>NC_067168.1:32135335-32444181 GCF_903995435.1 Acomys russatus | reverse complement strand
TGCACGTATGTAGTTCGTGTATCTAGTCACAGAATAGGAAAGGAATCCGAAATAGTGAATGGAACTTAGGTTTGCCAAGGAGCCTAAGCCTGAGGGACCAGAGAATAGGAACACACCTCAGGGCCGGTGCTGAGGGAACGGACAGTGCGTCTGTGTGGTGGGCTACCGCACTCTGAAGAAGCTCTTCAAGCTCACGGTAACAGAACGTGGTTGCTTGTTGCTCTCTTATGAATTTCTGATGCTGGGTTCTTGTCAGGCTTCTTCTACCAAATAAACATTTCAAAATAAACAATTCAGGCAATTCCCTGAGCTGATTTTGAGCATTTTCTCATAAGTACATTTGTTATTGCTTACTGCTTTCTCGCGTCTGAGGGTCACGCCGATTTCTGATCTTTTCCTACCACACAGGCTGTGAAGACATGAAGGTGGACATCATGTTTTTGGTGGACAGTTCTGGAAGCATAGGGCATGCAAATTTTGAGACAATGAAAACTTTCATGAAAAACCTGGTGGAGAAGATGCAAATTGGTGTCCAAGGAACCCAAGTCGGTGTTGTTCAGTTCAGCGATTATAATAGGGAGGAATTCCAGCTGAATAAATACGCCACACACGGAGAGATTTATGCTGCAATAGACGGCATGGCACCCATCAATAGAAATACCTTGACCGGAAGTGCACTAACTTTTGTAAATGAATACTTTGACCTTTCCAAAGGGGGCCGCCCCCAGGTCAGAAAGTTTCTCATCCTCCTCACAGATGGCAAAGCCCAGGATGAAGTGGCGGGTCCTGCCATGGCTCTCAGGAACAAAGGTGTCACCATCTTCTCTGTAGGCGTGTATGGTGCCAATAGGACCGAGCTGGAGGAGATCAGTGGGGATGGCAGCCTAGTTTTCCATGTCGAGAACTTTGATCATCTGAAGGCCATAGAGAGTAAACTCATATTTCGTGTGTGTGCCCTGCATGGTAAGTGTCCCCCCACCCCACCCCTCACCCCGCCTACCCCCATCTCCCTTCAAGACTCCAGGAAGTGAGATGCTGACCGAACATGCACTAAGAGGGTTACACTCTGGTCTCAGCCACTTTCAAGATGTCAGTGTTTTATGTTTTGGGTCTTAATCTATACTTTTGTACATCTGAGGCTCTTTTGCCTGCATGTGTGTCTGTGTGCCACATATACTTGGTGCCCACAGAGGTCAGACAAGGGCATTTTCTGCAACTGGAATTCCAGATGGTTGTGAGCTGTCATGTGGGTGCTGGAAATTGAACCTGAGTCCCCTGAACGAGCAATCTGAGCCACCGTTCCAGCTTCCTTATCTCTGTTTTTAAAGAATGCATTTATTAAAAAAAAAAAACACATAGTGTTAAGCATATTCTCTCATATTACCCTCTCTGCTCCTCCTTTCTTGATTCCCTCCCATTAATCCCTTTTGTTTCCCTAAATATTTATTTTTACCTCTACTTTTTGTTACACACACACACACACACACAATTTCATGTATCTATAAAATTATCTAGGGCAGGATGTAATCAAATGCATAAATGTGTCTTCCTTTTAGCTATATTAAATGGCAGCATAGACAGTTCCCCATCTACCAAAAACATTGGTCATATTTGAAATAGGCAGTGTGCATTTCTATTGACTTGCATTCTTCTAAACTTCTGGCATCTAGGCATTTGTCTGCTCATGTACTGTGACTTGTGAAATTTTTATCACTTGACTTTCTCCCTGATTGCTTGAGCTTACCACTTTTATCTCATCAATCATAATGCCTTTTAAAAAGTATTGCTCAATCATCATTTTGAGCCAATACCTTCTTTCAGTGCTGGGAACTGAGCCCAGGCCTCACAGATGTGAGGCAGGAGCTCTACACCTGAGCTGCATCCAAGCCCAGATCCTATCCCCTTTAACCTCTCTCGAGCTAGAACTTGCTATCAACTGGCACGAGGGCTGAAGATGCACATTCTAAAGTCTGTCATGAGCTGTTATCCATTTTGGAACGAGCTAAGAGAGCAAATGAAAACAGCAGAAGTTTGTTGTATGTTCTCCTGGCAACACTGAAACATTCATTAGGCTTCATCCTTCGATGACACATGTTTAGAATTTTTAGAATATTAACAAGAAACACCTCACTGCAAACTGAGGGTCAAGTGCTCTCTCAGGACTGTCCAGTAACAACCCAGCCTCTTCCTCACTGATGCCCAGGCTCTTGCTAGTGTTGAGAAATGTACAAAAGGCCCAGAATTTCAACTTTACACTCTTCATTTTGATAAAAACTTATGTTGGGAGAGTGCTGTCTAGAGCACACAGTGAAACTTCAGCTGTCTTGTTTAGTAACCAACCCATAAAGGCTTTTCACATCCTGCCCAGTCGCCAAGTGCCAAGTCTCGGTAAAGCCACTGCCCCAGGCATTCACAGGGACGGCCTTAGCTCACTACAAGTGTCTGGGACTTGAAAATTTGAGAGCCTCGCTGGCTGAAGTACAGACTGGAGGTAAAAACAGGCTGACGGGAAGTGAAGGACAGAGGGGACATTGGAGGACAAATGCCTAGGTTATCAATGAAGGGGGGGGGACATCATCAGAGTCTAGACTTTGAAGACCACCAGAGAATGGTCTGTTGGCTTTGAAAGTGCAAGAGGGCTTAGGACCAGGGAAGCAGAGACAAGAACGCTCATTCCTGCCCCTCCTCCCCCCCTACTTAAGTCCATTCCTTCACGGAGCTTGGGTTCTGGAGGCCAGGATGGAGCACACACAATCGGGGAGTTCCGTGATACAGGTGGGGAGGTTGGTGCAGTGGGAGCACTGAAGACAGCCAGAGCCAGAGAGAGAGGGATACGATCTCCATCCTCTACAACGAGATCCTGACCCCGGCAAGAGAACAGGCTGTTTTTGCAAAGCCTAGCATGACTCCCTTTCCTATTGTCCTCGACTTGGCTTCTGATGTTGCTTTTCTGCTCAAAGCTGATTGGCGAAGGCACCATTGGTTCTCAGATGCAGCGGAACAGAATGGTGTGGTACAAGCCCCGCCCCCTTCCCAGCCTTGAAGCCGCTTACGTAAGGGTACATGTGCCTTTAGAATGCTGCTCTAGCGATTGGGCCTTCACTGAGCTGTGGTTTCTTTCTCCGTAAAATGACAGCAACCGCCTTGAAGAATGACGTGAGAGACAGGGACCTGGGGAGAATGCTCAATTGACAAAGTTCTTGCCACAAAACTATGAAGGTCAAAGTTGGATTCCCAGCACCCATTTGAAAAAGCCAGCTTTTGACATGTGCCTGGAATCTCAGTGCTGAAGAGGTAGAGGCAGGCAGGGCCTTGGGGTGTGTTGGCCAGCTAGTCTAGCCTACTTGGTGAGCTCTGGGCCAGTGAAGGACCTTGTTTCAGAACCAAGGTAGACGGTGTTCTGAGGGATGAAAGCCGAGGTTGAATTTTGGCCTCCACCTGCACACACCTGTGCATGTGACTAAGCGAGTCATGGGTGATGGGGGAACGGGTGTCATGTATCTAAAATGCTCCTGGCAAAAGTTGACTGCTTTCCCTCAGTGTATATAGGATGCATGGTGGAGTTTGTGAATGACTGTTGTTTATTTTAATTTTATTTTTTTCAGATTGTAAGAGGATCGACGTCTTAGACATTGTATTTGTGCTGGATCATTCAGGCAGCATAGGTCCACAACAGCAAGAAAGCATGATTAACCTCACCATCCACTTGGTGAGGAAGGCAGATGTTGGCAGGGACCGAGTTCAGTTTGGAGCTCTCAAATACTCCAACGACCCCGAGATCCTTTTCTATCTTAACACGTACTCCAGCAAATCGGCCATTGTTGACCACCTGAGGAGACCCAGGAGCACCTCAGGGAACACCTACACTGCCAAAGCTCTCCAGCACTCCAACATCCTGTTCACAGAGGAGCATGGCAGCCGCCTGAGGCAAAATGTGGGGCAGCTGATGATTGTCATCACGGATGGCGAGTCCCATGACCGAGATAAACTCAACGACACGGCTCGAGAACTGAGGGACAGAGGCATCACCATCTTTGCTGTAGGCGTGGGAAAAGCCAACCGAGATGAACTGGAGACCATGGCAGGGAATAAACAAAACGCTATCCATGTGGACAATTTTGACAAACTGAGAGAGACTTACACGCTTCTGCAGGAGACTCTGTGCAGTAATTCACAAGAGAGTAAGCCGCTGTGACTCTTGCTTGACGTTTTGTTCTTTGGGAACTGTTTTATGATGTGCTTTGAACATAGTCACACCCACTCTTTTTCCTCCCAGACCTCTACCCCCTCCTCATCTCTCCACTCCCCCCAGTTTCAGGTCTTCTTTTCCAGTTTGGGTTGCCCAAATACTCATAGATGTGGGACCAGCTATTGGAGCTACATCCTTAAACAAACAAACAACCTGACTCTACCTCCCCCAGAAGCTACCCACTGCAAATAGCTCCTCCATTAGGGGTGGAGACTCATGATCCCCTCCCATCTCAATGATAGAATGTTGGCTGCTTGATCCCATGCAAGATTCATGATGCAATCACAGCTACTGCCCTGTCATGTCCTGAGGACACTGTCTTATCTGGTCCTCTTCGACCTCCGGCTCTAACAATCTTTCCACCCCTTGTTCCCTAATGGTGTCTGAGCTTTTGGGTGTGTGGTATATACCTATCCATGTGTGTGTACCTGGGTGTATGTATCACCCCATCTGTTCTGTTGCCATGCAGGTTGTTCTCAACAATGTATGGTGCGTCTTATACATGCTGGATTATGTCACACCACTGTCTATAGTGTTTTGGAAGCGTTCTAACTCTATCCGGCTGTTTTGCACTTCTCCCATCTCATCTGGTACCCCTGCCCTTTTCATGTCTTCTTTATTCTGAAATATCCCCGCATGTCTGGGCACAGTGTTCTACCCACTAGGAACACCCAGCCTATTGCTTGCCTGCATCTAATATAGCTCACAGGTTTAAGCTTTTGCATGCTCCATGCTCCCAGACTCTGACATTGTCTCTTTCTCTTGGTGTTAGCACTTAGTGCCTATCTTGCTGTTTTCTCATCTGTATCAATCAAAAGACTGTGAGTTCCTTGGCCTCTTATTCATTGTTGGGTTCCTACCAAATCTAGTATATCTCTAAGACAGGTCTTGTCTTAGTAATATGGTTTCTACTTTCTCTCATCTCCTATGTTGTCTTTTGGAAGTGAATGCTGAGTGGGAGTTTGGGGTACATGATGTTTTAAGGAGCCACACTCGTGAAATAAGAAGGAGGGCAAGGTAGGCAGAAGCCAGCCAATGATGCCTGTCCAGTGAAGCTGGTAGCTCTAGAGCAAGCACTTCCCAAGACAGCTGCCTGGCATCACTCTAAGATGGCATAGATGGGGTGAGAAGTGGGTGTGGACTGCCCTGGGAAAAGCATGTCATTGGCACCGCAGCTCTGTAAGGAGGCTGAGCCTTAAGGAGCTGACAGCTGGTGGCTCCACTAACTGCAGGAAGCTCTGTCTTCCTTGACGGCCTGTCTGGACAGCCCAGCTCTGTGTCTGTCCCTCTGCTTTACAAGGAATTGTGAGACACTGGGCTACCAGCGGTCACCATTTGTGATGACTTGTCTGCTGTCCCTATCTGAGCCAGGGAGCCTAGCTGGACCTGGGAGAAAGTTATCCCTTGTTTTTTTTTTTTTTTTTTTTAATCATATTTCACATTGAGCTTCAGGAAGATGGCCCTGTACTCTGTTTATGAACAACACACATTTGTCCCACGCCCTTTTAATATTGAGGTCATGACATAAAAAAATTGCAGTAGAAAAACAGAGTTTATTTAAGTTTCCAGAAGTCCAGATACATTTCTTCTTTCACAGTAATTATGTGTCCTTACAAATTTACCCAACTCTGAGTTCCATTTCTATGTGTCATAAGCTGGCCAGGACTATTTACTATGTTATTGCATGCCCAGAGTGTTTCAGAAATGATACTTTTGGAGGTAAGCGTAAATGGGCAGCGTCAGTGACAACAGGGGTTCCCATAATATGCAGAGAGATTGCTATCTAGACTGTTCTGATCTGCAGACGTTGCAGAGGCTTCCAGGCTTGTGAAACGTCTCTTCCTGAGAATATTCAATCTATTCAAATTACCTACTTCCTTTCTGAATAGCCTGCAGTATCTTTTCCAATAACTCATGCAAATATAATTACACTTTGAAAAAATGTCTATTATCTTACCCTTTCCTGCTATTTTTTTCCCTTCTCTTCGAGGTTCAATCAGTGAGTCTCTCTTCTGTTAATTCATCTCAATTTGCTGCTAATGCACAACAATTTAAGTATTTAGCAAAGCAATTTAAGTATCCCAGTAAAGGAACAATTTAGAATGATGCTACAGGAAAATAAGTTATTCTTTTTTTTCCTCTTTTGTTCCAGCCTGTAGCCTTCAGGAAGCTGATGTGATTTTCCTCTGTGATGGCTCTGACATGGTGTCTGATTCAGAGTTTGTTACCATGACAACTTTCTTGTCAGACTTAATTGATAATTTTGACATTCAATCTCGAAGAATGAAAGTTGGGATGGCTCAATATGGGAGCCGGTATCAGGAAATTATTGAGTTGGAAAGCTCTCTGAACAAGACTCAATGGAAGTCACAGATCCAAGCTGTAGCCAGAAGCAAGGGGTTTCCACGGATTGACTTTGCTCTTAGGAACGTGAGATACATGTTTGATCCATCTGTCGGTGGGAGAAGAAACGCTGGTGTTCCTCAAACTTTGGTTGTCATCGCATCTGGTTATCCCCGCTACAATGTGGCAGATGCAGCCAAAGTCCTGAAAGACCTTGGCATTTGTGTCCTGGCTTTGGGCATAGGAGATGTTTATAAGGAGCAACTTTTGCCCATCACAGGCAATTCAGAGAAAATAATTACTTTCCAAGACTTTAATAAACTAAAGAATGTGGAAGTGAAGAAAAGAATGGTCCGTGAAATCTGCCAGAGCTGTGGGAAGGCCAGTGAGTATCTTACTGATGTTTGGTTTTATTTGATGGCGGCTTCCTGTACCTCTATGTCCCAAGGTTGCGTTAGGGGCTAGGCCCTGTGGAATCCACTCAGAGCAATGTGTGACGAGGAGAGACATCAACGGCTGCCTCTCCCTGGAAGCTTGCAATTAGTGAGCCTTCCTCAGTGACAGGATTAGGATCAACGCATAAGGGGATAGTGTTGGGCTGTGTCCTGTAGGCGCCCCTGTCCCCTCACTACCGTCCAGAGTTTATGCTCCTTTCATACCTGGAACTCCATCTCCTGTAATTGCAAGTCTTTTGGACAATGTCCTTCATCTATGTGAGGACAATGAGCATTCACTATTGAAACTTTGATGGTTTTAATATTGTTAAACTAGTGCTAGTAAAGGACTCAGTGTGTGTGTGTGTTGTACATTTATGTGTATGTATAGAATGGCTTAAAATTTTTTTTTAACTTTTAAAAACTCTTGTTTGTGGGTGTTTTGCCTGCATGTATATCTGTGGACCACATACATACAGTGACCTTAGAGTCTAGAAAAGGGAACCGGATCCTCTGGAACTTGTCTGCATGTGTGGGTGTGTAACTTATGGCCGAAGTACCCACAAAGGTCAGAAGAGCGTGTCAGATCCCCGGGAACTGGAGTTACAAATGGTTCTGAGTCAGCATGTGGGTGCTGGAAATGGTACCTGGGTCCTCTGTGAGAGCAACAAATGCTCTTAATTACTGAGCCATCTCTCTAGTTGTGTTTTCTTTTGTTTTTGAGAACAACAACTACATAGTTGTCACATAGTAAAAATTATAGTTGTCTTTATAGATTATTTAATCCACAAATATAAGTAGCTGCAAAGACCTCTTAGATATAGTGGAGGAATCAGCTTTGCAAGGTGTGAGGTCAGCCAACTGTGGAATAATGACATGCCCACAGGGAAGTCACCACTCAGCTGCAGCTGGCAGTAGCCACAGGGAAACTCAGCTTCTGTGCTTTTGGGGATGGGAGGTGGGAAGACAACATGGCGGCAGGCCTTCCTCACCGTGTGGAATTTGTGCTTGGACAGTAGTCCTCCCTACTGGTGTCTCCAGAGCTATGATGCTGGAGGCTACTGCCTCCCTATGTTTGGGTATTTGTATGGTGGCGAGTGACACAGGAAGGAAGTGCCCTGGGTCTGGAATTAGAAAGCCAGAGCTCTAACTCTGGAGTAGTGCTACAGTGCCCACGAATCATTGTCCCCCTAGTCTGAGAAGGAGCAACTGGCAAGAGTCGGAGGGGACCCAACACACAACTTGCTCATTCTGTCCAGCTGGGGTAACTTGTTCAATTAGTTGGCAGTGCTTACAAACTGAAGACTTTGCATTTCTTTAAAAAAAAAATGGAACTACATGAGGCCCCATTTTCCAGCTCTCCTCTGGTGCTGGCAGTTGACAGGCATGGGGCCTTGGTCTCTTTTCCAGATGGTGGTCTTCACTCCCTGGCCACTTGACTTATCTGCGTTATCCACCTGGCATTTGCAAAACTTTGCACTTAAGACTGCTAGAAAGTGAATGATCTCCAGGACAGTTCAAATGCTTAACGGGTTATGATCATATGCATCAGAATATGTCATCATTAAAAGCAAAAAAATTTACCCACACATACAGAGCTGCTAGCTCCAAGCCTAAGGCATGGTTTTGACCCTCAGATAACTCCTGGAACTTGTTACATAGGAAAGGGGTCAGAAAAGGCATTCTGTATGGGCAGAATAGCCAGTACCTTCATTTTTTTTAACATAGTCTGGGTACTAGACACCCCTGGCCTCCATCTCTGGGGCACGGCAGAATCCTTGCCCCTCGCCATGCCTTCCACCCATGTTCCTGTTGATGGTTAATCTGGCCTTATTTCTTTGGTCTGCAGATTGCTTTGTGGATGTGGTGGTCGGCTTCGACATTTCCACTCACCATCGGGGCCAGGCTTTGTTCCAGGGGCATCCCCGCTTAGAAGCACACCTCCCAGACATCTTAGAGGGCATTACCTCCATCAGAGGGGTGAGCTGTGGGGCAGGTGCAGAGGCACAGGTGAGCCTGGCCTTTAAGGTGAACAGTGACCAAGAGTTCCCAGCCAAGTTCCAAATCTACCAGAAAGCGATGCTTGACAGTCTGCTTCAGGTCACTGTTCGTGGACCGACTCATCTGAATGCAGAGTTCCTGCAGTCACTATGGGATGTGTTTGAAGAGAAATCCATATCCAGGGCCCAGGTACGCGCACTGCAGCCTCCCTCCGATTCCTCATCCCGAATCTGTTTTTCTTTGCCCAGTTGTACCACTGGCTTTCCGCCATCCCGTTTTAATCTCTCTTTCTGTAGGTCATGCTTGTCTTCTCAGATGGTCTCCAGGGTGAAAGCATCACCATGCTGGAGCAGCAGTCGGACAGGCTCAGAGAAGCAGGTACTGAGTTTAAAATGCAAACAGCGCATGTGAGCACAGGGCATGCGAACAGCTCTCCATCCTGTGTGTTCTAGATCTTGGGATCTGTGTAGCCATTTGCAGTAGATGCTGCTGGTGATTCATGTGATGTCTGCTGATTGGGCCCCCAGTTTTCTTCCCTTACTGATACATTGCTACAGCCAAGTGCTTATACTTACAACCTTCTGCAGACACATGCCCTTGGTTAACCGCAACTGTTTGCACTGAGGGTAATTTGGTGATATAAAGTAGTTAAGGAAGGAGAAGCTTATTTTGGCTCACATTTGGGGGTGGGGTGGGCGAAATGCAGTCCATTGTGGTGAGGAAAGCATGGTGGAGGCAGCTTAATGGTGGTAGGCAGCTCTATAGCGGCAGCTGTTTGCTCAGGTCTCAGTGGAATAGGAAACAGAGAAAGAATAATTCTAGAGATCAGCTGACTTTTTCTCCCCTCCAGCTCATAAAGGTAGAACTGCCTATATTCAGGGCAGGCCTTCTCCCCAACTATAAACATTCTCTTGGACATACCAAAGGCTGTGCCTCATTAGTGCCCTTGGTGCTTATTAATCCAACCAGGTTGACACTGAAGAGTAGCCATTATCGGTGGGGTTAGACCAAGTCCCCTCCCAGTGACTTTGGCTCTCAGTGATGTTGACAAATAGAAGGCCAGTGCTCTTGCTTCAAGTGGGTCAACTCTGGGCAATTAACACTCCAGAGTCACCCATGATGTAGGCCAAGGCTTAGTCTTTGCTGAGATAAACACCCTGCTCATAGCTCCCTTTTCTTTGCTGATTTTCTCTCCCTACCGTGCCTTTCACAATTTCTGGTTATCCATGTAAAAGGTAGCAATGTGGGCTAGCCCAGGAACTCCTCACCCTACATCTGTATACACCAGCTTTGCCGGAGCCTGAGGTGAGATGGAGAAGGTGTGAGAGGATTCTTCAGCAGGAGGGAAATCCATTAGCTGTCAAATGGGGCACATCTTCTAGCCCTGCCTCGAAGGAGCCCCAGACTGGCTTTTGAGATTCAATATCCATAGACAACCTCCTTAGAGTCATAAACTTCCTGCCTTATTGCTTAGATCCTCCCTTTACCGCCTTCACATGGCCCTTGGGGATATAGCAACTTCCTTCCTATGACAGCCGAGACTGCAGAATCCTGCTTCTGCTCCTGTCCAGCCTGAGCTCATTCTCGACACCCGGTGTTCCAGCACACAGGACACTCCTTCACCAAGGTGTTTATAGGCTCGTCCCTTCCAATCTCCATTACAGCTCTGCACACCTCACTCCATTCCCAGGCCTCTGTTATTCATGTTCTTTCCCTTGGGCAACTTCCTTTCATCTTCAGAGCCAGCTTAGTCATCACTTTCTCCAAGAATCCTCCCACATCCCCCTGAGGAGACTGTCCTCCCACATCCCCCTGAGACTGTCCTCCCACATCCCCCTGAGACTGTCCTCCCACATCCTCCTGAGACTGTCCTCCCATATCCCCTTGAGGAGACTGTCCTCCCACATCCCCCTGAGACTGTCCTCCCACATCCCCCTGAGGAGACTGTCCTCCCACATCCCCCTGAGACTGTCCTCCCATATGTAAAAATTTCTTTTATTTGCCTGATGCAATTGTTGTCTTTGAGGCATGCTGACTCCATCTGCTAACCTAAGCATGGTCCTAGAAGCTCTTTACAGTCTAACCTAAGCCTAGAATGTTTTCGGCCTCTGAGACTTACTGCTGAATAAGCTCACCCTTTCTAGTTTTTCCTGAACTCTGGCTGGCTGGCTCAACTCAGCTGTTCTGGCTCAAACTTCTCTCCAAGTTGACTGAACCAATCTGGCTTCTCTCAGTTTCTCATTGAATTGCTCTGCCTGATCTCAAACCAACTCTAGCAATCTGGTCTAATCTTCTGGCTCTTTCTCATGCTCTTGATGTCTTCACTTGTGTGCAGCTTGTTCTCTCTGCAACCTCTCTGTAAAACTCTCTTGGTAAAACTGGCTCCTCTCTCTCTGTGCTGCTTCCTCTCCTGTCACCTCCTTCTCTTCTCTGTACTCATGAGAGTTGGGTATATCCTATTCTGTCAAATCTTTCTCTCAATTACACATTCCTTTCAAACGCAGGTGCTTCCTTCTACAAACTAACTTTACCTTCATTGTTTGGGATTAAAGGTGTGTACTAAAGGAGTTTCTGTATTCCAGCAAGAGTAGTCATATTTCTCACTTAAAATTCACCCACACTTATGGTCCACCAAGACTCCTCCTGTACCTCCCTGAGACTATCAGGAGTAAGGCTTTCATTGTTCCCTGATGGTCACTCCCAGAAAACTCAGAATTGTCTGATTCTGCCTACCTTATCCATTAGACCATGAACTTTGACACAGGAAGGAATGTGCCTGACCCACTCATCTTGTCATCCTCGTATGACAGTCAGGACTCAACAAGCTCCTAAGAAACAAATGCTTGCTTAATGACAAGATGGATGAGTGAATGAAAGGCCTCTCACTGAACCGAACAAAATGTGATTTTTAAGAAGTATGCTGTTTATCTTTGGGGTGGGGTTCTGAACTTTCTGGACTCTGTGTCAATGACAGTTATCCTCTGGGGTTTGACTAGGAGAGTTTTACAGAGAGAGGTTGCAGAGAGAACAAAGCTAGACACAAGTGAAGATGGACATGGAAGAACATGAGAAGAAGCCAGAAGAGTAGACCAGATCACTGGAGTTAGTTTGAGGCCAAGCAGAGCAATTCCTTGTGTTTACATTAGGCAGAATTCTGCAATCTCAGGTGCTATAACCCATGGCCTAATAAATACATTCATCTGAGATAGGAATCACCCAGAGTCTGGGCTCCTGGGGTGTAACTGTCATTGATACCATTCCAGAAAATTCACAACCCCACCCCAAAGATAAACAATGCACTTCTTAAAAACCACATTTGAACGCCCAAAAGTTGCATCAGAATTGATGTGCGATAACACCACTTTCTGCTGGTATTTTTCAGTTGATTTGTCAATAGTTTCCCTTGGATGTTTTTTTCGTGGGGGAATTTTATGCTCTAAAGTCAGAGGCCAGAGTCTAGTGTGTTTTCAGAAGTTCAGGTGAGTCTGCTGTTGGGTGTTTTTGTGTTGAGAATCCTGCTTCAGCTAGTGTTTGTTTGCCTTTTCCATTTTTCTGCATCTTTGAGTGACATTTACTGAGTGGAAGTGCTTTTGTGTGTGTGAGCCCTTGGGTTTCACATGCCCGATTTTTACTAACTAGGACTTGATGCTTTGTTTGTGGTGTCCCTGAACACACTCACCCATGATGAGTTTTCCAGCTTTGAATTTGGAAAAGGATTTGACTACAGGACTCACCTGACCATTGGAATAGACCTGGGCAAGAAGCTCTCCCAGTATCTGGTGAGTTGTTTTCTCAAGGGCCACGTTGAGTTGAGTTATCTCAAGCACCATGAGAACCGAGTTGGGAATCCTGGTGTCTCCAAAGACTGCTACTGTTTATGTCATTAAGTTAAATGCATGGGATTTAAGATGTTATAAAAATTTAAAAAGACCATAATATCATATTTCCCCAATGTTTTTAAGCATTGTTATCGACGTGTTCTTGGTTATTAGTTAAAACAAAACTTTGTTGTTGTTGTTGTTGTTGTTTTAAAACTGCATTTGGGTTTTGTTATAATGGTAAAAGTGTAATATTTATTGTCTCAACAACTTCAAGTATATAGCATATGGTTGTATTTATTACTTGTCTGTTCATTACAACAAAAGTGGCTTACAGCAGGAAGGGTTTGTTGGGGGCTTGCAGTTGGAGGATACAGCCCAGCATGGTGGGAAAGTCAGGCAGCAAAAGTTTGAGGTCAGCTGCATCTGCAGTGGGGAAGCAGAGATGAGTGTTGCTGTAATTGGATTCCTCCTTTTTAGCCAGCCTGTGGGGTGGTGCTGCAGGAGCCTATTATTAGTGTGGCACCCTCCACCTTAGTTAACTTTAATCTAGAAAATTCCCCAGCAGCTCCAGAGGCTTGTTTCCATGGTGATTATAAATCTTAGCAAGTTGACAGTCAAGGCGGATAACCACACTACTAATGTGCACTTGGCTGTTTAATAGATCTCTAGAAAGTTTTCATTGTATAAGCCTGAAACCCTGCAAGCCCCCAGTTAGCAATATGACCTCTTTCTGCCCCAACCCTTACAGAGCCTGGCACGCCCACTCTACCTTCTGTTCCTAAGCATCTCTCTCCTGAAGATTCCTTATAAAGGCACCGTGCAGTATTTGTCTGCTTGTGGCTGGCTTAGTGTAATGTGCTCAAGGCTCGTCCACACTGTAGCACATGACAGTATTCTCTTCCTTGCTGTGCTGTCCTTATCTGTTCATCTCTCAACTGCCACTTTAGTCAATTCTCCCTCTTAGCTAATAGGAGTAACCCCGTGTTGAACACACATGCACAAGCGTTTCTTCAGGATCCCGTGTTGACTTCCTTTGCATACGTGCCCACAAATGGGATTATGGGTTATGACAGTTCTGGTTTTAGTGCTTTGAGGAGGACATCTACTGTTTTCCATCTCTCCCAAGCTCTGTTCTCTCCACAGCTTCCTGGACACTTGATGTGTTGTGCTTGCTGCCTTCCTCCCTACTTTTTTTTTCTCTCTTCCTCTACTTCCGTCCCTCCTTCCTTTCACTTCCCTTCCCCCATTCCCTTACTCCATCCTTTCTTGGATAGTAGCCATTCTACCATGTATGAGATAATGTAACATTATTTATATATTTATCTATTTATTTAGAGATTGAGTCTTATTGCATATCCCTGACCGGCCTGGAATGCTGTATGTAGACCAGGCTGGCCTCAACTCAGAGTGATCTGCCTGCCTCTGACACCTGAACACACTGCAGCATTAAAGTTTTGATTTGCATCAAAACATCATTTTCCCCCTACTTTTCTTTTCATCGTCATATCACTGAATGAATGCCTAGGATACCAGCATGTCAACTGGTCCCTAATGTCATTGAAAAGCTCCTAATAATTTATACAATAGGAATTCCAGGAAATTGTCAACTAAGAATCAATATGTCTCAAGTCAACTTGGCTTATGGCCATCTATGTACTTGGTGCCCTTTCCATTAATTGAGGATGTTTCCTTGAGAGGGGACGCTGCCCACACAATTTGCTGGCCTACTGCCTCTCTCTGCAGTTCAAGTCATAAAACTCTCTTATTACTTGCACCCCTCCTCCAAAGGCAAAGGCTGGCTTGTAGGTGGCCTATGATGTGTCTAAACAAATTTCTCATGTAAGAAAACCCATGATGATCGTTGCTCATCACACTTGCTTTTTAATTTTTTTTCTCTGTCTCTCTCTAGGGAAACATCGCAGAGAGGGCTTGTTGCTGTAAGTTTTGTAAATGTCCAGGGATTCCAGGACCTCACGGAACCCGGGGACCCCAAGCCTCAAAGGTGCCATTTGGTTGTGATCCTATTTTCTCTAACATACCTTGTCTTGTCGTGAGTGGGGCTGAAATGGAATAGTTGAATTTGCAACCTCTGCTCCATATGATGTAGTTGCCTTGGGCACGTTGTGCACCATCCACAGTGGAGGAGTGGTTAGAAGGGCTCGCTCCTGACACTGCCACCGAGAACAACCCCCCTTCTCCTCCTCATCTCTAGTGAGGATGCTTTGGGGGCTTTGCACATACTTTCTAAGTCTGCTTTTGACAGTCTGAAAGGTGTTAGAACAGTTGAGAGAGCTGTGGATTTTACAATGGTAAATGAGACTGAGCTGCAAAATAAAAGGACAAATTATAGACGATCAATTACACAGCAATAGAATGGAGAAACACATCATGGCATTTTCTATGAAAGACTGTACCAATGCAAACAAATGGACTACGCTCATTAAAAAGCATGAATGAAAGTTTACCCACATGGTAATGACCAGAGGGAGTGGAAAAGACAAAGCAGGAGAACGTTAAGGTAGGGTTCCTTTTATTAAAAGGAAGATGTACTGTCTGAGAATGCATACTTAAGGAGTGAAATATCTTTAAAACCCAGGAAGTATTATCCTAAGTGTTAGCAGTGCACTTCTGAGGAGGGCTAGGGTACTGGGTTCTGGGCACTTGTGATTAGGTGACCCTGTGCTGGGAGTGTCGATGTTCCAATTCTTGCCTGGGTGATGACTGTGCAGATGTCACATACAACGACTGCACAAAACTTACTGTAACAATTAAACTGTGCATTTATATTGCATTCACTAAATATGCATTTTCAAATAGATTTTAGGTATCATGGTAAAAGGACTTTTTGTGATAAATGGATTTATTTTCCTCTTAACAATCTTAGTCTGTATTTTCCTCCCTCCACATTTCAAAAAGACTTAAATTATTCATTGCAAAGGGGGGGTGGTGGTCATGACCATGCCGTAGAGCACCTGTGAAGGTCAGAGGATGGCTCGCAGTAATCTGCTCTCCCCTCCCACTTTGTGAGTTTTGGGCATGAACACAGGTCGTCAGACTTGGCAACAAGCGTCTACGCTGAACCTTCTCCTCAGTCCAAAACAGATCGATGCTAACACTTGCTGATGCTTTCTGCTTTGCCTACCCATGTTGAAGGGTAATTTATGCAGAATGTTTTGCTGAATTGTGATACTCTGTTTACTGAACTCTACTCTTGCATGTCAGTAGCACTGTGCTCCAGAGGCGCAGCAAGGGTCTGTGTGGGGAAAGCAAATCTCAACAGAGCTTTGTGACAAGCAGAGTCACGAAGCAGCTAAACTGTGGCTCAGAGGAAAGCGACTCCGTTTAAATACTGCTCTTATCAAAGCAGAAGAAAGTCCAATGGGCCCTTTGAAGGGGCTTGTGATTTGTCAATGACAGGGCCGGAGAGATGGCTCAGGGGCTTGCCAGAGTGTCTGAGCTTAGTTCCCAGCACCCACATCAGGATGCTAATGACAACCTGTAACTCCTGCTCCACGGGCTCTACTCTAAACTCCACATGCACCTGCACTCATTTACACATGCACACATGCACACACACACACACACACACACACACACACGCACACACACATGCACACGCAGTCTTATGGTGACTATTTCTGTGATGAAACACCACGACAAGAAGCAGCTCCAGAAGGCAAGGTTTATTTGGCTTATTTGGTTTATTTCCTTATCACCATTTACCACTGAGGGAAGCCGGGACATAAACTCAAACAGGCAAGGAACCTGGGAACCTGGAGGCAGGAGCTGATGCAGAGCCATGGAGGAGTGCTGCTTACTGCTTGCTCCTCATGGCTTGCTCAGCCTGCTTTCTCATTAAAAAAAACAACAAAAACCCAGGACCACCAGGCTACGGTGGCACCCCTACAGTGGGCTGGGCCCTCCCCATGAATCTCGGATTAAGAAAAAGCCCCGCCTCCAGGCTTGCCTAGAACCCAATCTTATGGAGAATTTTCTCCACTGAGGCCCCCTCCTCTCTGATTCTATGTCAAGTTGACATAAAGCCAGCCAGCAAATACACATAATTAAAATAATAACAATACATATTTAAAAAAAATGGTGGCCACAGGTGCAAGAGTGGCAGGTTTTCAGGGTCATCAGGAGGGCCTTCTTCTGCAGAGGGCCTTCAGAGATGAGTCCAAGGAAAAAGCCAGCTGCATATCTTGGATTCTCCGTAACTCCTGGCTTTATTGGCACAAAGTTCACCCAGCGTTTGAGGGAGGGCCTGGCCAGGGATGCCTAATGACTTCGTGAGTTTGACCTGACTGAGGATGGTTTTAATATCCTTCTTTCTCCCCTTTTAGGGTTCTTCAGGTCAGAAAGGCAACAGAGGACACAGAGGAGAGGATGGAGACCCTGTAAGTTAGGGGTTCCTCCCTGATGAGCCCACACTCACCGATTTACTTTGTCGTCGTGAAAAGCTTTTTGGGGCAGAGGAGAGTCACGTGTGTTTCTTTCCTTTTAAAATAGCGCTGAGGAGGAAAGGGTTGCTTTCTTTGTCCCTTCCCTAACTCCACGCTGCAGACAAGAACAGCTCATGTGCCAGTGGCTAGAATTTTGTTGCTATAGTTGTTCCTGTTTTTAAATCAGCTTTGGGGGGCGGGTCTGGAACTTTCCTCCATGCCTCTAAGTAGGATGTAGCAGCTCTTCTGTTAGGGAGTACTCTTTAGGCTTGGTACATGGCTCCAGGCTAGAGCTGGAGAGCACGGATGGAGAGGAAGAAGGCAGGACATCCCCCAGGGCACAACGTCATGACCAAATGCTGCCCAGAAGTTTGGAAGCCTCAATATTTGACTCCAGAACCAGAACAGTCATTCGGCTCATAGCCCTTATGGACAGAGCTTGGAGGGATCCAGGCCCCTTGGGTAGCTTTGCTAGGCATGGGGAGTGGTCAGTTTATAATGTTTCAAAGCTCAGACAACGGCGTAAGGTGTCCAAGGACTAACCTCCAAGCCAGAGCTCGACTAGGATATTCAACTTATTGATAATTCTTCTAGGCCCCAAGGCTGACCTAGCTTACTTTAAAAGGATCATGAAAGGGGTATGCTAAGTGGCTCACTTTGTACCCCCAGCGGGGTTGCAAACACTACCAAGTCCGTGTGGGCAGCTTTTGCGTATGGCGCGTCACTTCCTTGCCTTGCTGAGGGAGCCCATCATTGGCTGAAAGTTTAGGTCGTGAGAAGTGAAGCCGAAGAGCCTCTCCTGAGGGCAACACTTTGAGCTTGTGTAGGGCCTGACTGATCTTTAGAGTAAAGGAAGTGAGATGGAGGAAAGGAGACTCACACCTCCCTTCCCTCAGGAGGAAGCTATGTTAGCCATCTTCCTTGTTCCTCAGGAAAAAATATCCAGCAGAAGCATCTGAAGAAAGGAGGGCTTTATAACGGCTTAGGATGTGAGGGAATGGGAGTGGGAGTAGGGGGGGAGGTGGGAGGGGAGTGCGGGGGGGAGGGTGTGAGGAGGTGAGAGTCGGGGGGGAGTGGGAATGGGGTGGGGTGTTGGGGGGGTAAACCATGAGGCACGAGCTGGAGGCAACTGGTTCCATTGCGTCCAAGTCAGGAAGCAGAGAGGGTTAAGTGCTCCTGCTCAGGCCCCACCCCATGCACAAATAGCCTCTTCTCCACATGGCCTCTGCTTTCCACCTAACTCACCACCTCAGATAGTCTCCCCACCTCCAGATAGCCCCCTCAGTCTCCCCACTTCCACATAGCCCCTCAGTCTCCCCACCTCCACATAGCCCCCTCAACCTCCCCACCTCCAGATAGCCCCCTCAGTCTCCCCACCTCCAGATAGCCCCCTCAGCCTCCCCACCTCCAGATAGCCCCCCTCAGCCTCCCCATCTCCACATAGCTCCCTCAGTCTCCCCATCTTCAGATAGCCCCCCTCAGTCTCCACACCTCCAGATAGCCCCCTCAGTCTCCCCACCTCCACATAGCCCCCCTCAGTCTCCCCACCTCCAGATAGCCCCCTCAGTCTCCCCACCTCCAGATAGCCCCCTCAGTCTCCCCACCTCCAGATAGCCCCCCTCAGTCTCCCCACCTCCAGATAGCCCCCCTCAGTCTTCCCACCTCCAGATAGCCCCCCTCAGTCTCCCCACCTCCAGATAGCCCCACTCAGTCTCCCCACCTCCAGATAGCCCCCTCAGTCTCCCCACCTCCAGATAGCCCCCTCAGGCTCCCCACCTCCAGATAGCCCCCTCAGTCTCCCCACCTCCAGATAGCCCCCCTCAGTCTCCCCACCTCCAGATAGCCCCCTCAGTCTCTCCGTCTCCAGATAGTCCCTCTCAGTCTCCCCACCTCCAGATAGCCCCCTCAGTCTCCTCACCTCCAGATAGGCCCCCTCCATCTCCCCATCTCCAGATAGCCCCCTAGTCTCCCCATCTCCAGATAGCCTCCCCTTCTTCCCATAGCCTTCCCCTCTTCAGGTGCCCCCACCACAGATACCTTTCTCCTTTTTATGCAATCCAGGACCCAAGCCTATGGAATGGTGTCACCCACATTTAGGGTGTTCTTTGTTTTATTTTTTAACTTCAGTGAACCCAATCACGACAATTCCTCACAGGTGTACCCCGAGGGTAGGTTAACCTCACGTGATCCCCACACGCAAGGAGCACGTCTAGGGTGTTCTCTCCAGACGCATCCAGCTCCTGCTCTAGGCTGTTTCTAAATATTTCCTGTTAGAATCAGGGTTGATGAGAGACATATTGACTTGAGTGCTCTTCCCGTGTAGACAGCCTGACTTTGGACAGACCTATACTGTGAAGAAAGGCTTTGTGTGTGTGTGTGTGTGTGTGTGTGTGTGTGTGTGTACACACGCATGTGCTCACATGCATATGGAAGTCAGAGGTCAACCATAGGTTTGTTTCTCAGGAGTGATCCACTTTATTTTTATTTTTATTTATTTTTTAGTTCTTTGAGAGAGGGTTTCTCTGTGTAGCCATGGCTATTCTGGAAGTCACTCTGCAGACCAGGCTGGCCTTGAACTCAGAGATCCACCTGTCTCTGTGTGCTGGGGTTAAAGGTGTGAGTCACAACCACCTGGCCTGCACTTTATTTACTTTTTTTTTTTTTTTTAAATATGGTCTCTCATTGACCTGGAGTTTGTGGATTTGGATAGACTTGCCAGCCAGCAAAAGCCCCAGGGTTCCACCTGTTTCTGTCCTTTGCCCCCAGAGCTGGGATTAAACATTCTTTGGATGTTTGTTTGTTTGTAGCCTTGGCTGTCCTGCTCTCACTTTGTAGACCAGGCTGACCTGGAACTCACAGAAATCTACCTGCCTCTGCTCCCTCAGTGCTAGGATTACAGGTATGACCAACTGCCTGGCTCAGGTTTTTGTTTTTTGTTTTTTCCGATTTTCAAGACAGGGTTTCTCTGTGTAGCCTTGGCTGTCCTGGATTCACTTTGTAGATCAAGGCTGGCATGGAACTCACAGTGAGCTGCCTGTCTCTGCCTCCTGAGTGCTGGGGTTACAGGCATGATCAACCATGCCTGGCTCAGTTTTGTTGTTGTTGTTTTTAACTGTGGGTTCTGGGATCAAACTCAGACCCTTAGTCTTGCACAGAAAGCTCACTCCCAGCCTGTCTGTCTCCCCAGCCCCAAGGACAGGCTCTTCTGCCTTTGCACTCTGTCCTTGCAGGAATGTGTCTTCCCATGGGTTTCAGCTCAGCTCTAGCCCTGGGCACTGAATGGTTTTTCTGTGTCACCAGTGCTGACTTCCCCAGGGTGGCATCAGAGCCCTGGGCATGATGTCATGGGATCACTGAGCAATTAGGAGTGTGGCTAGGAGGCAAAATGACTTCCAAGGCTTTGGCCACACTGTCTGATGGGGGAGTAAAGAAGCTGACTTTAAGTGAGGGAACCCTGAAGACTAACAGGGGGAAGGGTGGGGAGGCCACAAGCGAAGTTGTCCAAAAGCGAAGCGCTGACAACTTCTGGCACAAGTTTCACTGTGGACATATGTTTGGACTCACATCCTAGGGAAGACGAGGAGACATTGGGCCTCAAGGAGACAGAGGGATCATGGGATGTCCGGGGACTCGGGGCCAAAAGGTAAGTTTCTGCTGGTCCCTTCCTGTCTCGGCCCGTTTTCTTGCTCATTACCTCTTTTCCCATCACCTCTTCCTCTCCCCCGCCCCCCATGTTATACATGTTAGTTTCCTCTGTTTGCAGACGAGCCTTCACCATTCATTTAATTCTACCCATGACCTTTATAGGGGTGTTCAGCCAGAAACAATGAAAGAGATGACGCAGAACAACCCTCTCAGGGGACACAGCCCCCTTCCCGCTGCAGAGTTAGACTCCCCATTCTGCCTTTGACCCCCCGCAGTGACAGCTGGTTAATCTTTTGCAGGGAATCAAGGGGTTTTCTGGAGTTCAGGTATTGTATTTCCCCCTCTCTCAAGCTTGATCTCCTAGCTGGGACTCATGTCCTGTCACCAGCTGTCCCTGACTGCTGACTGTTGTTGTCCCCCCCTCAGGGGGAGCACGGAGAAGACGGGCTCGACGGACTGGATGGAGAAGAGGTGAGCCACCTGCTTCTTCCCCCACCCTCCCATTTTTTTTAAAAAAGTTATCACGAAGCCATTATGAGGTTGATTTTTCTAAATGAGATTTTGTTTTATGTTTGTTTAGGGATTTTATGGATTTCGTGGGGGAAAGGGAGAAAAAGGTGACCCTGGCTCTCAGGTAACTCAAGTAGTCCCTGGTGACAGATCCAGCCTTGTTTGCTACGCTGGCAGTTGGGGATAAAATTGACAGCCGACCCCTCCACCAGCTTAGTTACCGGTCTTCTGGCTGTGACCAAATGCATGGTACCTCCTGGATGCTTCCAGAAGGCGACTAGGGGACAAAGTGTTGCTTTGGCTCACAGTTTAGAAGAACACGGTCTGTTTTGGTGGGCAAAGCATGGTTGGAGGGTCATGGTCCCTCCAGGGACCCACCAGGGAACAGAAAAGGGATGGCCAGTGCTCAGCCCTTTCTATTCCCTTTTCATTCAGTCAAGGACCACACGCAGCCCATAGCATAGTACTACCCACTGTCAGGGGGGTCTTCTCTCCTCAGCTTAAACCATTTGGGGTTGTGGGCAACCCTCACAGGCACACCCAAAGGTATGCTTCATTAGTGTCCTGAGCATTTCTTAAACTCAATCAAGTTGACAAAATTAGCCACCCCAATCATACAATGAAAGCCTATTGCCAACAAACTAATGGCCCTCTTCTGTTTGGGGCACACGGACTGCTGTATTAGCTCCTTTTCTTTTGCTGTGATAAAATTCCTTGACCAAAAGCAATTTAAGGAGGAAAGGCTTTGTGGTAGCTCATGGTTCCAGAGGGAGAGGCCTCATGGTGGGGAAGGCATGGCATATCAGCAGGCGCAGGAAGCCGGCTGATCCCATTTATCCACGTACAGGAAAGAGAGAGCGAACGTGAAGTAGGCGAGACTATGAACTCTTAAAGCCAGCCTCCAGTGACGTGCTTCCTCAGCAAGGCTCCACCTCCCAAAGGTTCCACCAACTGGGGGCAAGAGTTCAAATATATGAGTCTCCAGGGCATGTTTCTCATTCAAACTCCCATAACTCCTGGGTGATGTTCTCAAGAATTTCCAGCTAGAAAAATTCACTGTCTGAGGTGTTTCTGTGGTTATATTTTTCAGGAGTCTGTAAATGAGCACGTTTGGCCACTATTATTAGCCTTTGTATTTTTTTTTTTCTGACATCAAAAACAAAGAGAATGAAGGAAGCTAATGTGGGGGGCCTTGGAGTTGTAGATCATCTCGAAATACTTTGTTTGTGTTAAACTCGTCCCAACAGCCAGCCCTGTCTTTATGATCTGGTCCGTTTATTTGTTAAATGTTTTTGAGCATCTGTGACATACCAGACACTTAATGATTTGTCAAGGATTCAGAGACGGGGTGGACCACATGTAATCCTCATTCTCAAGGATACCACGGTACACAGAAATGGCCGGGGCCACGTGGGGTCCTTCTGACCCCAGTCAGCTTACAGGTGGGGGTGTCCGGGAAGTCTTCTCGAAACCAGAAGTGGACTGCAGTTAGCAAGGCACAGATGGGGAGGAAGAACATTCTGGATAGAGGGCAAGCAAGCACATCAAGCTGGGGGCCACTGGCAGTTGCTCTGCTAGAAGGAACAGTGTTTAGGTGGAGGAAGATGGGTTTTGTGATGGTAACCAACTCCAGTGCACATGTCTTTGTGCATGTTCCTGTGCGCATGCGTGTGTACGTGCGTGCATGCATGTGTGTGTGTGTGTGTGTGTGTGTGTGTGTGTGTGTGTGTAGCTTGGGAAGGGTTTATGCAGAAGGCAATCAATTTTTCATTTTAGAAATATTATTTGCAAGTGCTGCAAGCCAAAGATGGCTGGTTTTCCCCCCACTGCAGTGGAGTTTTCCCCAATTGCTGAAAGTCGCATTGGACAACCTATGCTAGACCACAAGAAGGTTTCCTGTTTCTCACCCTGGCCATGGCTTAAACTTGAACTTGGGATGGCTGAGGGTACCTGGGGGACACAGGAAAACATGAAACATTTCATCTGACCGGCAATCCTCCTCCATGTGCTGCTTGACGTTTAACACCATTGTAAAAGCCACACAGAGGCTTGTTTGTTTGTTTGTTTATTTATTTATTTATTTATTTATTTATTTATTTTCAGGGCAGCCCAGGTTCTAGAGGCACCCCTGGGGAAGATGGCGAGAAGGGCTTCCCAGGGGACCCCGTAAGTTACCAGATCCCATTTAGCTCTGAATTTTATCTCAGCAAAACTTTGTTCTCGTACCCCTTAGTGGTTCCCACTGAAGTACAGTCAAATACTGGCTTTGGGAGCTGGGGCAGCAGGTGTTTGCTACCACGGCTTTTTTTTATTTGGGGAGGGTGGGGGTGGGATGGGAATCTGTCCAAATCTGACCTGGACTGATTATTCTAAAGGCTCAGAACGGGGATCTAAAGTTCCATCATATGAGCTCACAGTGTGCTGAGACTTCCAACTTACTGTGGTGAAAATTCCCTTTGTTTTATTGGTCAGATTTCAAATCTTGCAGCCCAGAGCTTGGCTTTTTTCTTTCTTTCTTGTTTGTTGGTTTAACAGTGTTAGGATTCAAACCCAGGTCCCTGAGCCTACTAGACAAGCACTCTGCCACTGAGCTATCTCCTTACTGGCATTCTCTCTTCCAGACTCAGTTCCAGGGGGCTTTCATTCCATGTCTGAAGGAATGGCCTGACACTGAGCCAGTGGCTCAGCGCTGTGGGGAAGTTAGTGCACAGCCTATACTCCCAGAACACCACTTCAGTCACCAAATCACCTTCAAACTGGGGCCAACGTTACTTTTAAGAGTTTTGAGTTGAGGATTTTTCTTACCCTTTATCCCTTAGCTTGAATGAGCTCAGTGGTTCTCAGCCTTCCTAATACAGCGACCATTTAATGCAGTCCCTCATGTTGTGGTGAACCCCCACCATAAAATTATTTTCGTTGCTACTTCATAACTGTAATTTCGCTACTGTTATGAATCATACTGTAAACATTTTGGGGAATGGGGATTTGCTAAAGGGGTTGTGACCCACCGGTTGAGAACTGCTGAAGCCTAACACTTAATTATTATATAATTACAAAATAATAAGAATAAAATGAAAAAAGCCTGGTGGCACAGTCCTGTAAGTCCAGCTACTCAGGTCACTGAGACAGGAGGATCTCAAGTTCAAGGCAGCCCGAGTAACTTAGTGAGACCCCATCTCAAAGATCTGTCAGTGATAGATGATTTGCCTGCTGTGTTCTAAGACCTGGGTTCAAGTCCATGCACCACACAAGGAAGAAAGAGAAAATGGAAGCCCATTGAGGCACACACCTGTATCCCAGAACTCAGAAGGCTGAGGCAAGAGGGTCACTGTGAGTTCAAAACCTGCCTGGGCTCTATAGCAAAGCCCTGAGTTCACACAGATGAATTAATTAGCTAACTCCCTCATTCTGATGTTTCTGGAGTCTAAACATTTCTGAAATCATCTCCTAGGGTAACCCGGGACAAGACAGCGTCATCAAAGGCCAGAAGGGCGCCAAAGGAGACCGGGGCAGACAAGTAATTGGATCTATGTTACATAGATAAGTTGACTAATTCTGCTCTTGAGCTAAGTAAATTTAGCAAAATGTATGACCAACCCTTCCCCCTAGTCATCTATAGTTAAAAGAAAATAAGGTATGTCTGAAGTAGGTTATACATTTGGGGGATATTGTTAATGTTCTAGGAAGTGATAATGTACTTATTTGTCACCATTTACTTACGGCATGTTGCTACCCCTCTCCTGGTTGCTGCCTCTGTCCTTATTGGCCATCTCACCAGAAGTGTCACTATATGGATTGGCCCCAGCATGGCTCCTTTATTCTGCTGATGGCGTGCTGATACTTTTTTTTTTTTTTTTTAACTTACTCAGGACTTATAGCCAACCTACTTTTGACTTATGATTTTTTTGGGGAAATGTTTTATTGTGTTTCTAGGGGAGAACTGGGCGGACAGGGACACAAGGCAGTCCTAGCTCCAGAGGAAGCAGGGTAAGTATGTCCCAGACATTAGATTCACTCCTTATCACTTGTGGATGGACACAGAGGCATGGAGATTGTCTGCTGAGACAGCAGACCCGTGGCTGCTACGTTTATAGGCGTTCCAAATCTCTACACCGCTGACCTTTTGGGCCTGAGAATTCTTTCTTATGAAGACTGTCCTGCACCTTGTAAGATGCTTATCAGTACTCTCATGCTCTGCTCATCTGCTTACCCAGTTGTGATACCCAAAACCATCCTCTCAGATATTGGCAAATGTCTACAACGAGTGGGCATGGGAGACAAAAATCATCCCTGGCTGAGAAACACTGTGCTCCCGTCTGCTTTTGCCCTTCTACCTTCAAGGCGTTTTTGAATGCCTTTGAAGAAAGCCAATGACTTGAACATAGGCACTCTCCTCTGGGAGCCACATCAGAATATTATGGACTGGGTAGACATAATCTCATGCCCTTTACACATTGACAGTGGCATGGGAGATCAGGAGTGGATTCTTCCTGAATAGACTGCCAAACGCTGGCTCATAAAGCCAACACATTGGAGGCCCCAGGATAGCTTATAGCATCATGTGATAGCAAGCCTGCCTTCCCCCCGCCCCCAAACAGGCCATTGGGTTTCCTTCCAATTTTAAGGGCCAACCAAGAAACCATATCACCCTTTGTGGCTACTTACTTACTTATTTATTTTTTCTAGAGGGTCAAGGGAACAGTTCTGCTATGTATCCCTGTTTGGCCTAGAACTCACTATGTAGATCAAGCTGGCCTCAAGCCCCTGCCTCCTGTGTGCTGGGGTCACAGGTGTGCCGCACCACCCCTGGCACAGAGATGACATTTGTTTTGAAAGCACCTCTGTCTCACGCTCAGCACAGACACGCTAACAGAGAAGAATGTTCGGATTCTCCATTTGTTCAGAGGGAAGGAAAATACTTGGCTTTCTTTTCTGAGTGTTGGACTGGTCTCATCCTTGAAGGTGATAGCCTGCTGTCCTTTTCCCTGGGAATGAGGGAGCAGGGTTCCATCCTAGCCCGACCTGCCTTTGTTTATCATGAATAGCAAAGATGCTAAGCCAGAGGAGCTGGGCTTCCTATGCTTTTTGGGCCTTTCCCTGGGCCTGTGCCTTCTCAGCTCACATTGATTAAGATGTAACTGGGGGAAGCAGCAGAACAGTGGGATGAACTAAGTGTTATAAATTTTAGAGATGAATATATCTACTGGCTCAAGAGAAAGGGGGTTTTAGTTTGAAATAGGTTTATAATGGACACATAAACCATGCACTTTAAAAACAGAGACGTTAGAGATCGGGGTAGGAGTAATCCTTGGACACCCTTGTCAGTGCCTTTTAAATTAGCACAAGACAGAAGGACCTCAGCCCCCTCCCCATCTCTTACCCATTTCCCCTGCTTTGCAGCTTCTCTTTTGGAATTACATAAGGCAACATTCATATTCATGTTTGTGGCCAGGCAGCCTGGGGCTTTTCTACCCTCATCCCCCCCCCCCCCCGCCACCCCCACATGTCTCTAGTGTAGGCCAGGATTCCATCATGAGATTCAGAGCATCTTAAGTGGATAATGGATTGTAAACAACACAACTCAACCCCAGGCACGGGCTCCCTGTGCGACTGAACTTCCGCCTGTATAAATGAATCATCGCAACAGCTGTTTCTAACACAACGGCTCCACATACTGACAACCGCACAGGAGGCCACATTCCGGGCCTGTGGCCTTTTGGTGGCCGCTTGCGAAGAGTCCTAATAACATTTGTACTTCTAATATATCATCCGTTTTGTGCCAGGTCCTCACCTAATCCCTTTGAAACACTCATTCAGCTAAACCTCATAGCTCCCCTGCCAGGTGGATCATTATCATCCAATCCACAGTGTACACGAACAAATCAAGGGGGCTCTGGCTTAGGCCACAATAGCTAGTAAGCGACGGGGCTGGGATCTGAGCTCATACCATCTCACTTTAGAGTCTATGCTCCTGTCCACTGTGTGAGATTTAACCTGTAATTGCTTTGGGCCACCTAGGCTTTAAATAGCGGAGCCAAAGGCAAGAGAGTGCGCTATTTCTAAGGCCGTGCCTCTAAGGACAATGTTGTACAAAACTATTAGACAGAATAAACATTATTCTTCCTTCCAGCCTTTCTCCTCCACCCACCCCCTTTTCTTTTTGAGGCAGGGTCTCTCTCATCCTACCGCTCGGGCTGGCACTGAGCTTACTATGTAGACCATGCTGGTCTTGAACTCAAGGTCTTTGTGCCTTGGCCTCTCAAGTGGTGCAATTATAGGCACATACCACTGTGACCAACTCATCCTGGCTTTTATTTTTAACTTGTGTGTGCATGTGTATGTATAGTGCTCTTGCATTCAGGTGCCGGTAGAGGCCAAAAGGAGATGATGGAGTGACAGGTAGGTGGGAACCACCTGGTGTGGGTCCTCGGCAACAGCACCAGACACATTTAACTGGGAAGAAAGCTCTCTTGCCTCTACCTTTGCTTTTTAATGGAGACAGAATGTGAAGTCATGGCAACAGTATCCATTTTTGCTGAGCTTTTAGTCTTCTCTGTTTTTCTGTGTCAAGAACATCGGCTAGTCATATCCAGAGACAAACAGTTGCTATGGGTAACTTCTCTCAAAGGGTATTTTAAAAGCCTAATACCTGGTGAATCTGATATTTGGGTGACTATTGTAAGGAACTGTGGGTAACTGAGAGAAAAACGACAGTTCTGAAATCATTCCTACATAATAATTGAATAAATGCAATTGTTTAAAACAATCCTGGCTGGTTATCACAATACAGTATGAATTGAGAGTGTCCCACGGTTTTCTCAGTGAGAGTAATGCCAACAAGTTTTATCGCTATAGATTGGGGAAAATGAGTTAGGATCCAGGGCCCTAGGCATTGTCCGTCTTGGCTCCCCTCTGTCCCTGGAGCTTGCACTGGTGACATGAACTCCTTCCCAGATAGATTCAGACAGTGTTGAAGGACCAGCCTGGTTTTATTGTGACAAATTCCATCAGTAGCATCTAGATTGCATAAAGGAGCAGCCACCACGGGCCATTTCCTTCCTGAGGAATCTTCCAGAGCCAAACTTCACGGGGTATACGTGGCTCACCACGTGACATACCATGTGACGTACCACTGTCTAGAAATATCACTCCGTCTTCCTCATGGCACACAGTGCTTCGTGGGTTTGCCGGGAGGGGAACAGTTTATTCAGGGGGATCTGGATCTTCAAATAGCCCACTCAATAATCATCAAGGGGTATCACACTGGAGCGGAGGCTGCAGTGACTTTTACATTGGATTGTCGTCAATCTCCTAAGTGTTAGTGTGTTGTTAAAATGCCCACTGTGAAAACCTGCCTCCAGGAAACCCTCTATGAGCAGGGAAAGGGAGAGACTGGTTTGCCTTAGGAATGGTCCTTCTGTCTGGACACACTGACTGATGCTTTGCTTTTGGCGTTTCAGGGAGTGGAAGGCCGGAGGGGGCTCCAGGGCCCCTCGGTAAGCATCTTTTTACTTCCTGTCTTCTGTGGGAGGAGATTGAAATAATTTATTCTACGTAAATAGTAAATAGTACCAGGTAAACACCGTTTGATGGGATGTTCTAAAGATGCTCAGCCCCTGGCGTGAAACCCAATGACTAATGGGAAACACAAGCAGCTATCCCATAAATCATCTTCCAGAAATAGGACAGGCCTCACGAAGGCAAAGCCTCCCTCAGAAGCACCTCCTGACAAGCAAACAGAACACGTACAATACCAACTATCATAACACTCAACTGACTTTCACATGAGCTGGCAACTACTATGCAAGAAAGTGAAATTCTTGCTTCTTCTTAGCTAATTATATCCAAATTATTATTATTAACCACACATTCTAGGTATTTTTTCCCATACTCATCTTCTTTTAAGCCTGTTTTTAGTTAGCATGCAAAATATTTGCTGTCATTATAGAATTTTCAAACAAAATTTGTGTCTTAGTCAGTGTTCTATTGCTGTGAAGAGACACCATAACTAAGGCATCTTATAAAAGAAGTCATTAGCTGGGCGGTGGTGGCGCACGCCTTTAATCCCAGCACTTGGGAGGCAGAGGCAGGCGGATCGCTGTGAGTTCAAGGCCAGCCTGGTCTACAAAGTGAGTCCAGGACAGCCAAGGCTACACAGAGAAACCCTGTCTCGAAAAACAAACAAACAAACAAACAAAAAAAGTCATTTGACTTATAGCATTAGAAGGTTAGTCCATGACTATCATGGCAGGGAGCATGGTGCTGGAGCAGTAGCTCCAAGGCAGCAGGCATAAAGGGTAAGACTGGGTCTAGTGTGTGCTTTAGAAACCTCAAAGACCACCCCAACTCATGTCTTCCAACAAGACCACGCCTCCTAATCCTTCCCAAGCGGTTCTATCACGTGGAAACCAACTATTCAAACACTATGAGCCTATGTGGTCCACTCTCATTCAAACCACCAGTTTGTTTGAGTCAATTGTCCTTTGCAACACCATCTTTATGAGAATTAGAAACATGCTTGACCTCTTTCCTGGCAGCTGGAAAAATAAGATCTGTTAGTACCTCTTTTTAGCTTAAAAAAATTTATTAGGGGTTCTTATATCTCTTTCTCCCTTCTCTACCCAAATTCCTTCCACCCCAATCCCTCAACACTTGGTAGGAAAGAGAGCGTGTTAGTAGGGAGAGGGGGCATAGCTCTCTTTAGCTACTTCCTGCTGGTTAGGGTTGTTGTGTTCCTTGGGGCAAGTCCTGTCTTCATTTCAGGATCTCTCCGATTTCTTTTCATCAAAATGCACCAACAGCAACCAGGAGTAGCAGGGAGAGCACCAGCATCCCTCTTTTTTCTTGGAGCCCCCCCATCCCCACCCCTGTCACCATCTCTCTCCCAGATCTGGCATTTATTCCTTCTCCAGAGTCCTCAGAACTAAACTATCTGCAGCTAGCAAAGACCACACCTCTCCCAGAGTCCACACAAGCACCCTGCTGCTGAGGACAGTCTAAAGCAGCCCCACATCTGATACCTGGGATTAAAACAAAAAACATGTTTACGTAATAAAACTGAATTTTTAAAGACACCAAACTTCAACTACAAAGATCCTAGCTAGTATAAGAGATGAGCCATGGCAGACGAAGCAAATGATCTTTATGAGAACCATGCAGAGAAAATAACACTGAAAACTCTTGTTCATTAGGGGGAAGCAGGAAGCCTGGGGCCTCAAGGTACACAGGGACCCGAAGGACTACAAGGCCCACAGGTATGCTGGGGTATTACATAAGTGTGGGCAAGTGGTGTGGAGCCATTCTGGTGAGAAGAAGGCAGGTAGCATGGTATAAAAGCATACAACAGAGGGGCTGGAAAGATGGCTGTGTGGCTCAGAGCACATAATACCTTGCCAAGGACCAGATGTCCAGCACTAAGATAGGATGGCTCACAACAGCCTGTAACTGCAGCTTCAGAGGATCTGATGCCCTCTTCTGGCCTCCTTGAGCACCTGCACTCATGTGCAGATGCGCACATACACGCATGATTAAAAATAAATAATAAAAGTTAAAATGCACACAGCTGGCAAAATTTCAATCTGCAACCACCACCTTGTGCATTTCCTATCACGGTAGATAATTCTGAGTTTTGACTTTGTTTCATCAAAGCTGCTTTAACATTTGCAGCTCATTAATAACCCTTGGTAGGGGCAAAGTGCACTCTGTACTGGAAAGAATGAGCAATTAACAGCTCAATAATACATTATTATTATTACTTTACATTGGATTGTCATCAGTCCCCCAAATGCTTCTAGTGGCACAGGTGTCAGAAGTAAGGGCATCTTCCCTGTTTTCTCTGACTGGAAGAAGCCACAATCATTCCTTGAGGATGGCTTTGCTGGACCCCTAGGTGTTGTCACTGTGTGGATCTTACTCTGTGCCAAGCTCACTCTAAGCCTTGACATGTCTGAAAATGTATGTGTAAAAATGCCTATTTTAAGGCCTTTCGAGGACCTCATTTTCCTTCTAGAAAGTTCCAGATTATCAACTCAAAACTAATTTGGATTCTCTTGATTATTTCTGAGGTCTATCTGGCACATTGGCCATGATGAGTAACCATGGGATCCATCTAGATCTCTCTGGATGCTTTTAGGGCTGGGTGTGGTATAGCAGTCATTTCAGATGCTCTGGGTTCTTCTGATACTTGTGGCCTGAGGCTTAGTGATTTCCTGCTGGGCAGGGACCACTTTCCTTCTAGTCTCCCCAGCTACACAAGAGAAGTATGTGAGACCCACACATGAAATATGGCAGAGAGATAAACTTCCACTCAGCTGGCAGACATCCATCACCATGTGTTGTTTAGCGCCAACTTGAAACTACCATTTCCTGTATTTTACACATTAAGAAAGTACCTTGGTCCAGTAAACCATCAAAGGAATACATTCAATGCTTATTTGTGTCTTCTTTTCTCTGTGGGGTTATTTTTCCCACTTTTGATCTATTTTTATTTCTCCCTGTAGAAGAAGAATGAGACTCTTATGCCCAGGCAGGGAATCCCTTAATAAGATATATGCCACTGTGTCTGAGCTTGTCCCCAGTTATTTTCTAAAAGAGCCTTAATCTCACAGCAGTAAGGCTGCTTGAAGGGGTAGACCATTGCTCTGCCTCCATGGGAAGTCTCAAAAGCATCTACAAAGAGACTGAGTTTCATTGACATCCACATTGTATTGTTGTCACCACAAAAAGGGGCCGAGTGGAAACCGTGGTGGGAAAGGAGAAGAAGGAAGTCAAGGGTATCCAGGACCTCAGGTGAGTGACTTGCAGACAATAGGGCAATGATTTCTAACCTTTAGTTTGCTCTTAATGCAGAATGCCTGAGTATATAGTGTATTTTGTGTCATCTATGAAACATTTCTTTCTTTCTTTTCTTTGTTTCTTTCTTTTCTTTTCTTTTTCTTTTTCTTTTTTTTTTTTTTTTTTTTTTTTTTTTTTTGCTATGGATACATTTTTTTTTTTTTTAAAGCTCAGGTCAGATCCCTCACACCTAGCTGACACAATTCCATTTCTCCTTTGGTGATCTTTTACTCTGAAAGCACAGGCTCACTCCCTCAGCCCAGGGAAACATTTGGAAGACATAAAAATGCTGCCAAGTGATGGCTGTGTCCAACCCAAATGAATCATTCTTCTTGTACTTTAAATTTTTTCTCTGTGCCATCTAGCTGTCTCTCCATTGACCGCAGACATTTGACTGTGTAAAGATCCGTGATTACTCAATTATGTTGGATTCTGAAGCCCACTTTTCTAATTCAGCATTTGAGTGAGATTCCCAAGTGAGGAGTGAGTTTGGATGAGGAGGGGGGTCTTTGTGAGACACTAGATTCTATTGAGTTCTTCAGTTTGACCAGTGAGAGCTCAGAAGGTGAGGGATGCCCCAAGGTGCTCAGTTACTTCTTCCTAGCAGGTTGAGCCAAGGTTGTTTATGCCCAGTTTTGGTTGAGATATTGAAACATGCCCTATATATGCCATGATGGATGTCCACAGTTCTGTGGGATGCACATGTGGCACTGATATGTTCTATTCTAACATTGATGATAGTTTCCCCTCACTTAGAGGGAACAACTGGTTGAGCCAAGGAAACCTTCACCCCCCCTTCCATGCCCCAAGGTTGCATATGTACCAGTGAAGGCAGAGCCTGGTCTGTTACCTAGGTTACCATCTTTCCCTTGACATCCCTTGTTAAGGAGGCCCTCTGGGCTGATGGGAATGGTGTGGAAAAGTCCTGCAGTGGTGGCTCTTGCATTTCTCACTCTTTTTATTTTCAGGGTTCTCCTGGGCCAGTAGGACCAAGAGGGAGCATTGGAAGACCTGGATTTGGGGGGAGAAAGGTAAACATTATTTCTCATTGGTTTCAAATACTGGGAAAGCCATGTGAAAATTCCTCACACGACTCAATCCAAGCACCATGCTCAAACCACCTGCCTCCTGCTAGTATGGTCTCTCCCATCCACCCAGTGGAGAACTCCTTACTGCCTAACCCTAGAAAGCCGTTCCAGTTCCAAGGAGAGACAGTCACCTGCCCTTCACAACATGCTGCTGAGAAATCTCTTTAGCGCCTGTGTTCCCTGCACAGGAATGCATCCATTGGCGGAGATGAGTGGAGTGAAGTATTTGGACTCTCTTTCCTGTTCCTTTTTTGGGCTCACTCAGGCCTATGATGGCTAAAGTGCTGTGGTGAAGATTTGCTAGAGAGTCAACTGGCTTCATGTTGACCCAAGCCCTCTGCTTTTATCCTTCAGGGACTGGGATGTAGTTGGTCACAGAGATACCTTGCTAGGCTTAGTACTCTCTTGTCAAGGCCTCAAAACTCTTTCATATTTGAGCCAAGGACCCAAATTTTCATCTTATACTGAGTCTAGAAAACTGTTGTTGGTTTTCCATAGGGAAAGTCTTCAAGCAATAATAATAATAATTAATATTAATAAATTAATATTATTAATAATACTATTATTTGGTCTAAAACATGGGAACATGAGTTTGATCCTCTAAAACCCATGTAATATGCTGGGTACAGGCATGCTGTCCAACCAATCTAACTGAATTGGTGATCTCCAGGTTTCTTGAGAGCCTGTCTCACAAAATGAAGTGGAGAGTGACTGAGGAAGGCACCTGATATTGACCTCCGACTTTCAAACACATACACATACACATGTGTGCACCCACACATCTGAACATATGCATGCTCACAGATCAACAAGAAAAATCCAAACCCAAATGGAAGAGTATTAGCAAGCGGTGTGAGAGATGTGTTAGTCCACATGATTGAGGCAGTCATGTCAACATACACACGTATGTACACGCTATCATAATTACCTCACACCTTCGATTTACTTACAGTGTTATTTGGCCATCGTTCCTGGGTGTAGGCAGTGGGAGAAGCTCACATTTCCCTATTTAACTCCAAGGCTTCTCAGTTCACCTTCTTCCTGTCCCACCCCCTGGATTCCCCACAGCCAACCTTTCCCCTCTCCCAGAGTCACTTAGTTGTAATTGTAACAGGGTTCTAATTGCCCACTTCATCCTTTCTCTTTCTAACCACACTGTGCTCAGTGAGAGCAGGACTACATTTATTATATTGAGTCATTCATTTTCCGGAACAATAAGCAAATATTGTGTGAGTAAACACACTAGCCAATGAGCCAGCTCTCCCCAGAGTGAAGTTTCTACCTTTCCTTTTCCTTCAATCCATTGATACTAGGGAAGCAGGAAACACTGTGACACACACACACACACACACACACACACACACACACACACATACACACACACACACGAGCACTATGCAGCCTTTAAAAGTCCTGAGAGCTCAGCCCGACCTGTGCCTGATGTGTTCCTCTATCCTCTGGGTAGACTGTGTTGTGTCTTTCACCCCAGCCCTACTGAGTGCCAGCTGCTCACTGAGGTCCTTGTGTGCCCTCACTCAGTGGACAGATCTGCTTGGGGCAGTTTGACTTTGCTAGCCTGAGGTTTTTTTTTTCCCTTTACTAGGGGGAACCTGGAGTTCCTGGAAACCCAGGGCCAGTGGGGCCCTCTGGACAGCGAGGAGAACAGGTATGAGGCTTTGGGTATTTGGTGCTGAGGCAAAGAGAAGAGGTGGGGGCTAGCATGGGCCCTAGCCTCTAGGGTGGGAAGATCTGGGGCAGTTCTCCATCTGTTGCTGCTTTCCTGTGTACCTGCCTTTTGGTTGTGTGTGTGTGTTTGGGGGGAGGCGCGGAGGAGATGAGGTAAGGCAGAGAGAGTAACAGGTGAGCACGAAGGGGGCATTTCAGTATCTTAACAACCAGCATAGCTGTGTGTGTACATTTTGGTTGAACCACAAAACAGGCCACCTTTCTCCGCTTGCAAAACCCTAGGATGACAAGAAGTAGGGGAGGGTCAAGGAATAGGCCACTGCTATTTTTAAGACTTGCACCCAGGCCCAGTTGCTCTACTGAACCAAAATCCCAGCTAGGGACAGTCACTAGAGGAAAAGTCATTTTGTGTTAATTGTACAATTATATGTAGATATTAAATAGGAGAAAAATTTCCAAGTATAGCCAAGATATTGAGTCAACCCAAAGTGTCCACCAGTGGATGAATGGAGAAACACACTGTGGTATATCTATGTGATGGAATACTATTCAGGCTTTAAAATAATACAGAAATCCTGCCATATATGACAACACGGTTGAACCTGTAAATTGTTATATAAACTAAAAGAAGGCAGACAAAAACATTTTAAAAATCTAAAAAAACAAAACAAAACAAAACAAAACAAAAACCACCAAAAACACAACAACAACAAAAAACCAAAAAACCCCAAAACAAACCAAAAAATTAAAAGAACGAGGCACAAAAAGGCAAACACTAGACCACATAAATCTCACATACAAAATGTAAAAATGTTGAACTAAGGAGCAGGACATAAAATCCCGGGTTATAAGAGATCCCCATAGCAAAACAAGCAAGCAAAGAAGTGCCTGTTGTTTTGTGATTGGTTTGAAACATGAATATTCAAAAAGAAAGAAATAAAGAAAAGGGGGAAGATAAAAGTGTCCTAGGAGTGAAAATGGGAAGCCACTGGCAGCAACACAACCAACCCACCCGGAACGTATTCTGGCAGAGCAGAGAGAAACTGCATCACTCAGTTGCCTGCTGCCTCCGGGGAGACTCCTCCCTGTTCTCTCAGTGTCACGTCAGTAGCTTCCAAGTGTTCCCCTGAAGGGTTCCCCCAGTCTCTTTGCCTCTCTTCCCAGTGGCCTCAATGAATACACCTCCTCCTGTGTGTCCCACTATTAATGCGGCTCTTTAATCAGTTTATTGAGGACCAGCAGAGGCACTTGGCTTGGGCACAGGCTGTGTTTTTGGCTGATCTCTTATTATTAGATATTTAATTTGTTTCATTTTTTTCATTGTCATAACAACACTCCAGTGAATTCTTTTGGAATGGGCTGGGGGCTGGGGATACAACCCTGGGCTCCATGTGTGCCAGGCAAGGGTTCTACCACTGAGCTAAATCCCTAATGCTATAGTTAATTTCTGTATAGAAAGTTCTAGAATTTTCATAGCTAAGTTGATTAAGTATATATTTCATAAGGCCTTTGAAATATATTTTAAAATACTTTTAGAAAGATTTAAACACTGTGTGGGTCCATGTGATATGTACAGGAGCCTGATTGCTTTAGGACAACCTGTGGGTCGCAACCCCCACAGGGGTCACATATCAGATATCCTGCATATCAGATATTCACATCATGATTCATAACAGTAGCAATGAAATAATTTTATGGTTGTGGGTCACCACAACATGAGGAATTATACTAAAGTGTGGCAGCATTAAGAAGGCTGAGAACCACTGTTTTAGGGTCTCAAGATCAGCAACGGTTATTGTAACGTTTTCTTTTTTCTTTTCAGGGTTGGAAAAAATGGTAACTCATTAATTGTTTCAAATTCAGGTTTTTTTTTTTTTTTATTACCAATGAGGATGAATATATTTCCCCCACTAACATCTATTCACCATTTATAGTTCTTTTTAAAAAAGATTTATTTATTTTTATTTTATATATTAGAATGAGTGCCTGCATGTATGTCTGTGCACCATGTGATTGCCTGGTGCCTGTGGATTCCAGAAGGCACCAGATCCCCTGGAACTGGAGCTAAAGATGGTTGTGAGCCACTGTGTGGGTGCTGGGAATTGAACTCAGGTCCTCTGCAAGATCAGCCAGTGCTCTTAACCACAGAGCTGTCTCTCCAGCTCCCATTTATAAAACTTTGGTTGAATTCCATATATATATATATATATATATATATTTTTTTTTAAGATCAACTCCTAATTTTCCAGGTAAGAAATTGGTGAATGCACAAACACAGAGCAGTTACCTCTCTGCCTCCTGCAGTGGTTGTAGAGTGGAGCTTGCCAAAGATGTAAGAGAGTACACATCAGGAAGTAAGGGCGCTGGGACTGTAGCTCAGTGGTAGAATATTCATTGAGCATACAAGAAGCTCTGGGTTCAATCCCCAGTACAGGGGAAAAGAGACATCACCTCATTTAGATAGCTCTTGAGAAACTGAAATTAACTGATGTGCTTACAGGGCGATTATGGCATCCCAGGCTATGGTCAGATGGGACGAAAAGGAGTTAAGGTAAAAATGCAAATCAATTATATTCCCAGCTGATAAATCAAATATACCTAAATATACCAAGAAGAAATGATGGTGTGTAGGAAGTGGACTTACATATGTTCTCTGCTGAAAATTTCAGGGCCCAACAGGATTCCCTGGGGACCCAGGACAGAAGGTGAGATGCATAAGAATTTCTTCTTTTGCCATTACTATGGCCTTCTTGAGAAATGAGATGAGCCTTTGGTCTGGGTACAGTGGGATGTGGGGAGGAGTTGGGGTGCTGGTCAGTTGCCTCCTCTGGGCTTCATTAGGAAAGGACATCTTAACCCTGTGATCGGAAAAGATCACATCCTGCCCTTGGTTGCCTGATGTCCCGCCTATGTCACCCCAGTGATCCATATCCCAACCTTGAACCCCAGCCTCCAGGCAGCCTCTCTGGATGAGTTCTCCAGCTTGGTGACCTCACTCACCACCTTGGCAATTGTTTCTGGTCCAGCATTGTTTTGACGTTTGGTTCCTCGCACTTGCAAATCCCCACTTTCTGCTCAGTGGTTTCCTATTTCCATCTTCCCTCTGTCAGTTGACCCCAAATATCATGTTCACTAGATTTTTTTTTACCCCCAAAGTGTAGCCTAATTACACCCAACATCTTTTTTTCTTGACCCACCATTTTCCAAAGTCCTCATTGTCTATTAGATAATCTGTCTGCATGCTTACAGACACGCCTGTGATCTCATCGGAGCCGTCCTCATCACATCTGTGTACACTAGGGTTCTGTCTTGTGAGTTCCCGAGACCCAGAATGCCTTTGTCCCTGTAATGCCCCAATCAAGGAGAGAAATCTGGGTCTAAAGTAGAGTAACAAAGCAATTCCAAGAGCAGAGCCAAGTGTCAGGACACCTGAAACGTGCTCTTTGCTGATGGATTACCTGAGGCACACAGAGGTTAGGAAGAGACTACATAAATAACTCCCAGAAAAAGAGTTCTCATTGCAAAGGATCGATTTTCTCATTTATTGACAGAGAAGTATAACAACTTATTGGTCAATGTGAAAAGAGCGCATAAACAAATAACTAATACCAAAGTTAGAGTGAGTTTCTTTAAATAAATCTTTCTGTTTTTTTTTTAAATTTATTTTTACATCTTTGGTTATTTTCTTTTTTTTATTAGTTCTTTAAGAATTTTGTGCAGTATATCTTGGTAATATTTACCCATCCCCCATTTTCTCATAGATCATTTTCCTTTCATCCCACCAACTGCTCCTGCCATTAAAAAACAAAAAAGAATGAAAAACAAAAAAACCTCATCAAGTACAATTTGTCCTGCCCTTATACTCTTGAATGTGTGGCCTTCCACTGGAGGAGGGTCAGCATACCAAGGGTGGTACTCATACAGAAATTGACTCTCCGTCTCCTCAAAGCTATCAATTGCCAATAGCATTTTAGCTAGGGGTGGGACTTCCTGTCTACCCTTCCCTGTATCCCATGCTGGGGTTTTGTCCTGGCTTGAGTTTGAGAAGGTCTTGTGCATGCTTCCACAACTTTTAAATAAATTCTTAAACTTTAAAAATGTAGTGTGTGTGTAGTGGCAAGGATGTTGACACAGGAGTGCTAACGTCACAGATGTGCACCTCTACATCTGGCTCTTTTACATGGATCCTAGGGGATTGACCTCAGGACCTCAGCCTTGTGCCAGGGCACACTTACCAGCTGGAACATCTCTTTACCCCAAGATGAATTTTTTTTAAACATTCAACTTTTCCAGCAGTAACTCATAGAAATAGGAAGTCACTCTTTAATACTTTAGGTAGTCAATACTTCCTGTTTTCTAGCATATTCTCTGGTTGCTTTTAGCAACTGGTTGGTCCTGGAGTTTATGTTTATATATGAATACTTGGATTATTAGAGTATTGAAAACAGTTTTAAGAATATATAATGGTTTAGTTCTGAATTCCATCTCAAGATGTGTGTATTACTGTACTAGCTTTCATTATACAATGATTATAAGACCAGTTTAAGTATTTATTAGAGAAAATTCTCTATGAAAATTCCTTCAGAGCAAAAAAAAATTTTTAACATCTTGATATATTTGAATCAGGGTGATGCTGGAGATCCTGGAACCCCTGGGGGGCCTGGACCCAAAGGATTCAAGGGACTGACTGTAAGTGGCCCATGATTCCAATAAGAATAAACATTTCTTTTGTAGACTTCAGCTTTCTTACTGTAATGATAAATGTGGATTGTTGATCCATTCCAAGGGCATCGTGAAAGCCAGTAGCTAGTCATATGACCTTGGGCACACCTTCAGGCCTATATTTCCTGAATATCAGAACCGAACCTAGTGGCACACACGGTCACTAATTGCCCTGCAAGTCAATGGTCCAATGAATTGTAATGATTTTTAAGGTTTACAAACTGGTGCCTGGCTGATGAAGACATGCCAGTGCCTTGGGTCTTTTGGAATTGAAGCAGGTGTCTTCCCTGTGTCCCAGGGAGCTGTCTGATGGTACTACTATGGGTGGGATGTTTTAAGGGAGGACACTGAAGTGTTCTAATTAGCATAGCACAGAGATTATGGCTTCTTAAGTACAAATGTCTGAGACAAGCATCCGTTTATTTTGACGTCTGAGTGCAATGGCTCTGTTACCCTGGGTGTGGAAGAGATGCATTTCAACAGGTCCTTTGCATTAGGCTGCATATAACTTCTTAGTGTTTCTCTGTCACTTTGAGTCTGGGGAATAAACATAATCCACTCATGCACCATCCTATGTGTGGGAAGTTATTTTTATTATTTGATTTTTTTCAATTATTTTTTATTAATTTATTCAGATTACATCTTACTTGTTATCCCATTGTGTATCCTCCCATTCCTCCCTCCCTCCCACTTTCACCCCATTTCCTTCCCCTAGGTCTATGACTGAGGGGGACCTCCTGCCCCACTATCTCATCATAGGCTACCAAGTCTCATCTTGGTAGCCTGCTTATTCTTTCTTTGAGTGCCACCAGGCCTCCCCACCAGAGTTCATGTCAGAGTCAGTTCCCGCTCTCCACACAACTGTGGAGAATGTCCTATTCATTGGCCAGATCAGAGTAAGCATTTGATGTTTACTGCTTATATTGATTTTAAAATATATATTTTTAAAGATTTATTTATTTTATGTATGAGTACTCTATCTGCATGTACACTTGCAGGCCAGAAGAGGGCATCGGATCACATTATAGATGGTAGTGAACCACCATGTGGTTGCTGGGAATTGAACTCAGAACCACTGGAAGAGCAAACAGCGCTCTTAATCACTGAGCCATCTCTTCAGCCCCGATTTTAAAATATTTAATTTTAATTTTATTGAAAAATAAATCCTTTTTTTTCATATAACATATCCTGATTACTGTTTTTCTCCCTCTACTCCTCTCAATTCCTCATCACATCCCCTTCCATCGGATCCCTGCTCTTTCTGTCTCTCATTGGAAGACAAGCAGGCTTCTAAGGGAATACAATCAATACAATACAGTACAGTATAATACAATATACATGATGAAACAAAAACACATTGACATAAGGCAAAACAAACACACTTGTTTATTTCTATTTTACATGTATGAGTGTTTGCATGCATGCATGTGTACCATGTATGTGCTCTTGGAGGTCCAAAGAAGGCATTGGATCACTTGGAGTTACAGATAGTTGTGAAAGACCATGTTGGTGCCAGGAACTAAATTTGGCTCCTCTGCAAGAACAGAAAGTGCTCTTAACCTCAGAGTCACCTCTCCAGCCCTTATTACTTGACCTTTATAGCAAAGAGTTTTGTTTTGTTTTGTTTTTCCCTGAGGCAGGGGTTCTCTGTGTAGCCCTGACTGTCCTGGACTTGCTTTGTAGACCAGGCTGGCCTTGAACTCTGAGATTGGCCTGCCTCTGCCTCCCTGAGTGCTCAGATTACAGGTGTGCACCACCCCACCCAGATGCTGAGAGGTTTCTTATATAATCTTTGTGGGGCCCGTTTTTTTCCTTAGCACCAAATCCCAACTTATGGCCAATTTATATTTAAGTTTACAGCCAGTGTCAGCACAATGTATGCCACTAAGTAAAGAGGACAAAAAAGAACTGGATGTTCACCAATGACTAAGAGTTGGAGGCTTGTATTATGGGCAAGGAATTCACCTGATTTGAATAAACTGCTGTTTTTTAATTTTTAATTAAATTATCATTCGTTCTCACCATTATTATCCATGATGCTAAGGATGGGACCATACACTCTAGGCAAGCACTCTGCCACAGAGATTCATCCCTCAGTCCAGCTGTTCTTTTAAAAACCATTTCTGAGAAGTATAACATTCCGTTTAAACTAAGATAATTGCAGGGCTGGAGAGATGGCTCAGGGGTTAAGAGCAATTGCTGCTCTTGCAGAGGTTCTGGGTTCAGTCTCAGCACCCATATAGTGGCTCACGACCATCTGTAACTCCAGCTCTACGGGATCTGATGCCATCTTGCCTCTATGGACCTGCATGCACACGGTCTCTGTCTACAGATACAGGCAAAACGCTGGCACATATAAAATTAAATTAAAACCTGAGATAGCCTACAAAGAGATAGAATATGTAAAACTACACTGTATGTTCCTGTTTTCAGCTCTCTCAAGGCTTGAAAGGCGGGAGTGGACTTCAGGGGTCTCAAGGCCCTCCTGGACGCAGAGTGAGTATACGTGGGAACGGCCTGGTGTGTGGTGGTTCTGGGCATACCCAATGGACAGAGTGCAGAGTTTCAAAACAGGAGCACTGTGTTCAGAAAGCCAGCCACTGTGTCTCCCAGTCTATTATTGAGATGCGGATGACATGTCCCCGTCCCAGCTGTGTGATGAAAGGAACAAGAGCCAACGCTGTGAACTGTAAGCGCAAGGCAGATACTGTTAATCACTGAAGCTTTTATAATAGGAGGGACGTGCCTGCATTTCATAACCCCCCCCCCAACTCCGGCCCCATTACATGACGAGTGTCATCTGTGGAAGCATTCCCAGGCAGATCTCAGCATCCTCCCCAAGCATGCCTGCATCTGTTTCTCCGCTTCTCACATGGCTGGTGATTCAGCATCTCCTCTCTCAAGCAGAGAGTCGGGGCAGAATTAAATATGGCCAGCACCTGCTATGTGGAGGAAGACCCAACAACTCTGCAAAGGGTGCCCCAAAACTCGTATCTTCCTTTAGGCGCTGGAGAATTCTTGAGCTCGGGATCTAGCAAAGCAAAACTTGCTGATGGTTTGTTGGCCAAATGACTCCATAGTAGAATAAAATAATAATTCGTAAAGGAGACTGCTGTATGCATTGAAGAATGGGAGAGTACGTGTGTGTGTGTGTGTGTGTGTGTGTGTGTGTGTGTGTGTGTGTGTGCATATGCTTGTGTGTATGTCTGTGCACCCCATGCCTGCAGGAGCCCATGGAAATCAGAAGGGGTCTTGGATACTCCAGAACTGGAGTTACATCTGGTTGTGAGCTGCCAGTGGGTGCTCACAATGTATATGGGTATGTATAATGTTACTTGTATGCATGTTTTCAGGGCTATTCGCACTGGACAGCCAATTGGTGCCCACCCCATTGGGGAAGACCATCTCTCCTGCTGCCAGCCTTCCTCAGTTGCCTATGATGCTTTGTAGAGGGTTGAGGCCTCATGGGCTTCCCCCATTCCCTTTGGCATACTGTTGGTTTCATGCTGTTTGTTCATACGGGGGCCTGTCAACACCGGTGAGACTTCATAGGTGTAGCTTCCTTCTGACAAGGAGACACAGTCTCACAGCAAACCCCCTCCCCAGCTGTTTATATTCCTTTGTTCCTCAGTCTCCTGTCATTTATGAGCTTAGCATGTATGCTTTTCTTTTATATAAATCTCATTTGCTATGCAATTGTCCTTGGTTCTTTTATATATACCTTGGCTTATTGCCTTTTGCATTTTAAGCACTTGGTTCTTTTATATACACTAAGGCTTATTGCCTTTTGCGTTTTGATTTGTAAGATAATCCACCTCTGCCTGCTCAGTATATTTATCTCCTTTGTTCTACCCTGTGAATAAAGTCTGCTGCTTAGAATTGGAAAACAAAAGGAAAAATTAATTTACAAAGGACTTTTAAAGAGAAATTTCTCGTAAGGCTTGCATCTTTGATACAAACAAAAAGTAGCATACACCTTTGATATGACTGGGCAAAGTGCATTGTAACTGACCCACCAGGCCCCACAGTACCTTAAGCCCCTCTGTTATTTCTACTTCTAAAAAAAGGAAGAGGGGTTTACATTTTTACATTTTCATTATTAAACACTATGGTTCACAAATTACTAATTGTTCTTTTCCCCCCTTAGGGTCCCAAAGGCACAGCAGGGCAACCTGTGTATTCCGTATGTATCTCTTTATGAATGAAAACAAACAAAACCACTACCCGTTCATTGGGAACTAGACACAACCACCAGGAGGTCGCCGTACTCATGTTTGTTCTTTCTCTCTCTTTTAAACTTTCCAGCCCTGTGAACTGATTCAGTTCCTGAGGAGCCATAGTCGTGAGTACCTGGGTCAAGAATGTTGTAGCTGGGCCCTGGGTGTAGAGTGGGCCTGTGGAATCAGAAGGCTGAAGTGTCTGGTGAGAAGCCTCTGTAATAGGGTGACCTTGGGACTAGAGGAACATCTCACATCCAAGGTGGAAAGAAAGGTATAAAAGCATGGGCCCATAAGGTGTGATGCACACAAGAAGAGACAATACACGTATGGGAAATAAGACCAGCTCAAAGGCACATGCACATGCTTCGTCAGTAACACGACAAGTGTGAGCAAGAGGACAGAGGGCAAACTGCTTCTGGGGATGGACTGTAGGATGCAGATGTAGTCGGTTAATCACATAACTATTTAAATATTGGAGTCGCTCATGTGGGTGGCCCTTGACGTTACAGAGAGGATGATGCTCCCAAGGCTGTGAAACTAGAGAGATAGAAACTGAAGGGATGAACTCGTGCAGGTGGGAACTAAGAAGGGTCAGGTTGCACAGAATGGAATCTCAAATCTTCCAGAAAGGAGGATGACAGGGAGAAAGACTTAAGGGGTTGGGGAGATGTCTCAGTGTCGGGGAGCACTTGAGTATTGAGTTTGGATCCCCAGCATCGACATAAAAAGTAGCTAGGTACATTGTTTTGTGTACACTGTGCACACAGGTGGGCACGCTACAACTGTGCACATCGATAGTTCTACCACTGGGGTTCCTGAGAAAGTGGGTCGTAGAGCTTGTTGCTGGCCACCAGCCTGTGGGGGGGATGGGGGGAGAAATGGCGAGCTCCAGGTTCCGCAGAGACTTATTCCCAAAGAATAAGATTGAGTGCAACAAAGGAGGTCACTGGATGTCCCCACCCCTGGCTTCTGCATGTACACAGGTGAGTGTACCTGCACATATGCATGCGTGCGTGTAGGAGACCAGGCGGAAGGGATAGTATGAAAGAGTCTGAGAACTAGAAGTCTCTTCAGCACAGGAGAGGAGGAGGCAAAGGGGCGTGGTGATGGGAAATGAGTGATCGGTTGTTCTAGCCATTGCCAGCCTTTTCGTGGAAACCAAATGTCTTCCCAGGAAGACCCGGAGTGAGTGGAGGGTAGTCACTGGATAGTTTGAGACTTGGAGGGGAAGTTTTCCACCATTGACTGAATTGAGTCAGCCAACAGTTCCTTGGAGAAAGAGTAGGCAGTTTGCATCATCTGGTAGAGCACTGAGTAGGTTTGCACTGAGCTCCTGCTTGTAGAATAAAGATAAGGCTTGAGCGGTAGACCTTTGTGGCTTGGTAGAAAGTATTGCCGAGGGTATTTTGACCCTGTTTGGACCCTGTTCTGATATCAGTGGACCTCCCCCCCTGCCCTGTACCAGCTCCCTTTTACCCAGGAACTAGAACCAAGTTCTAAACTGGTGCTTGGCACCCCCTGCTAAGAATAGAATTAATCTAGGAGTGTAGTGGGGAGGGACAGAAGATGACTGAGGGTAGAACAGGAGGCTGCAAATGGCTAGTGCTCTGGGGGGAGCTGTCTAAGGAAAGCTTTAGGAACATAAACATAGTAAACAATGTGAAGTGATTTCTTCCAAAGTCACCCCGTCTTGATAAACTCAAACCCAGCATGTCTCACAGGCCTGAAGTGAATAACGGAGAGATGTCTTCAGCCTTGGAGTTCAGGGGAGGTTCTAGGTTATGTGTGCTGTCTGATGGCTGGGGGCATCTCAGTGACCACAAGATTAAGATACACATTCACGGTGTCAGTAGGGCTGCCGTGAGGGCTCATGGGCCAGGACAGTAGGATGGAAGGTGGCTTGTCACCAGTATTAATGAACTTAGGAAAAAAAAAAAAAAGATTGGAATGATCTGCTTGCTTCCGAGGAATTGAGTCAGCTGAACATGAAGACTGTCAGACTTGTGCTTTATTATAGATCTTCCAGCACTTTCCTTGATGCACCTTAGATTTATAGTGTGAGACCAGCTGCTGCTCTATTCACAGAAATCCCTGGGGAAAATGCTGGAAGTAAAAAAAAAAAAAAAAAAAGTTGTGTTTTTAATCAGAGACAAAGTTCATTTGAAAATCCCTGCCCTCTGTGGCTCTACAAATAGAGGAATCCCAAGGCATCCATCAGGAAAGAAAGTCGGACCCCATATTTTAGCCTCGTGTTGCTGAATGAGTCTCCGAAGGCTCTAAGACGAGAGACAAAGCAAATTGGATTTCAACTATCTGGCTGTTTAATCAGAGCCTCATCTATTCTGTGTCTACGGCAAGCCATCAGCCTTTCAACTACAGCTACAATTTGGCCCAAGTCAGCCAGCTCCAGCTCACAAGGGGAAACAGCCAGAAATGCCCCCCAATGAACACAGTTCCGAGGACAGCTCCCCGTCCTTTTAACCATGGCTTTCTGTAACTTAGAAAATTAGCCTCATTATTAGTGAGAACCTAAATCTTCAGTTTGGGCGCGATTCTGTTTAGATTAATTTTTTTTTTTCAGTTTGTGTTCCAAAAAGCATAATGGATTAATCTCTCTTTGTCTTTTTTTTTTTTTTAAACAGCCTGTTGGAAAGGTGAGTCTTTTGACCCTACTATTCTTGATGAAATAGCTACTGTATTTTAATAAGACCAATTTGACAAAGCCTACCCTCCCCCAGGAAAAAAGGGACTTCTGCCTTCTATGCAGACACTTCTGTTTTGATGGTGGCTGTACCTGTCAGTATTATGTTTTTTACCTGAGTGTCAACAGTGACCGGGCAGTCCCTCACACCGTTGTCCTGACTAGGGCCCATCACAGTTTTCTACTCATTATTTTACAGAGTAGCTCCTGTCTTTCTTTCTGGGGTTGGGGGAAGGCTCTAGCTCATTGCCTTCTTGGATGTGTCCCCCTTTGGCTCACATCCTGTGCTGTGATTTTATCGAGGGCTACAATGTATAAACCTTACCCTGCCTAGGGATAGTCTCATTGGGGCCTAAGGGGGCCTGGGCTTCACTTCGTTGGAACCAACTTCACTGGTGTAAAGGGTATGGGTATGACCACGATGTAGTGAAATCTTTTAAATATTTTTTTGCTTTTCATTTTCATAGAAAAGTGTCCTGTGTACCCAACAGAGCTGGTATTTGCTCTGGACCAGTCCTCTGGTATCACAGAAAGGAGATTTAATGAAACAAGAGGCATCATCAGCTCCATTGTCAATGAGCTCAACATCAGGGAAAATAGCTGTCCCGTGGGAGCGCAGGTTGTTGTGGTGTCCTATGACTCAGACACCAGCTATCTCCTCCGTGGGTCTGACTACCATAGCAAGAGGCAGCTCCTGCAGCTTGTTTCCCAGATAAAGTACCAGCGCCCTCAGAAGGCCAGGGACATTGGCAGTGCAATGAGGTTTGTGGCCCGCAATGTTTTCAAGCGTACATCTCTGGGAACCAACGCCAGGAGAGTTGCCGTGTTCTTCAGCAATGGCCAGGCAGCCAGTAGAGAGTCCATCCTCACGGCCACCATGGAGTTCAGTGCCCTGGATATCAGCCTCGCAGTCTTTGCTTATAACGAAAGAGTTTTCCTCAATGAGGCTTTTGGGGTAAGAATCTCCCTTGTTTATTTTTAAGATAGCTACATTGGTAAGGCAGTGTGAGAGTGGTGTGGAGTTGGGCAGGGGTTGGGGGGGGCAGGGGGGCAGAAGAGAGATGGTCTCTTGATTCCCCCTCGTAGTTTTTATGAACCAGTAGCAGTAGTAGACAGTTTGTCCCTGTCATGTGCCGGGCCCTGCAACTAGAGCTTCATGCCCAGGCTCATGTGGTCACAAATCACCAACATCAAAGCATGTGTCATCTCCATGCTAAAGCCCAGAGAACAGAGGCCTGGAACATTCTGCTGGCAGATTCTTGTCTACACAGCTACTTAGTGGGTGTTCTGCTGGCCCGCCGGTGTCCAGAGCCTCTTGGAACAGCCACGTGCTCACTGTCGCCTCAGCAGACAGTGAGTCAACCTGTAGTGGAAAAAGCTCAGGGGAGCTTTGAGGCCCTAAAATGGCACAAGATATTTAAGACATATGAATACTTTCCACTTAAAGATGTTCTTTCATTGGGGGGGGGAATGCGGAAATCCACTTATATTAAAGGAATCCATGTCCCCTTCATCTTGCTTTCTTATCCAAAACGAAGCAACTTACTTGAAAAACAAAACATAACTGTAGATCCTCTTCATCTACTGTGCAGTGACTTTCAGTGTATTGAGTAACATGTATGTGTGCATGTGTGTGCGTGTGTCTGTCTGTCTGTCTGTCTGTCTGTCTGTCTGTCTGTGTTAGCTTCCTCCTACCTGACAAGAAGTAACCGAGGGGACAAAGGGTTCATTTTCGCTTTCAGGTCAGTAAGGATGCAGTGGGGGAAAACATGGCGGGGAAGCATGAGGCAGTGGGCAGCATGGCGTCTGCAGTAAGGAAGCGGACCTGACTGATGACAGGAAGTGGGGCCCATCCAGGCCCACCCCCAGTGCCTCATTTCTTCTAGCAAAGGCCAGCTCCTAAAGGCTCAACAGCCTTGCAAAACAGCGCCACCAGCTGGGGGCCAAGGGTTCATTCAAACTCAGGATTCCGCAGGAGGCTTTGGAGATCTTTTCCTATGTATGCAGTTCTGTAATAAAAGGGGAGAGGGTGTCTACTTGCTCCTGACCTCCCCCCACAGGCATACAGACACACAGATACACACACACACACATACACACACACACACACACACACACACACACACACACACAGACACACACACACAGACACACACACACATTTTATGGAAGCAGGAGCCACGAAAGTCCCTGATACAAAGGATCTTTAATGCCTAGCCCTCCTGGTTCCTGGTTTCTCTTGCCAAGCTTTCCTGCCTCCATAATTTCGCTCTCTTCAAGAAACAAGTGATATCTCTGCTCTAAGAGCCACATCTGATTCCAGAACAGGAGGAATCTGAAGGATGTCAAATTCAATTTATAGTCTCAGCTGGGACCATACCCAAGCCCCACAGCCTTCACGCAGAGCCACCCCCAGCTGCTCTCCACAGCGCACTCACCCAGGCAGCTTCTTACAAATCATGCTTACCACACAGCACCCTGACATACGAATTCCAGCCACGTGTCACGCTTGAGCGATGTTTCCTCCAGGCATTGAGTGAATGCTTGTCTCCACTCAGAATACCTTCTCCCTCCCCCTTAAGCCCTCTCTGTGTACTTTTCAACTTTGCATTTTTATGTTTTTTTTTTTTTTTTTTTTAAGAAAATGTACCGGTGTGAGGGGCAGGAGAGATGGTTCAGTAGTCGAGAGCATGTAATGCTTTTGCAGGGGACCTGAGACCTGAGCTCCATTCCCAGCACCCATGCTAGGATGCTCCCAGCCCCCTATCACTCCAGCTCCAGGGGAGCAGGTGCCTCTGGCTTCTGAAGGTACTTGCACTCAGGTATCCCTACTCGCACACAGATACACACCCACATGTGCCATTACCATAATAGAATAGTATTTCTTACTGATATGATAAAGAACATCCCATTTTTATAACCAGTATTTCTATGTGAAGATAAGCTTTTTTTTAAAAAAAAAAAATGCAGTTTTGGTCATTTTCACTTTTCTGAGCCACCTCGCGCCCCTCGGACCATTTTAAACTAGTTTCTCTTGACAAATCTTTTCAAAAATGCTGCCTCATCCTTTTTTTTTTTTTTTTTTTTTATCTCTGTGATCTGCCTCAATTGGAAACCAAATTTTCAGCATCCCCCTGATGTTCCAGAAATGTATAAAAATAGGTTTCCTCCTGTGAGCTGACCAGAATGAACACTAAGCATTCAGACAGTCCCTCAAGTGGTGCAGTTTTATTCTTGCTAGAGACTTTTCTGTCTACTATAGATCAGTTACTCCCTTCTGTCAAATTGTTCTAATGAAGGGAGGAAAAAAGTAGTTTATCTGGCCCAAGTCCTTACTTTAGTTATGACTCTATTTCTTAGCTTCCCCTTCCCCACCATACAGTGACCTCTCAGGGAAAATTGTCTGTTCTCTGTCCGCAGCACCTGTTCCTGTGTGTTCTACCCCCTCTCTTTGTCTCTTCCCCCTCTATGTCTCCCTCTCTCCCTCCATCTCTTTCTCCCCCTTCTCTCTGTCTCCCTCTTTCCATCCCCTCGTCTTCTTTTTCTTCTTCTTTTTGTTTTTGTTTTTCCAGACAGGGTTTCTCTGTATAGCCTTGACTGTCCTAGACTCACTTTGTAGACCAGGCTGGCCTCGAACTCACAGAGATCCACCTGCCTCTGCATCCCGAGTGCTGGGATTAAAGGCATGCGCCACCATGCCTGGCCCATCCCCTCTTGTGTTACTCCCTCCCTCTCTCTCTCTTTCTGTCCTCTTGATGTGTTGTTTAACTTGAACTCATGGACTCAAGAAATTAGCTTGCTGGGAGCTGAGACCAGGCACAGACAACACCTGGCTCTTACCTTCTCTCTTGCACAAATCATAGTCACATTTTATTCCTGAGCACTGCCCCCAAAGTGTTCTTTTACAGTCAACTATATTCTCACTATTTCTGTACCCAGGCCTGGTGCCCACACTTAGCCCACACAACTATTAGCAATGTAAGACAACTATTGACCCTGCATTTCCTTAGAGACATTTTGCCGCCTTAATTCGGCACATGTTACACAAACAAATAAAACGTCTACTCATCTCAGATAGGACACATAAGTAGCAGCTCCACCCAAGTCTAGCTTACAGAACGAATGAGACTTGGGCTTACTTACTGGTGCACGGATGAGTGAGGGCTATGGTGGTTTGAATTTTTTTTTTTTTAAAGTGTACCATACGCTCAGTGTTTGAATCCTTGGTCCCCAGTTGGTGGCACTGCTTGGGGAGACTGTGGAACCTTCTGGAAGTATGGCCTTGCTGGAAGGAAGCATCTCAAAGGGAGTAGCTGTGAGGGATGATAGCCTCACCCTCCTGGGGTTCGCTGTTTCCTGTGCTTGGGGCTGGGATGTGGTCTCTCAGTGTCTCGTCCCCACTGCCGTTCTTCTTGCTTGCAGTCGTGTCTCCGCACCCCCGTGGACTCTAACCCTCCGGAAACATTGCCTAAAGAATTGTTTTCCTCCTCTAAGTTGCTGCTGGTCATGGTGTTCTATAATAACAAAATGTGGCTAATACAAGGGATTAGTCATTGGAGCATGGGTTTACTTACAAGTGCATGGGGGGGGGGAGAATTACTTAGAGGAATGTGGGTGACACCCCCAAAAGCATTGCATCACTAAGCAGTCTCACCCAGGTATGGAAGAATGCTCTTCTGTGCCTGCATAGAGAGGTCCCTATTCAGTTAACAGAGCAGGTAATGAAGAAGTGTCTGGGTTCCCCGGTGAGGGTCTGGTCACCCTCTGGACCTCCTCTTACTCCTATGAGGAAGGTTGACAGATCCAACCTTGTGGAGGAATCGCTAGTGAGTGATCACAGCTGTTCTGATTAAGATGATAATGGGTGTTATATTGAAGGTTGGCGCTCCACAGCGTCTCATCTTCCTGAGCATGCTCTTACCTCATTGGCTGATCCTTCTCAGTTTATCTCTCTCTCCCTCTCACTTTCTAGGCGAATTTCATTTAAATGGGACCTAGCATTTCCTATCCTCTTTACCCAACTCTGTTTTGAATGGAAATGATTATCTCTCAACATACAGATAATTTACTTATTTTTATGTTTGTGGTGGGTCTACCTGCTAAGCATAACGCAGAGGTATTTTCTCTGTTCTGCTCATTTCAGTACCCCTAACATAAAAACTGTGCCTATAATATTGTTGGCGCCCAATACACAGCTGTTGACTTCAAACCCTATTGGTCGGGTGTTTGAATAAATGAATGCAGAGCATGTGATTCACTAATGTTAATCAATTCCTTGGTTCACCGAGTGAGCATGTAGTCTTTGGATGTGGGACCAAAAATGGTCGGCTGTAGAGTAACACCCAAAGTGTCCAATTTCATAGGAGTTAGAGGAGAAACATGTGCTCTCAGCCTAAGGCTGAAATGATTACAAGTATGTTCAGATACTCTGCATTTTACAGAAAGGCAGAGAGTGTGGCTTTTTCATCCTTCTGTGATCTGAGGGAGGGTGCTTTGGGTCGAGGGGTAGCCTCGTCACCATCTGGAAGTGATATGTCCCTTTCATTGTAACAGCAGTATCTGCTTTGCATTGTCCCCAAGCTAGGTATTGACTCGGCGAATTAGTGAATGAGCATTGCATATTGCCCATTTTGATGAACATTAAAGCAAAACCGGTAATCAAGAACCAGCTGGAATGAGAAAGAGGGTAGCAGTCATAGGAGAGACAATGGAGGCTGGAGGGCTTACAAGCAACAATTTTGAATAAACATAATGTCTTCAGTGTATTGCCATTTGAAATAAAAGGCATTAGAGTTTGTGCCTGAAAAGGTCTATGTGACATCAAGAAGATGCGCCTTTTTGATGGCGTGCAATAGAAACGGTTCTGGTATCACCACCTAAAGTAACTGGTGGAAACCTATGAGTAAATGTTTTCTGAGGGCCCAGGTTTAGAAGCTGGTGGTATGTGTTTCCTATCACGTGGCACACAGAGGCATGTTAAAACTAGCCCAGCATTGCAGTCATAGAAACGGGATGCCAAGACTGGGGAGGAGGGGAGGTTTGGCAGTTAATAGCTTTCCCTACTCTTTCAGAGGACCTGTGTTTGATATCCAACATCTGTATGATGACTCTAAACCATTTGTGATTCTAATCCCAGGGGCTCCAATACCCTTCTTTTCTGGCCCCAAGGACAGCAGGCACACATGCAGTGCACCGACAGACTGTGGGCAAAGCATCCAAACATATTAAAAAGAAATTTCCTTATTATGAACTAGGGATATGAGGGAGGAGGGAGGGACAGGAGAAGGGGGACAGTGAGTATGAGAGGGAAGGGGGGAGAGAGACTAAACAAAAGGATGATAATAATAGTTATAGTGATAGTTGCCATTTTCAAGCTTTTCCTCATGATTAGCACATAATAATCTCCCAATAAAGGCCTAGATCGCACAAACAACATTTGCTTCTCTTTTCAATGTAGTTTGATGACACTGGGACATTTCAGGTGATTCCACTTCCTCCAGTTGGAGATTTCGAGCCACTGGAAACGCTCCGGCGTTGTACGCTTTGCTATGGTAAGATTGCTGGGAAAGGTTGACTGTGCAGGGGGCATAGTGCTTCCCCAGCTGATGTATTGGATTGAGCTTTAGTGAGAGAACTCTATTTATAATGGTGGGTTCTATTTTCAACTTCCCAGCTTTGGAAAGTACACTATGTCAGGATTCCAATATCTAATGTTTATAGTTTTTGTAGAATGAGGTTTTGAAAATCACTGACTGATGTAGGCTCTCCTGGAACAATGTTGTAGTTTGTATTGAGTCTCTATTGTATTGAGTCTGTATTGCGTTCAGTCTCTAAACTACTGAAATTACTTTCTACATGAGTTTGGACAGGATTGTGGACTTCAGACATAGGACCCCCCCCCCCCCGTCCTTAACTGCTAGTTGCCACAATAGTACTGGGATGTTGGCCACTTTTTCCCCCCCCCAGAGACAGGGTCTCTCTGTGTAGCCTTGGCTGTCCTGGACTCACTTCATAGACCAGGCTGGCCTCGAACTCACAGCGATCCGCCTGCTTCTGCCTCCCAAGTGCTTGGATTAAAGGCGTGCGCCACCACGCCCGGCTTACTTCTTATTAATTTAAATGCTGTGAAATAGAAGAAGTAATGGTCAGATCATTAGTTCTTGGGAGTTCTCAGTGTGCTGTGCTAATACTGATCCCATGATGCATCTCTTTGTGTGTTTTCAGACAAATGTTTTCCAAATGCTTGTGCGGAAGAGTCTTTCTTTCCTGAAAATTCATACATGGACGTAGCATTCCTCCTAGACAACTCCCGTAATATAGCCAACAATGACTTCCAAGCCGTGAAAGAGTTGGTGAGCTCAGTGATTGACAGCTTCCATATCACTCGAAGCCCCTCAGCCTCTGACTCTGGTGACAGGGTTGCCTTGCTGAGCTACTCTCCCTCAGAGAATTCCAGAAGGGAGGGCAGGGTGAAGACAGAGTTTGCGTTTACAACCTATGACAACCAGTCCGCCATGAGGGACCATATCCACACTTCCCTTCAACAGCTAAATGGAGATGCTACCGTTGGTCTTGCCCTACAGTGGGCCATGGAGGGTCTCTTCCTAGGAACCCCCAATCCGAGGAAACACAAGGTCATCATTGTGATTTCAGCTGGAGAAAATCATGAGAAGAAGGAATTTGTGAAGACAATGGCTTTGAGGGCCAAATGCCAGGGCTACGTCGTATTTGTGATTTCTCTGGGCTCCACACAAAGAGATGAGATGGAAGAATTAGCCAGCTACCCACTCGATCACCATCTGATACAGCTCGGGAGGATGTACAAGCCAGATCTGAATTATATTGTGAGGTTTCTGAAGCCATTTGTATACTCTGTCAGACGTAAGTCATTATTTGGTTATTTTCCTTTGTCTTAATGGAGTAGTATTTGGCAGTAGTATTGGTAACATAAGATTAATCTGATGAAATCTATAACTAATCCAAATATGTAAATTGAGTGGTGACTGGGGGCAAAGGTCATATGTATCCTGAGTGTATCCTGCTTATGTCTTGGGCATTAGATGATGAGACCTTGCTATGGTAGGACACCTGTGGACTAGAAATCACAGAGTGACCAGTGGTCTCCTGAGCTGTAATTGGTTCCACCTGAAGAAGTCCTAACAGCTCTTAGAAAGTATGAAGTATGGGTTGAGCATTTAAATGAGTTCCTGTCCCAGTATTGGCACATAGTGGAGAGCTGTGTGAGGGTGTGGCGATGACCGGTCATGTCCCATAGGGATCCTAAAAACCTGGAGGCAGCTCCTGTTCCGAGGAGCTAGGGTAGAGCCTGAGGCCATTGGTCACAGGTGCCTGAGTGATGGCCAGCATTGTGGTTTACAGATCACACTTTAAGCACCGTGGCTCCAGACCAGCACGCTGCAATGTGTCATCCTTAGGATACAGGCCAGGCCACGAGTGACCTGTGAGGCGCTAAGTTCAAAGATGGAGAGTAAGCCTGATAAGGCTTTTAAAAGGACTTGACAGTGAGTGCTGGAGCACGACCAGTGGACTCTGTCTCATTGGAAATGATAGAGAGCAATAGCGTCAGCCTGCCGAGGCTTAGAATAGCACCTTGCCCTGTCCCCTACCCAGACAGTGTAGAAAGAAAACACTTCCTAGAGAAATAGTTCTCTCTCTCTCTCTCTCTCTCTCTCTCTCTCTCTCTCTCTCTCTCTCTCTCTCTCTCTGCCCCCCTCTCTGTCTCTCTCTTTCTCTCTCTGTCTCCCTCTCTGCCTCTTTCTTTCTCTCTGTCTCTCTGTCTCTGTCTCTCTCTGTCTCCATCTCTGTCTCTTTCTGTGTCTCTGTCTCTCTCTCTCTCTCTCTGATATTTTGCCTCCAGGAGATAGTTGGAGATGCCTGGGACAGTTTCCTGACTCCTACAATTTGCAAGTACTGTAAATGTTGAGTAGGTAAAAGCTAGGGATGCTATTACAGCCAGACCTCCCAAACTAAAATAGCACAGCCCCCAAGTACCAGGAAATCATGATGAGAAACTCCTGTGTTAGTCTGCCTAATACAGAAGTAAACACCCAAGGCAATGAACTTATGAAAAGGAAAGGCTTGGTTTTGATCAGCTTGTGGAGTTTACTGTCCAAAGTCAAGTAGCCTGGTGCTTTGAGCCTTTAGCATATCATGGCCGAGGTATGGAGGAGAACAAATTCGCTTCCATCAGCAGCCAGAAAGCGAGGCAGAGGAGAAGCGAAGGGGTCCTGAGGCTCTTCCAAGGGTATACCCCAATGACCTAGGGAATTTCCAGTCGGCCCTACCTCCTAAAGAGTAGGCCATCTCCCAGTTGCCCTGCCCAAGAGACTAAGTCTTAACTCTCCGACTTCTGGGGGCATTTATCCAAACCATAGCACTGTCTTCTGGAAGATTCCACAAGACAGAGCTGAGCCTGCTCTTTCTGGGACTCTGGAAGGTTTAAAGGAAAACCCTCTGTTTCCCTAGTGCTGAAGGAATGCCTCCACACCACGGCAGGAATAGTAGTGTCTTCACGACATGTTCTCCACTGTAGGGAGGACTCTACCTGTCTCCTATGACTCATATTCACCCAGCCTCTTGGGAATGTTAGATTATTGACTTTTCCTAACATGGTCTCACTTGAATGTCAGGAAGAGGAATCAAAAAAAGGGAAATAAGTACATTTTGTTGCCAATCTTTCCATTGCATTAGAGGGTTTTTTTAAAAAATAGTAATTCTTCCAGATGTACAGTACTGTATGTCACTCTTGTGAGTGCATAGGAGGAATACCTGTGCAGCAGACTGCTAGGTAACCCCCAAACAACTTCTCATCTGAAAGGGACTCGTGCAAAACACTCAAATTTTAGAATTTTAACTTCTTGACCCAGAGACATTGTTCCCCACACGATGTTGTCCTTTGTGCAATCCAGATGGCTAACAATACAATTTTGTGGGGGGGGGGTACAAAACAATGTTTCTCTGTGTAGCCTTAGCTGTCTTGGATTCGCTTTGTACACCAGGCTGGCCTTGAACTCACAGAGATCCACCGGCCTCTGCTTCCCGGAGTGCTGGGATTACAAATGTGCACCACTGTGCACAGCATTAATGCAGCGATTTTTTAAAAGACTCAAAACAAACAAACAAACAAACAAACAAACAAACAAAAAAACTCCTTCAGGGCTGGGAAGTGGCTTTGTAGTTGAGCAAAGCTGACTGACTGTGACTCCTGCCTTCCCTGCCTTCCTGAGCCCACATCATCTGTTGATGTTAAGTGACTGCTCTTGCATCTTCCAGTCCTTTGAGAACTTCCTCCCAAAGTGCCAGGCCCAGTTCTCTGCACCTTTGCTTTTCTGTATTCAGAGGTAAGAGCTGTGTCGAGATTCCCTCTCCCACCAAGAGCCACTGCCAAACACAACTGATCAGAGACAACTTCTCATCTCAGACAAATAGAAAAAAACAAGTGTGTCCTAAAGCCAGAGAAAATGAAGCTACAGGGATCCCATGAGACGCTTTCATGCTTGAGTCATGGTCCTCCAATAACCAAGGGCTTTGCTTCATTAAATTCTGTTTTCCTGCACGAAAGGGAAAATTACAGACCACGGTACCTTATAGTTTACAGGAGGCAACGAAAGCTTAAAGAGATGTATTGTGTTGACAGCAAGTTAAAACCCTTTCTGCAACTTGTTTTCTCACAGGAAATCAGTGCTTATTGGTGCGGAAGCAAAGAAACAACATCACGTGATAAGACACCGCCTTTTCTGTGTTTGAGCTAGTCGTTGAAGTCTGAAAGAAAACACCATAGAGAACCAGGATGGGTTGTCTCTTTCTAGGGGGATGCTAGCATGGGCCTGGCACTCATGTGCCCTTGAGGAACGACGAACCCATCCCTGAACACCTCGAGCACTTTCCCAGGGTTCCTAGTAATTCTTTGTTTGCTGAAACCCTGTGGCACTCGCGTTGTGAATACCATTTCTACTTGCTAGCATTTCCATTTTCACCGTAGCCAAATTCTCTCAAAATGTGTTACTAACATTTATTGCTTTGAGGGGATTCCTGTTGGGGTCCTCTTTGCCTAGAAAACCCAATTTCTAGTTTGGAAATCACACTATAACTTTGTTCTCTCCATAGGCGGATTCAATCAGTACCCACCCCCGGTGCTGGAGGACGACTGCAGGCACATCAATTTAGAGAGAGAAGATGCGCTTGGCCGTGGAGATGTTCTTCGCCGCCGTGGCCTCCGGTGGGTAGCAGAGCGCTTACATTTATAAGCGCTTGCTAATTGACGGATGGGTGTGTAAGTGGCCAACGGCAGGTTGTTAGGCAAAGGAATCTAGCAAGGTCTCCGAGGCAATGAATGGCTCTTTATGAAGTCCACTTTCCACAGCATCAGCCGCGTGTCAAGTATGCTTTCCATTCTGAGGTTTTATATAACATTGTGATTTTTTTTATTTAATTAAATCTTGCCTTTAAAAGGCACGGTTTCTTGGGAGTGTCTGGTAAACTTTAATCCTGAAAAACAAACAAACAAGAAATGTCACGGCTTATCCTTGACCTCACTGCCCAGAGCCTGAGGCTCTGCTTTTCTGGTCACAGGGGGACTGCCCGTGTCTTGTGTGACCTTTCACCTGTCTGGTTTCTGATTGGCTGCCTGGGATCCCATTCCTTCTCATAGGGTCCCCTTCATACTTAATGGTTCTAGTTAAAGGGGATCCCTCCTTGAAACTGATACTTATGAGTTCAAAATCCTGTAATCCCAGTTTTCTGGAGGTAGGGGCCAGAATTCAAGGCCGATCAGGGCTACTTAGAAAGACCGTGCCTTTTTTCTTTTCTTTTTCTCTTTTTAAATCAACAGACAGTGCTTTTTGTACTTTTTCTACCTCTGCTAAGGCACTGGGGCAGCTCACCCCAAGTGTCTCATTTCACTAAGTCTTGGTCAGAATTGGAGTCATTGTTTTAACCTCAAAGCATGCCACAGAGGACCTTAGAGTACAATTGCACATGCAAACAATTTTTGTTCACGTTGTATCTTCAGTAAAAAATATAATAAGTAATTGGCTGACTCTGCCTCTCAAATACTGTAAGAATGGTCCTTACCAGTTGTTTTTTGCTAGAGCGTGACTGAGCTTGGATTCCCGGATGCAGCTGCCTGGACCCATAGTTGCTCCTTTATCTCAGATTGCATTAAGCAAGGCAGCTTCTCAGAGAAGATATGGCTTCTTCCAAGTATCCAGAAGCAGCCAGAATTTGTGCAAGCATATACTCCTACAATGTCAGATTCCATGTATTTGGTAGCTTAGCAAGGGCACGTCGAGCAGGCAACCCCTTGGAAAGACAGCGCATCATTAACACCAAGTGGAGCAACTTCCCCCGAGGAAGTCACAGCCTCCTTCCAACAGGGCTGTGGACAAGATAGATTTGTTACTTAAGCATGTACAAACACAAGCCTTGTGTAAGCACCACAGCACTTGTGATTCTTACACAACTACTGAACCCAAACAACTGCATGCCAAATCTAAACAGACAGACAGAGAGAAACAATCCCATGCTAACCTCATGCGATGAATGCCTTTGTTTTTCTAAGGCTGAATATTTGAAGACCAAAAAATATACAATATGGCCCTCGTTGCAGATGCACCTGGGCCCAGCTGGACTTTCTTGTTGCGTGATCGCCTGGCTTGTCACCTCAGATTCACACACACACACCCACACACACACCCACACACACACACACATACAAGACCATCATCTATGCAGTGTGTCATGATGTCATTTGGCCTTCGTGTGCAGTGACACTATTATTTCATACGTTACATCTATTTGTTCTGCCTCACAGTGAAATAATACATCTGGGTACCAAACACCAGTAGTAAACACAACTGAAAACTATTGAATTAAAATAACATTTTCAAGAATCTGCCTAAGTATGTTTTCTGTTACCATCTAAATAAAGACAGAATTCTAAAATATCACAAAGAGCCCATAAACTGCCAATACAAACACTGGCCCCATTCAAGAGTCAGGACAGGGCTCTGTCCATTCAGTGACTACTTTCTATGGCGATTGGTATCAGTCTGAGGTAGCACAAGGTCATTCCAGTGGCTGATTGATGGATGATGTTATTTATTGACAACTCTATGCAAATCAGGCCTGGCTTTCTGCAAAGGAATACTTCATAGGTGGTAAGTGAACACGAGGAAAGGAAAACTAAATGCAGATGAATCATTTGATTGAAATTAATTTAGATTTTTTTCATCACCCAAATTTTTTTTTCTGCGTATGTATGTGTGCTCATATATATGTTCATATATATGGGTGCATGAACATGTGTGCATGCGGAGGCCAGAAGACTTTGCCTGTTATTCCTCAGGGATCATCTGCCTTGGTGTTTGGTTTTGCTTTGCAGTCAGGGCCTCTCACTGGCGTAGCGCTCACTAAGCAGGCAGTGCTGGCTGGCTGAGGGCCCCAGGAATCCACTCATCTTTTCCTCCTAGTGCTTGGGCCCCAAGTAGACACCGCCATGATCAACCTTTTCATGGGGATTTTTTGTGGGATCAACCTCAGGTCTTAATGGTTACAGGCCAAGCACTTTACCAACTGAGCTGCCACCCCATTTTCTTTTAATAAGTAATTAAGGAACCATATTAGAATGTTTTGATAACTTATTTGCATCTTTCCCACTTACTTGGACTCAGCTGAAACTTACTTTTTCTTCATCTAGATTGGCTGCTAAGCTGCATGAGGTTTCCTCAAGCAAGAACAGCCTTGCTGGTCAAGAGCTGAGAGCTGGGAAAGATGCGTCTATTTTGTTGGAGGATCACGGAGGCGACCATTTGGTTTACACTCCAAACCAGATGCTAGAGCCACATAAGTTAGCAAGTCACTATGGAAATGAGCAGGGATCTGCAGCAGTGGCAAGTCTCACTTCCGGTAAGAACATGAACCAGTGATAGACTATTTTAAGTTACCCGGAGCCTCGTCTTTCAATACCAGTAGGGAATTAAATAAATTAAGGCTGATATCTGAAGCAATTTAGGATGGTGGGTTCAGTAGCCATTTCCCTAGTAGGAGGAGTAGCGGATGATAGGCACCGCTCAGGGAATCACAGCACAAGCTCTCAGACATACCCATGAAGTGCTTAAGGAGCATGGAGCATGCAATTTAGATGGTTGGTATGATACAGAGCAAGAAAATATAGAGACCATCAGAGGAAAGAGTAGATCAAAGCTCCCCTAAAACTTGGCCTGGATGTTGCCCCAGAATTTGTGATCACACAAGAAGGGTTAAGTTATGTTTTTTAAATACTCAGAAATGACCAAGTGTGTAACTCCCTCGAGGCAAAGTCTAAATATTTTAATGTCCATATTTTAATAGCTTAAGACAAACTAATATGTAAGATAATTAACATATAAGATAGATAAATATCTCTGCATTTTTCATTTGAAAATGTGAGGGGCTGAAGAGATGATTTGGTGGAATGTTTGTTACTCTTGCAGAGGACCTGAGTTCAATTCCTAGCACATGGCAGCTCACAACCATCTGTAACTCCAGTTTTAGAAGATCCAGGCATCTACATGCACTGTACACACATGATGCACAGACATACATGCAAGCAAAATACCCATCCACAGAATAAAAAAAAAAAGAAAGACATATTTAAAAAGAAAAATGTGAAATTCCAAAACAGACTGCTCAGCCATTCAAATTATGCATCCAGAACCTTCCAAAAATAACTGTTTGGCCAGAATGTTGGCATTTTAAGTATTGTACCCAATGTATCATATTCATGGCTGGAATATGCAGATAAAAAAGAAAAGGGTGAATTCCACATGACAGTATTGAGTCTTAGAAGCTTCCTGGGCAGCTCTACTTTTCTTATATTTAACACTTGTATCCTCATAAGTGTTTCAGAAAGACAAGCATTTGAATTTTACTTTTAAAATAGCCAAGCTAGCTTTTGTAAAATCTATAGTGAAGGATTTAAAAGTCAATCAACTATTACTTGAAAAAAAAAAAAAAAGATGTGTGAGCTTTAAAAAGAAAAGACACAGTAAACTTGGACGTGTGTCACTCCATGGTGTCTATGTATTAAGCCTGTGTGTGATTTCATTAAAACAGTTGTGAACGCTCATGTCGGCATAGCCTGACCAGGAGAATCAGATGGCTGCTCTTTTGAGTGGGTGCTGCTGCTGATGTTGTTTGCTCTCCTAATGGCATATACAGATTGCAGTTTCCTTCAAGACCCAGACATCCATTCTCGTCTGGCTTATCAAGAAGAATAAAATGCATTTTGGCAGGGTGTTAGAGTGGGGAAAGTGCCATCCCTGATGGCATTGTTAGGGGTGAACATTTCCAAGTCTCGGAAATGGGTCGGAGAAAGCAGATGAGAGGGAAAGACTTCACTGCAGCCATCGTGGCTGCCATAGTGACAGTGAGTCCATGAGGATGGAGGCTTTTTCATTTGCCTTTCCAGATGTCTGAAAGTCCAGGAACTTGCAGCCATTGTGAGGTTCAGCTTGGGGTGAAGAAACACCTGCTCACATCTCTATCAGGAGAATAAAAAGCAAATGGTTACCCCCACCAAAGTCCTGAAGCATGTCAGGATTACCATGAGGACTATGTAGGTTGTGATAGCCTGGGGGTGGTGTCTCAGACCTGGGGGTGGTATGTTTATGTCTTCACCCCATAAATAAGTCTGAGCCTTAAATCATGTCTCTCTCTCTCTCTCTCTCTCTCTCTCTCTCTCTCTTTCTCTCTCTCTCTCTCTCTCTCTCCCTCTCTCCCTCCCTCTCCCTTCCTTCCCCCCTCTCTCTCTCTCTCTCTCTCTCTCTCTCTCTCTCTTTCTCTCTCCCTCCCTCTCCCTCTCCTCTCTCAAAAATTGTGTAGCCAGTTATCAAAACCTGCTGAGAACTTTCTGTATGATATGCTGTCCTTCCTGGGTCAGTTGTGATTTCAAGCCTCTAGTCACTGAGAGATGAGCCTTGATAAGTTCCACATGATGGTCCAGATTAGTCGATAAAGCTAATGAGCATCTCCGTATGCCACATCTATTACTCATTTATAATGCAATTCCTGTAGCTGATGGCTGTCCTTGAATGGAGAGGCTTGAGGGAAAGTCAGCCATCTTGACCATTTAAGAATTTTATAGTCCCTGCTCCTTAAGGGCTGTCATTAAGTAAGTTGTCAGACACCCAGCTACCGCCTGTCTCCCCGACCTAGCCTCTCCTTCTACCTGCCCTGGCTTGCACAGGGTTCATCCAATGTCTCACTCTAACGGGCTATATGGATTGTTATATGGTCTCTCGTATGAGATCAACTGTTCAAGTGGCCCTCAAAGTGAGGTTCACCGCTCATGGCAGTAACACCTGAGGACTCACTAGAAATGCACCCAGTAAATGCTCACCCCAGACCTAGTCAATCATTAGTTTGGGGAGTGGATCCTCCCTGAAATTACAGATTTAAAATTTGTTTGTTTGTTTGCTTAGTGTGTGCATGTGTACACATGCATGTGTGTGTGCACATGTGTGCATCTGTATGCATGTGTGTATGCATGTGTGTGTATCTGTATGTGCATGTATGTGCATGTGTGTGCATCTGTGTGTATGTATGTGTCTGTGTGGAGTGTGTTGCAATAACCATTGTGCATGTGGCATGTTGAGGAGAATTTGGCAGGGTAGGTTTTCCTTCCACCATGTGGATTCTGAGGATTTACCTGCAGTGTCTGGAGACCTTTTTTATTGTCACAGCTGAAGGGTGATTCTGGCATCTGGTATACGTAGAGCCCTACAGCAGCTACATATGTCCCCATGATTACTCCAGAATGTATTTTTTTTTAATCCTTAAAGGCACTATAGAGCGATAATAAAAATTGAACATAAAACTTCCAAATATTCATCAAACTGGGCTCTTTTCAGGGCTGAGTATCCTCTTCATCTTTCCCATAGGACATTGGTCTTCATGGCTTTATTCAATTGTGTGTCCTGCTTTTTGCATAATGTCTAGCCTTGTCCATATTATTGTGAACTTCACGTTGATTTTTCTAAACAGTCTCATAATGCCACCTTCAATGAATGAATATGTTTTAGCTATTGACCTCTTCCTGAATACGATGTTTGACTCACATATTCAACCCGAATATACATGTGCTTTTAAACATAAATCTGCATTGGACGGAGGATTTGGCTTTGAAGCCATCCCTGGAATACCAATTAGCTGATGCTCTGCGGCCGTGTCAGCCTCTGGCCATCCGCATCAAGGTGCCGACTTTGCCGCTGTGTGCCATGTAGCTGGTGATGGCTACATGATCACTTACAAATGATACACTGCATTCAGTTACCAAACCTCAAAATAAGTTAAATTGCCTTGCTATTTTGGGGAGATATTTTCAAATAATTTTGGCGGTGCAATTCTGGTATTTAAATCTCTGAATTTAATTTTTTGGAGCTTGAGTATAATAAACCCACCTGTAAACATAAAGGACGGAATAACATAAAGCCCGGAATAACTTCATTAACATTGAAGGGCAAGATACAGTTGGTTTGGGTGTAGTGATTCCCAAAGGGCGCAGCGCTTTTCCTCAGCAAGCAAGCCTTTTCCTGCCAATTCCTGTTTCAGAGCACACAGTGGTTGCTAAGTGATGTTCCAAGAATCTAAGAGCCACCTAGAAAAATCAAGGCCAAAAGAAACATTTGTCCCATCTTCAGGGGAGAAGATGAAATCTGCTTTAGAAAGTTATTTCTATGTAAAATAGAAGAGGCTCTTGCACGGAAAAACAAGAGAGCTGTAAGGGCTCCTGTTTCCCCGTGGCGTGTTAAGGGGTGCAGTGATGTGCACACACTGTGCCTGCCTCCCTTGCTTTCCCAGCCCTGGAATCCTAGCCGATGACCTCACCACACAGAAGGGAGGACAGGCCTGGCCTGCCGCTATGAAACAAAGAGGTTCATATAGTGCTGCCAAGCCCTCTGCAGATAAGCACGCACAAACACAGCAGAACCGTCACTTCTGAGGACCCATGTGAGTGTGTCTGTGAGTCAGGCCAACAGGCTGCATTTTTTTTTTCTTATCAAAATTCTGCAGAATTTACCATTACAGAAAGGATTTTTGTAGCTCTAGGAGCTTCCTCCTTGTTTGCTTAGAAAGATTAAATTCGTGTCGTGCCTTGGATATGTTGTGAGCTGTGCAAACTATTCCATTTTCTTTTTCAAAAACCCTATGAGATGGTAGTGTAGCCTGTAGCATAGCATGACATTTTATAGAGGGAAACTGAGGCACAGCGGTGAACTGGGGACACTGAGTTAACAATGGGCAGAAATAAGACTCAAACTCATAAGAACTGTCTATAACCATAGCTCTGAAATGCCCTATAACCACAGCCCTGCAATGTCCTGGATGAAAAGGAAGGCAAATTTTACTTAATTTATGTCATGACTTACTTTTAGAAGAAAATATTCTCTGGTGGCTTCTATCAGAAGGAATACCAGTAGGTCATTGGAAGACAGCTTCTTCAGTCAGGTCCCGGGGCCTTTCTAGACTGGCCTAGCATGTGCTTTACACTTTCTGCTCTATCCTGCTGTTTGCTGGCTTGGTCTTCTGGAGGAGTCTAGACACTGAGGCAGATCTGGGATTAGATCCTGCCTCTACTTTTATTTCTTGGCTAAATCCTGGGGCATCACCAAGCTTAAGTCCGCTCAGGTGTGTGAAATGGGAGTAAATGCAATTCTGATCTCATGCTAAAAGAGAGATGTGATGGGAGAACACATGCATAGAGCTGAGCCCGAGACCTGGAGTGAACAGAGGACTCAGCTTAGTACCAGAAAGCAGAAACGAAAGAAAGGCTTGCCAACGTCATGGTTTGAATGTCGGGGAAAATGGTGAACTTAAAAATTCCATCTATACAGGGCTGAAGAGCTGGCTCAGGGGTTAAGAGGACCTGGGTTTTGTTCTCAGGAGTCAATGGTGGCTCTCAATCTCCAGTTCCAGGAGCATCCTACATCTTCTTCTGGGTGTCTAGACATACATGTAGGAACACACATGCACACGCACACACACACACACAAATGAAGGTAAAAATTTTTAAAAAGAAAAATATCAGACATTGTTCACATGACTAGAACTCAATACACAAATTATCCTCAGCTTCACACATCACTTATTTAAAAAAATTTTTTAAAGCCCATGACTAAGATGTAAAATTAAAAAAAGAATTTTAAAAGCCCATGGCTAAGACATGTGGTGGTAGTGCACACCTTTAATCCCAGCACTCAGAAGTCAGAAGCAGGCAGATCTCTGTGAGTTTGAGGCCACACAGAAAAACCCTGTCTTGAAAAACAAACAAACACCAAACCACCACCAACAGAAAAAAAAATAAAACAAAGATAAAAAAAGAAAAGAAAAATCCATGGCTAATTTTGACACTGGTTAAGTTGCAAGAGAGCGCACTAGATAACTCACAAATGTCTGAAGAGTTCCCACATGTTTCATGGCAGACAGCAGTGCGGGCTCACAGCTCCCTGCACACTCCTAAAATGTTCCTGCTTCCTTAACTCCCCCTCTGCACCCACCTCCCCTGTACTTGGCTCTGTGCCACATATCTTTGGCTAACGTCAGGCTAGTCTCAGGGAGTATTTCCCCAGAAACCTGGTTGTATTCCATCCATGCCTTGTGCATGGTAATGATGCCAGCTCTCCCGCTCTGTCCTGTCACCTAAGTTCTTCCACAGAACCGAAGGTGAGAATTTAGTTCCATTGACATTTTGAGAGACTGTAGAGCATTATTGCGAGCTGTGTGTGTGTTTTATTTAGGCTCCCCAAATAACATGAACTTAGACTCAAAATAGAACAATCATACCTTGTGTGGGACTAAAATTTTAGCGTTTTTTTTTTTAAAGGCACAGTCATCTGTATTTAGTTTCTGTGATTTTTGTGAAAATATTCAAAGTAGGAAGGGAACCCGTTCTTAGTGATTACTTGTAGGTGGTTTGTACCTCTTTAAAAAAGGATTTATATTTGAGTACTTGGTAGGGGATGAGATTATAGTTCACTTGTAAAAAGAAAACAGAAAAACAAAATAGTGATATATCTAGGCATGCATGGAAAAGTATTTTACTACCCTGATCAGGCAGTCCTTCCTCTTCTCCCACAGCAGCTACGGCATCATGTCCTCCGTGTCCAGAAAAGTATGCTAGTTGGTCCTTTAAAAAACAGAGAAATGGCAGTTGGAAATCAGAGCTCTTGCTGACAACACAGGTAACAGTTAGTCATGTCCAGAGCGGTGAACCCCCAGTATCAGAAACACCCATTCAATTGTCTGTAGAGTCCCTCATGAGCTGTAGCTGAGACTTTCAGAGATGCCTTGGAGGTGGTGTGCATTATGTAGGACTGACGGCAATGGGTATTCAAATACGCATGCCGCTGTCTTCTTGTCTGTTGGTTAGCAGTTTACGCAGGACTCCCATCGGGACCAGAAGTTCAGCAAGAGCTTCAAACTGGGTTCCTGGTGGGGAATGTGACGCCTGCACATTTCAAACAAGCTTGTGAAGCACAGGGTCCTATTGACTACTATAAACGTACCGTGAACCTGGTCTGTGTGTGACCAGCTCCCAGAGGAGGACATTTGGTGCCCTGCTCAACCACTCTTTGCCCTGCTCCTTACAGGGCCTCTCACTGATGGAGCCAGGGTGACAGCCAGTGAGCACCCCACAGTGCTAGGCTTACAGGTGCAGCCACATTCAACTTTTTACCTGGGTGTTGAGACCCAAACTCAGATCCTCGGGCTTTTACCCACAGAGCCATTTCTCCTGTGCTCAACTAGTATTTGTAGAGATGAAAACCATGGTGTTAGAAGGGACAGTATACCAGATAGGAGGTTAAGGGCAGACAGCTTAGATGTGAGAAAAGAAAATAGTGGTGCACTTGAAAATACAGCAGTAGAAATTACTCTGATGAAAAAGGTCAAATAATTAGAATGAAAAAAAAGTGAATTTTTATGTTTTCTTCCAATATCTGGTAGAAAAAAGAAAACAGGTACATGGTAGAGTTTTTTGGTTTTTTTTTTGTTAGTTTTTTGTTTTCTTTTTAGCAATTTTACCAGCTAATATAACCCACTTGGCACTTCTGGAACGTCCCTTCCAAGAGCAGAATGCACATTCTTTTGAGGTGCTCATGAAGGACTTGCCAAAATAGACCATACTGTGGGCCATGAAACAGTATTCAAGAATTTTGAAACACTCAAGTCATAGGAAGTATATTTTCTGACCCAGATAGAACTAAAGTAAAAAATAATTAGCAGAAAGATCTTTGAAAAATCCCCAAACCTTCAGAAAAGAAATAAAACACTTTAAAATAATCTGTGGCAAAAAAAAAAAAAAAAAAAAAAAAAAAAAAGTCAATAAAGAAATTAGCAATTTGGAGGGAATAAAAATGAATCATCATTCCAGCATCTTTAAGAGGCCACTAAAGCATGCTGATAAGATATCAAATGCCTCATAATGATTTAAAAAAAAAAAGAGAGAGAGAATGGCTTCAAAGCAGTGACCTCAATTTCCATCTTAAGAAGCCAGAAACAGACAAACAATCCCAGCAAAAGAAAGCAGTAACAGCCTAGCAGGGTGGTGCATGCCTTTAATAGCACTTGGGAGGCACAGGCAGGTGGATAGCTATGAGTTCGAGGCCAGCCTGATCTGCAAAGTGAGTCTAGGACAGCCAGGGCTGAAATAGAGAAACCTTATCTCAAAACAACAACAGCAACAACAACAAAATCAGTAACATTTAAGGTCTTAGTGAACAAGAAATGAGAAAAATCAGTAAAGTCAACAGTCAGATCTCTGAGATCAATAAAATTGATAAAGCTACAATCTGACTCCCCAGGAAAAGTGGACACAAACAACCAGTGTTAGCAAAGAGAGGGGGCGTCTCCCATATTCTACAGCTTTCAAAGAGTGACAAGGACATGCAATGAGCCATTTTTGAATATAAATCAGACACAAATTTCTTACAGTATGAAAATCACCACAGTTTGTTCAAAAAGAAATAACCTAACTAGCTTGTCAAAATGATTGAATTTGTACTTGAAGTCTTCTCATCTCATGATTTTTACTACAAATTAAACAAAACTTCTGAGGAATGATGAATACCAACTATTTATTTTGATTATTTTTTTTTTTTTTAGGTAGGGTTTTTCTGCGTAGCCTTGGCTGTTCTAGAACTTGCTCTGTAGACCAGTCTGGCCTTAAACTCAAAGATCTGCCTGCTTCTGCCTCCCAAGTACTGGGAATAAAGGCATGAGCCGTCATTACCTGGCCATGAATACCAATTCTATACAAGCTTTTATAGTGCATTAAAGAAGACTGTTTACCAACTCATCTGAAGTCAGGCCACTTTGATACCAAAATCCAGACAAAGAAATTATATGAAAGTAAAACTATGTACAACCATTCTTTTTTAAAAATTAGATTTATTTGTGTGTGTGTATATTTTATATGCATGTATGTTGTGTATAATGTATATTCCTGGTACCTGTGGAGAGCAGAAGGGAGCATCAGAGTCTCTGGAACTGGAGTTACAGATGTCTGTGGGCCACCATGTGGGTGCTGGGGACTGAACCTGGGTCCTCTGCAAGAGCAACAAATGCTCTTAACTACTGAGTCATTTCTCTAGCCCCTAGGCCTCCACTTTTATTTTTTATTTTTTTGAGACAGGGTTTCATTATGTAGGTTGGCCTGGACCTAGAACTCACAGAGACCTGCCTGCCTCTGCCGCCTGAGTGCTGGGATTAAGGGAGTGCACCACCATTCATTGAACATTCAAAAACTATCTAATAAAGCATTTACAATATTAATAAAATCATTTGTGGTAATCATGTGCTGGTTGAGGTTTATTTTGATATTGAATTTTATAGCATTAATCTAGTTTTGTTGGTTAGTTTACTGTTCAGAGGATTAAATAAAACCACTAGTGACAGATTGAGCAGAAATGGAATCAACCCATCTTTGCCAGTTAGAAAGTTACTTATTGTTTGAGTATACTTACAAGCATACTTCTTGCAGAGAGGAAAAGGACAAGGCCGTCTACTTCCTGTCTTACAAAGCTGATGATTCTCAACATCCTCCCAACTAGCCTGCCTTCCTAGGAGTATAGAAAACTTTCATAATCCCATAGATTTAAAGCAATATCATTGGCAGCAGCGCAATAGCTTGCATAAGAATGCAAACCGAGGGGTTGGAGAGATGGCACAGTGGGGAAGGTGCCTACCCTGGAAGCATCAGGACCCGAGTCAGACCCCCAGCACTCATGTAAGACCTGCACATGAGAGCATATAGATGTAACACCAGTTCTGGGTGCAAGTAAGTGGGAAGCGGGGGTGGGGTGGAGACAGGTGGATCCAGAGCTCTCAGTCTAGCTGTAAAAGGGAGTGTCAGGTCCAATGAGTAACCCTGTCTCAAAGAGGTGATATGGAGAGTGATAAAGGAAGCATCCAGTTCCAACTTCCAGCCTCCCCACATACATGTACAAAGCAAGTTCATTTGTGTACAGAGAGAGAGAGAGGCAGGGGAGGGGGAGGGAGGGAGAGAGAGAGGGGGAGAGAGGGAGGGAGGGAGGGGGGACAGAGAGAGAGAGAGAGAGAGAGAGAGAGAGAGAGAGAGAGAGAGAGAGAGAGAATATTGGGGTATTAGTTTCTTCATTGAGAGGTTGCCAGAAAGAAATTAATGTTAACTGAGCCAGTCAGTGCTTGTGATTGTTTTTGGTGTGAGCTATTGTAGGCTGATAGCTGCAGACCTCCACTCAGAGTACCCAAGTCTTAGGGTATGTCATATCTTACATAGCAGCAAGGCTCTACAGTCAATATTGGCTTAACCTGTTCTCATGCTGTTGCTTTATGGATGAACCTTTTGTCTACATATATATGTACATGAAGTGTAACTTTGACAGCTGTACTTCCTCTTGTGTTTACTCCTTATAATTAAGTATTCAGGATCTGTGAATGTGTGCCGCAGGCTTTGTAACCATGTGGGAGCACTAAAATTAGGTGTATATTTCTCTTCTTGCATTAAAATATTTTGGGGTCAAATCTGTTACTTTTAGAAAAACCTGAAGTTGGTAGCAAATTGATTTCTTATGTGACAATATGCGCCAAATAGAAATTATTCTCTGTACTAAGTGAAGCATATTTGAAGAATGCATCTTGGAACAAGTACTGAGATTGATTAGTGATGTCTGCTATTGTATTGATTAGTGATGTCTGTCATGGCATGGGAATGAATAATAACATCCCATGCCACGGTGTTTGCATTCATGTCTTAGAGTTTCCAGTTAACCCTTTCACTACGAGTGACTCAAGCTATTATTCTGTTGCAGAACATGACAATCATGGCAGGAAGGAAGAGGGCCTTACTGATGAGCCTGGAGATGCTTCCCTTCAAGAATATTACATGGATGTGGCTTTCCTCATAGATGCATCTCAAAGAGTAGGGCATAACGAGTTTCAGGAAGTGAGAGATTTTATAACTTCTGTACTAGATTACTTTCACATCACCCCAGCTCCACTGACCTCTGTCTTAGGAGACAGAGTGGCTGTCCTGACCTACTCCCCTCCAGGCTATCTACCAAACACTGAAGAATGCCCAGCCTACCTGGAATTTGATTTGCTCACTTACAACAGCATACACCAAATGAAACATCATCTCCAGGAGTCTCTTCAGCAGCTCAATGGAGATGTTTTTATTGGGCACGCTCTTCAGTGGACAATTGACAATGTCTTTGTAGGAACTCCCAATCTGAGGAAAAACAAAGTTATCTTTATAGTAACTGCGGGTGAAACCAACTCTTTAGACAAAGACGTTTTGAGAAATGCATCTCTGAGAGCCAAGTGCCAAGGCTACTCCATATTTGTATTTTCCTTTGGTCCTATTCACAATGACATGGAGTTAGAAGAATTAGCAAGCCAACCCCTCGATCACCACTTAGTCCAGCTTGGCCGGACACACAAGCCGGATTTGGACTATATCATCAAGTTCGTCAAGCCTTTTGTTCATTCAATCAGACGTAAGTCGCTCAAGCGTTTCTCCTTTATTGCCTTACAGATGTCTCTGCATGCAGTCAGTCAGCCTATGTCGTCAAATGCATCTTAGTTCTAGTAGGGAGTGGTGGGATGTGAATAGGACGCAGTGGAAGAATGTCAGAGAAAAGTCTTGTTGACTTTGGGCATTGCTGCTCTCAAAGTTGCAGACAGGAGATCATCAAATAGATGAAAGGTTTCCTTTAAGCCTGACTTTGTGAACAATTACTAAGTGTTTGGTTCTCTAAATGGCTACATCAGTTAATCTTCCACATAGCCTTCAAAGAGAACGATTCAGATTCCTTTTCCTTAAAGGAAAAACTAAGGTTCAGATACATTAAATACATTTCTCGAAAGCTTGTAATTAATGCCTGGTAAATTCTAGATTCAACCCCACACATTCTGGACCCAGGACTATGCTCTTTTCCATGAAACTGCACTTTAGCATAACCCTTAACAAAGTGTACTACTATAATAAATAAAACCCCCACCGCCACTATTCTCTACCTGCTCCACCTTTCTCAAGTATATCTGGTCTACCTTGTCATTATTAACCATCTTTGATTTGGACTTGAATCCTTATGATTCATAGATACAAATATTTTCTAGAGCCTCTGTTCAAGACATCTAGCTTAAGTGCAACCAGGTAAAGATTTGAGAGGTGCCTTTTCACTGCAGCACTTGGAGAGTAGCTGCCTCAGCTTCTACCCTTGTCACTGTAATTTTAGCCAAAGGTATGGACTTGCCCAAGTTCTTAGAGCATCAAGCAAGTCCTGGCCTGTGCTGGGAAATCAGGAACAGAGTAAAAGCCACATTGTGTGGTTATCTGCAGTGGCTAGGAGCTTGCTAGGGTTTCCCAAGATTTTAAGGATCTGGCATACACACAATCCCAGGACTCAACTTACAGTTAGGAACCATGGCATTTAGGTGATATACTTACTAATGAGTTAAAAAAAAAAAAAAAAAGTGTCTTCTTTCAACTCCAAGGTAAAAATAAGGAAGATAACAGCCAACAGAGCTCCATTTCTGGGGTATGGGTGAGAGGGAGATAGGTAATAGGAAGAATTCAGAGATGTCCTTGAATTATATCACAGAACATGGAAACTTTTAATTCAATTACTGCTGTATCTCATTGACTTGGCAAGAACAAGGTCTTTCAATGCCAGCGTGCTGACTTTGCTAAGTTCCTCAGAAGATTAATTTTCTTTTGAAGAGGCTTCCATCTCCAGGAAAAGATGAGCTGACTCTTTGGGTGATAGTCACTATGTGGGAAGGTAAAAACTGGACTAAGAATTCCACTCTGTCTCCAGGTGGCATCAACAAATACCCCCCCAGAGATCTGCAAGCCAAGTGTGCTAATATCACCTTCCCCCGCCCAGAGGATGCTGGCACAGATGACGACGGTCTATTGTGAGTTAAGAAATTTCTGATATGGAAGTGCAGCCCAGGAAACAGTCCTGAAGGATGTGAAGTGATAGACTGTCTAGTGGTTAATAGGTCATTACCCAAGAGTGTGAAGTGAATGACATTTCATTTCCAGAATGCAGGATTTGGCCTGTGCAAGGGTGTCTTAAATGTTGTGTAGGTGATGGTATCACTGGCTAGTGGAAGATAGAACACAATTTATATTATAAAGAGCCACATTTTATATGATAAACAACCATATCTGTTGTTTTTATTAAACCTATCTCATATTGATAATTACATAATACAACTCAGGTTGTCTAGTGTCAAAGTAGAGCCTATAGTGTCAAAGGTTGGAAGGAAGATGTGACAAAGAAAACATCTGCCTTTTAGAAAGACAGAGCTGCAGGGCCAACTCTGACTTAGCAAAGCAAAACCCCGAGTCCCCAATAAAATTTTTAGCAATGAAAACAACATTGGTTTGGAATCCTAAACCTCTGGGACAAATATGTGTTTAATTCTCTTTTGGAATATTAGAAAATGGCCCCTGTCTCACATTTCATCCACAAACCCCATTAGGACTATTTTTATCATGTGCATAAGATAGATTTCTGTTCTGATGGATGGCTGCATTTGCATTTAAGCTGACTTTAAGGGACTTGGCTAACCACTGTGATTCCTTTTCTCCTCCCTGTACCCCCCCGCCAGACTCATCCCTGAGGTGTACAAAATCGAAGCGGGAGACAGTGAACTGTTTGGAGACTCTGGTTCTCAGGAGCAGCATTTCTTTGTAGTAGGCAACAATCATGGCCACCACTCAGGGACCAGTGCTGACTTGATCCAGAGGTTGTACATGCTCTTCTCCCCTGGGGAACTGATGCTCAATGATGGGGAAGCAACTGTGGCTCCAGTGAACAGCACGCAAGGTAATCTGCAGTGCCATTGTTGAGGACCCTGAAGTGCTCTTGTCTGCCTGGTCCTCTCTCCTGGGGGTTGAGAAGCATGGGGGTGGCGGGGGTAGGGGTGGGGGAGGAGAGCAAGGCGAGATGATAGTAAAGAAATAAAAGAGATGCTGCTTGCCCAGGAATACAGGGAACACTCTGAGATAAGAGGGCAAGGCAGATAACATCCGAGAGGTAGGAAGGGGGGTTGAATGTGTTCAGAGCAACCAGAGAAGAAAGCAGCTCCGGAGACTTGATGCGGAGTCAGGGAGCTGGGAAGCACCAGGCATGAACATGAACAAGAACCTTCTGGGAAGGCAGGAGCTGCACCCCTGGGCAGGTGAGGAGGGTCCTGTCCTGATACTGACAAAGCCATGGTCTGCTTTTGTAACCAAAGCGTTCCTGCTGTGAGCTGTTGCCTCCTTGCTGAGCCGTGATTGAGAGGACAGGGCTGTTGTGGTTCTGAGATGGATGTGGGGGCCAAGAGGCAGTAATGGATATGTGGCTAAAGAGGAAGTGAGGAAGGGAGAACAGGTACCCACGAGGCCTCCAGGTCAGGAACCCAGAGCCCTGCTGTGCTCCAGCGTCTTGTGGGAAATCATTTTATACTAAATACTTAAGGCTCACACTGAAGTTAGAAATACGACTCTACTCCTTCTACACTGTTTTTACTGGCTAGTTTTTAAATTTCAACTTGACACGAGTTAGATTCATTTGGAAAGAGAGAACTTCAATTAAGGGGCATTTTCTTAAGTAGCGATTGGTGCAGGGAGGGAGCGATGGTGCCAACTCTGAGCAGGTCGTCCAGGGTGCCATGAGCAAGCAGGCCAAGGAAGCCATGAGGACATGCCTGTAAGCCTCCACTCCAGTTCCTGCCCCCAGGTTCCCGCTCTGTTTTCCCTTAGTGATGGACTCGTTGCCTGGAAGTATAAGGTGAAAACTCTTTTTCTCCCCAAGTTGTTTTTGGTAATACTGTATTATTACAGCAATGGAAACCTTAACTAAGTTGATTGTATAAAGCTAATACAATTTATGTGCATACGTATGTGTACGTGTGTATAAAACAGAATGTATATTCACCGAAAGTCACACATTAGGGTGTATGTAACAGCACTGTTAGTGGTAGCTTCTAGTTGAAAACAAAAATGTCCCCACACCAATGAAGTCATTGTCTGAGGGCCAGACACAGAGTCAGTATCATTTACAGAGCGCCCTAGGTGGTTCAGGTATATGGTCAAGTTTGGAAAACACTGAGTGGATACTGACTGAATCATTCCTGCTGGATGTCTCGAGGCAGTTTGCTGCTGGAAGAGATCAGATTGGTAGGATCTGACCCTGGCAACATCAGCAACATCTAGAACTCACTAGAAACGCAAATCCTCAGACCCAAGCTCAGACCTACTGAACTGAAACTCTGGTGGTGAGAACCCGTGAGAGAGTCTTATGCAGGCTAGTGGTAGATTCTGAGTGTGAACCAGCCATTGTTTTAAAAATAGGAACCCTTCCAAAAAACCCCATGCTTCTGAGAAACCAGTGACAAGCAGTGCATGTTTGCAGTAGATTTCATTGTCTTTGATGGGCTAGTAGTCCGAGAGAGCAGCTGCAGTCAAATCGGACCAACCACAGAATATTGTATGAGCAGCCACCTCACAGAATTGGTGTTTTGTGCCCACTACGGAGACACACTTTGGAGCTGAACAGTTCTACAATACTGAACGTCTGATACTGGTTCCATTTCCTCAGCTACAAACTGAAGACGGTATTAAAGCTTGTGTCACGGGCGAATGCAAGCACTAAATGAATGTGACATGCTTCAGAGAGCGTGTGGCCTAGAGGGAAAATCCAGTGAGTGCTAGCTTTGCAGTGGTGATGAGTAAGGCAGAGCTGATGGCTGTGTCAGCGGGTGACAGCTCACCAGACTGGGAATGAGGACCCCCAGGTGCCAGCCTGGGTTCAGTTGCTAACCTAGCTCATGATTTGCAAGGTTCGCCTGACTGTTGGGGTCCCCCACCACTGTTAATGAGGAGCTTGGGTAAGGCTGGTGGTTTCCCTTCTGGGGTACATACATGACACACAGAGACTTGTTGGAGTGTGGCTCTCTAAAAAGCTAGTCTTAAAGAGCATATATTTGTATGTGGGAGAAATCTTGGAGGCCTTCTTTCTTTCATCTCTTACAAGCGCCCTGATCCTGCCCACCACACACACAGAGACACACACACAGACATACACACACACAGAGACATGCACACACACACACACACACACACACACACACACACACACACACACACATGAGTGTGGTGTGTCTCTTAGCCATCCTGCATCTGATTAAGGTGAGTTGGCCCAGATATAAGATCTTTGTAGGAAGCTTTGAAGATTGTGTGGAAACAGTCAGGCCAGAAATTAAAAATAAATAAATAAATAAAAATTATCCATAGAATTAACAAATACATTTCCAATAGCATGTTTATTTTCCCCAATAAAATTATCAAAGTTTACACATATAGGCTTTTGTGCTGAATTCTAATAAAATCCCATTTTGACAGAAATTTCATATCTGGAATTATAGGCATTGAAAATTAAAACACATACACGCACACACATTTTCCCTAACAGAGAATTATGATCAGGCAAATAATTAGAGTTTAAAGCATACGAATCTTTTACAGTTGGGATGAAATCCTGCTCTACAAGTAGAATAAAGTAGAAGTTTAAGGAGAGAAATGAACACTGTACCTTATCTGACTTAGACATTTTATATAGTAGATAGCTGATATCAAGCCACTATGGAATTAAGATTTGGTTGGATAAGCTGAAAGATGAATGTGGCCACAAGTGGTGGCATGTTTGTGACTCAAGCACTCAGGAGGTGTAGGCAGGAGGGTCCGTTCACGGCCAGCCCAGGCTACATAAAACCCTGTCTGAAAAAAAAAAAAAAAAAAAAAAAAAGGAAGTGTCATTTAAAAAATTTTAAACTTTATTAGTGTTGTATGGCTGAGCATGAACGTATATGTGTGTCGGGAGGGGGCGGTGTAGAGTCAGAGGACTCAGTCTTCTCTCTCTCTCTCTGCCTTGTTTTGAGGAGGAGTGCATACACCAGTCTGGCTTTACCTGCAAGCTTCTGGGCTATTCTCCTGCATCTGCCCCACCCCCACCCCACCCCCGACTTTACCTTAGGAATGCTGGGATCCTAAGGCATGCTACCACACTGGGCTTTTAAACATGGATTCCAGGCATTGGCATCAAGTCAGCGGGCTTGGCTTTTCCCTTCTGAGGCATCTCTCCAGCCCTCATGGAAGCTTTATTTTTTAAATGTCCGCTTTCACATCATGTTGGGGTAACACCCCTTTAATGACTTTACAATTTTTAAGAAAAAAAAAAAAAAACCTAGATGCAGACTTTCCAAGGTGCAGGGCAAGAAGGACATGACTTCTTCCTGTATAGACAGGTCCTTAACTAAAATTCTTAAGCCATCTTCCCCTGAAACCCTCTTTGAGTTGACAATCTATGTTCGTGGGATCTGTTCACCAGGGTAGTCATGGGAGAATCCATGAAGCATCCTAGGAAAGGAGTAAAGAAACAGAATGAGGTGCTATTTTAGCACAGCCCCATAGGGGGCGGCCAAAGCCTGGGCCCGGCTGGTACTGGGGCGTCTGAGTTAGGCAGAGCCACATGCTGATCAGAGGCTGGAAATTCTTCCCTCCCAGATCCCTGATGGACAGACGGACCAAGAGCTGCTACAGGCGGAGGTACACCCTAGGTACTCAGGGAGCCTGTGGCCAAAGCCACTCCATTGCTCAACAGCAGCCTCTGAAGGTGCCGGTGTTAGCAGTCAAAAACTCACCCGGGGAAAGGGGAAGTCAGGAGTGGAGTGGGTAGGGGCGGGACAAGGAGGAACGTCGTCCTGTAAACAGATGTTATAAAAAGGCCACAGGGATTCTGAGCAGAGCCTGGCGTCGCAGACAGCTGTAATCCCCTTCAAACATAATATAAAATATTCGCGTATAATAATTCTAGCTACCAAAGCCACTAAATGAGGGCTTTCAGTTCGTGGGTAGAGCAGAGAGAATTGTGTTCTCATCCTTACGCATTACTCAGTTTTACCAATGGTCACATTTCTCCAAGGGCAGATCACTCTAGGTTGGACCGTTGAAGACAGCAAAGATTCGGTGTTTGCTTCCTACTTGGCGCGTACAGGAGTAGGCTCGGGAGGAAACACTGTTAGCCACTATGGCGACGACGCTAAGAGCAGTGTATGTTTCGTGCTTTGCAGATGGCGAGGATGCAAGATGAACACCCAAGAGAGACGAGCGCCCCGCTGGCTGGTGTGCGGGGGCTCCCTACAGCAGATCCAGCCAGAAAGCGTTAGTTACTTATTAGAAGGGTAGGGTCCAGAGCTACAACTAAAGGCAGTTCTCAGTCCCAAATCCGTGGGAGAGACTCTTCAGAATAAAGACATCAAGGAACAGACCTATGGAACTGGGAACTGGTTTCATCTCTCAGGAGGACCAGGAACGCCGAGCATCAATCACTCTGATCAGCTTGGATAATTATCTGTTGAAAGAAGATTTCCGACGTCGCTGTCATCACATCTGCATCTCAAATTAGACCCTCGAGTAAAGACAGTTTGTAACTAGAATGTCCTAGGATTGTCACTTAGCCATTTTTACAACTGTAAACTCAGCGGTGTTGGTTCTAGTAGGGACGCGAGATTGCATCGAGCATCGACAGCGGTGTTGGTTCTAGTAGGGACGCGAGATTGCATCGAGCATCGATTAACTGTAGTCAGCGGTTCTTTACCGGGACATTTATAAAGTAACAGATTCAAGACAAAGAAGAGGGGAGGAAAGGCTGCTTTATGAGCTGCTGGCTTGTGTTGGGAACACTTGTTTTCTGTTTTACTCTGCTTTGCGTTGTGTGTACTTGAATTTTGCTGCAAAAGAAATCATGTCAACAGGTGAATATGGAAACAGGGCTGTTCTTAAAAATTACAATGCATCAAAAACAGTTTCTGAGACAACAGCAAGGCAAGTCTGACCCATAAACTTGTTCTGTGCACTCTTGTTAACTCTAGTCTCCCTCAGATGCTTTAGAATACACGTCCAGGAAAGCACATAGAAACCTACTTGGGAAATACACATACAGGATAAGACAAAGCAGCAGTGAATTAGTAACAAATTCAGTCAGTTTATCATGGTATACCCAGGCAGTGGAGTGCTATTGGGACATACAGAGCAAAGTCATGTGACTTGCAGGAAAATGACAGAACTAGAGGCCTTCGTGTTAAGTGAAGGAAGCCAGACATACAAAGATGAGTATCGTCTGTTTTATGTGGAATTCTGGGAAAGAAGGCTGAGTGAAAAGTAAAAGGGATTTGGAAATGGAGAGAGAAGTAAGAAGAGCAACAGAGAAGGCGAATGTTATTGAAGTGTTTTACATGCCTGTGTGGAAATGTCAGAGTGAAACCCATTAGTTTGTACAATTATTATATACTAATAAAATCACTCAGTTTGGTTAAGGCAGCAAGTAATTGGCAAATCAATGAGCATGCATTGTATGAAACTGAAAAGAATGTGCCGATCGGAGAACCCGTGGACAATTTTATATTTGTTCCACATAATTTTCCTTACTCTGACTGTTGTTGTTTGCATACTTTAAAAAATAACATAGTCAATTAATTTAAGTAGCCATTTACTGCTCTGGAAACTTCTACAACAAGCTATTTATTGAATCGTTTTGTTTTCTTTTTCTCTAAGAACTTTGTAAGTGTGTCTTCATATAAGCATGAAGGATGCATCAGATTTTTAAATCTGAAGGTGACAGTGGCATCAAAAACGTGACCTCGTAGAAACTCACACCGCCGGTGGAAGCATCGTTACAATGCTGGACAATGCTGAAGCGATATCTCTAATATCTAACCTTATCCTTCAGCTCAGCAGCTGTCTCATTAATAGGTGGATTGATGAAGCTTCCACACATACACAGGGACCAGACTCAGCACCATGCGGTGCAGCCTGTGTATCCTAATGTATCATAGACATACAATGGGCAGTCAAACCAATAACCCTGAGCTGCATTGTCTACAAAGATAATATGGAGCCAGGAGAAGCTGCAGAAGGATACACTGTGACAGCATTCACACCTTTTAAACCCAGAGAAGCAACACTGTGTGTCCTTTATGACAACTAAGGACTCTAGTAAAAGACAACAGACAACCACGGGAGAACCCCCTGGGAATTCAGTGCTAGGGAAATGGAAACCTTGTGATATCCAAAGAATGGCCATAAAGGAACAAGATAACAGACAACAGACTATCCCATCAGTCCTCTCCTCCTCCCCTCTGCAGAAGTGAAGATGGGGATCCAGGAAAGTGGGTCAACCCGGGTATCGGTGATGAGTTCTCTATCCCTGAAGGTCTATGGATGGTCTGAATAGACGAGAGCCCTGAAGCCTGCACAGGAACTGGGCGGTGGAAAGGCATCTGTTCCATCTCCCTGGCTGTTCAGTGGGAAGTGCTGAGGTGGGGCACCTAATTGTCACTGTGATGTCTTATTTCTTCTTATGAGGTTAATAGAAAAAAAATCTTTCTACATGTGTAGATGCCAGGCAATACCTAACCTAAAAGAGAATAACTGAAGTCATGGGGAAAAAAGAAAAAAAGAAAAAAAAAAAAAAAAAAAAACCTCAAGTGAACGTATATATATATATATATATATATATATATATATATATATATATATGTAAAAGATCATGTCATGAATTGGAAAGGGATAGAAAAAAAATAGCTATCAGATCTTTATTCCCCTTGAGGAGTTTGCAGTAAGCCAAGGTCACTGGAATTAGTAACATTCAAGTGACAGTTTTCCTGGATACTGAACATGTGCAACTTGAATCAACATGACCGTCAGTCAAACTTTTGAGTAGTTGTTTGAGGTTGACTAGAACACAGCACGACTTAATGCGTTAAAGAAGCAAGAGGGATGAAGGGATGGGCTGGAGAGACAGCTCAGCCAGGAAAGTGATTGCCTTGCAAGCATAAGGACCTGAGTTCAAGTTCCAGCACCCATGTAAGAAAGCTTGTGGTCCAGCAGTGGGGAGACAGAGAGATCCCTGGAGCTTACTGGCCAGCTAGCCTGGCTTATTTGGTGAGCTCCAAGCCTTGTCTCAAAAACAAAAAGAACACACACAGAGAGAGAGAGAGAGAGAGAGAGAGAGAGAGAGAGAGAGAGAGAGAGAGAGAGAGCGCACCCCTAAGGAACGACACCCGAGGCAGCCTCTGGCCTTCACATGCACAGCACACATATGCATATACACTTGCACATGCACACAGGAAAGAGGAAGATAATGGGCACACTGTTTCACTGGAAAAGCATTTCACTATAATTGTGAGGCACTTCCTGAATAAGTATATATTTTGGCCATTTAAGCCCCCAATAATATCAGTTTTAAAGTTATTTATTTGTGTGTGTATGCATGTAAGCATGCTCCCATGAGCATGTGGGAGGGGTTATTGTAAGCTTACACTTTGGGGGTACGATTTGTCATGGAGGGGAGCACATGCTGAGAAGAGCTGAGGAAGCTGCCCACACCACATCTCTAGTCACAAAGCAGAGAGTGGTCGCTGCTGTTGCTCCTTCTTCTTTTCACTCAGTCCGGGACCCCAGCCCATGCAATGGTTCCATCGCCTTCAGGGCGAGTCTTCCTACCACAGTTAAGCCTCTCTGGAAACACAGACACACCTGCAGATGGGTTTCCATGGTGACCCAGTGAGGTTGATGATAAACATTAGCCATCACAGCAGAGTAACTCCCACCTACTGTATACGCCTTAGTCCCTGGCCACTCCCTCTGGGCTCTCACCGATGCTAAAGGCCCCATGCACTTTGGATGTTGCCAAGAGCATCTCTGCTTGGCCATGCACTTTGGATGTTGCCAGGAGCCTCTCTGCTTGGCTCATCACATTCCCAGTGCCTGGCACTTAGAAGAAATCCACTGAAGGGATGGCAGGAGATTCATCATAAAAGATAAACATGACCAGAGTTGGCATGAGTGATGACAAAAGCCCCAGTTGGAGCTGTATTTCTGTGTGCCTTGTGCTGGCGAGAGGTGAAGCCGGCAGTACGTGAACAGGGCTGTGTATTGGCCAGTGTGGCTGGCCTGGGAATTCGATGCTGCAGAAAGCGTGGCGAATTGTTGAAAAGCAGTTTATTGTTTTGACTTTAAAAAGAGCAAACTGTTTTTTTTAAAAAACCTTGAACATTCCACAATATATAATCAATTTGTATCCCTTCAAAATGAACCATAGTGTGTGTATTAAGCTCTTTTACCATAAAGTTTTTTTTTCCAGAAATGACCCGTGAAGACCCTGCAACCTTACATGACATGAGATGATGCACTCAGAACAGCTGGTCAGAATTATAGATGACTAACAGTCCTGTGATATCTCTGGAAAACCTCATTCAGCATGCTGCATGAGGTTCCTAAGTCTTTGATCTGAGTGTGAGCGGTGGGGGTAAAATGCCGCCTGGCGTAGTTGGGAGTCTGTACAGGTCCGGCTCAGTGTTTTCAACTGAAAGCCCTCCCCCACCTCTCTAGAGTAACCCATCTGCTCCAGAGCCACCCACCTGCTGCTGGGACCACGGTGGCCAGACCCCAGAACTCTGACGTTGTCACTGTCTCCGTTTCTTCTGTAGCTTTCCATTGCTCGCCATGAGAACATCATGCCGACCGCTAGGAACGCATGCCTCCACTGCAGGGCACATAATAATGATCTGTCTACGCAAAAGGGGACTGAACGAAGGATTAGTCTTGTGGATCGTACCCTGTTGGCCTCTCTTCTTCTTCTTCCAAGATTCTAGTTCCTAAACAGAATATGGATTCTGCATTGAGAAAAGTTCCCCTCCTCCGCCCTCCTTTAAAAAAAAAAAAAAAAAAAAAAAGATTTATCAATGACCTATCTGCATGTACACCTGCAGGCAAGAAGAGGGCACCAGATCCCATTATAGATGGTTGTAAGCCACCATGTGGTTGCTGGGAATTGAATTTGGGACCCCTGAAGAGCAGAGAGTGCTCTTAACCACTGAGCCATCTCTCCAACCCCTCCTCTTAAAAAATCTCTTAGTACTTGGCCTCAACACAGAGGCTGCTGAAAAGGAAGTTCTCATTGTTTGTGATGATGCTGTAGTTTGGGTCTTGACTCTCTCCCCAAAGACCCATGCATTTTATACTTGGATCCTGGTTGTTACCACAGAAAAGTGGAAGAAACTTTAGGAGGTGGGGGCCTAGTGGGAGGATGCTAGGTCAGGCCTTGAAGGAGATATTGGGGCACTGGCCTGGTCCTCTTTCTCTTTACCTCCCAGATGCCATGGGGTGAACAGCAGTTTCCTCTGACTGACATGGCACCTGTTGCGATGTCCTGCTCTGTCACAGGGCCAAGAGCACCCTGGCCAACTGCTAATGAACGGAAACCCTCTAGCAATGAGGTTTTCAAGTTGCTTTATCTTGGCCATTTATTCTAGCAACAGAAAGCTCACCAACACAGCTGGGGACTGCAGCTGTGCAGGGACTGGCTCACAAGTGGACTGATTATGGTCTCTTTCAAACAAACAAGGAAAAAGAGAGAGAGAGAGAGAGAGAGAGAGAGAGAGAGAGAGAGAGAGAGAGAGAGATAAAACTCCAGGATGGCAGATGCTGTGAGAACAGATTAATAAGTAGCATCATTCAGTTCTTATCAGTCACTATCGTTCCTGCAAAACAACATGGTCTTTTCGAGCATGACATGAATAAACCTACAAGGGTCCTGGTCATGGTCCTAACCATCCAAGTCATATCTGGTGGACCATGGACCAGAGGGCCAGCATCATCTGGGAGTCTGGAAAAAGTGCAGGCTCTCCCACGTCTACTCTGCTGGAAATTGTGCTATAACCAGATCCCCAAGTGATTGGTGTAACCATGGGAGTCTGAGATGTCCTGGCTTAGACATCATTTGCTTGACGTTCTTTGGAGGATCAGACACACCCAGTCGCTCTCCTGTTCTGAGCATCCACCATGGGATATGATCTAACGAGGGATATCGGACCAGGAAGGGATACTTGCACTTTAGCATGGTGAGGCTATGGTGAAAGTGACAGAGAGCATCATGGGACCACGGAGCAGGAAACTTCATCTGGAGTTTGAACAGGCAAGAGGGGCCCTTCGGTCTAATGAAAATAACTAGATATAACGAGGAAATGAATCCAAAGAGGATAGTTTTTCCTAGCTCTTTGTCCTACAAAGGGTCTGAACCACAAACACAGGGTTTAGAAGAGGAGGATGAGGATGAGGAGCAGAAGGGAATTGGGAGAGGAAGGTGGGGAGATAAGGACAGGGCAGTCAGTGAGAACCTTGCACACTGTGCAGATTCTCCTCTGGAAACACTGAGGTGCCCTGAAGATAGGGAAGGGATGTGGTTAGACTTGGCTTCAGGTTGGCACTGCCTGCTGCAGGAATGCGGGATTGAAAAGGGAGAGAACTAGCCACAGGATTATCAGCTAATTCAGATAGGACTGTGTAATTATGCTGAGATTGAACGTAAAAGGGACATGGGGTATGTTCATCAGTTGGTTTGGACAGAAGACGACTAGATGGCTAGACCACCTACTCCTTGTTCCTGCATCAGATTGTCATGGAGGGCTTGGGTCAGTAAAGGCTTCAGCCTGAGCCTCAGCGTTTCTGATTCAGAAGGTCTGGGTGTGGCCTGTGCATCCCCATTCCTAACAAGTTCAAAGAGGATGCTGATGTGACTGGTCCCTTGCCTGACCTTGGAGAACCATTTCATCAGTTGCTAAGTGGCTCTCTCTCTCTCTTCGCAGCTTACTAGAAGCCCAAGCCTTTGAGGAGTTCTTTAAACCGTGGGTAGCTGGACCTCATCTTGGGGATCCTGAATGAACCGAGGAGCGACCGCTTGACCATAGCATTTTTAATGTTCCCGATGATTCTAATGTGCAGCTAAGCACCAGCAGAATCCAATTAACTGTATCAGGGGTCCCAGCAAAGGGGAGATTTTTGCATTTAAGTTTATTAGAATTGCTTCTTAATACTCTTCCTCTAAGTCCCTCACTTCTGTGTATGAGTGTATGGTGGGTGCATCTCAGAGTAGTGCAATGCACATGGGTTATCATCTAACGGGCAGATACTAAGATGAGGAAACTGGCACCATTTCTACACCTTGAGCAAGAGGACAGAGAAAAATGAAACAAAAACCCACATTTGTTGAGTTCCTATGATGCATTAGATATTGCAATAATATGCTATATACATTTTATCTATCTATCTATCTATCATCATCATCTATCTATCTATCTATCTATCATCTATCTATCTATCTATCTATCTATCTATCTATCTATCTATCTATCTATCTATCTATCATCTATCTATCTATCTATCATCTATCTATCTATCTATCTATCTATCTATATCTATCTATCTATCTATAGCAGCGAGCTAGCGATGCAGAGCAGCGATCTATCATCATCATCTAGCTATCTATCATCTTTATCTATCTATCATCTATCATCGATCTATCTAGAATCATCACTATCATCTAGCTATCGATCTATCGATCTAATCTATCATCTATCTATCTATCCAGCTATATATCTACTCTATCTATCTATCTTATCTATCTATCCTATCTATCTCTATTCTATCTATCATCATCTATCTATCTATCATCTATCTATCTATCTATCTATCTATCATCTATCTATCTATCTATCTATCTATCTATCATCTATCTATCTATCTATCTATCATCTATCTATCTATCTATTGTATTTTGTATGTTTGTGTGCATGCGTGTGCATGGATCTGCTCAATTGTGAACACACAGGCTCCCATGTACCAGGCTTGATTGTGGAAGTCAGAAGACAACTTGTAGGAATTGGTTCTCTCTTTCTATTCAGTGAGGCGGGAGGATAGAACTCAGACATCCAGGCTTGGCAGCAAGTGCTTCTCCCATTGAGCTGTTTCGCCAGCCTGTACACCATTTAATTTAATGCCGACCAGGAAGAATAATCATCTCCATAAATATGAACAAGGAGTATATTCCTCTTCGTAAATGAGGGATCCAGGACTCAGAAAGAGGAGGTCTCACAGTGCATGGTTAGGAGGGATTTAGATTTGGATTTGCCTGGTTCTTTCAAAGGTTGTGTTTTCTCCATACACAGAAAAATCTGCAGAATCAGGCTCTCCCCGTTTTGAGGGAAACACCATGTTATCCATGAAATAGAGATAAAGGTTTGGCATAGCTCATGGAACAGTGTGAAGAAGTCCCCAGCACAGTGGCTGGCATACGAAAGATTCTCAGGATGGCCAACCTCTTCCTCATCGTTAGGAATTTTCTGCTCTCTTCAGCATCCATAACTACTTTCTGAAATCCCCCAAGCAGTGGCTTCATCTTATTTTACTCCTCACTTAAAACCAGTTGCTCTCTTTCTGAACCCACACCCCTCACACCTGCCAACCAGGGCTGTTCCCCAGCCATCCGCTGCAGCTATGCTTGTGGTCCATCCCATCTCATCCGCTGCAGCTATGCCTGTAGTCCATCACATCTCATCCGCTGCAGCTATGCCTGCGGTCCATCACATCTCATGTGGTGTTTGCTGTGCTCAGCCATGTCTGCAGAGCCCACATGAGAGTCCCTTTGCCGGGCCAGCAGGATTTCTGTCCAGCCAACACATTTACTGTGATAAATGGCTCACTCTGCACTTCCAATGCTAATGATCTCTTTCTGTTATTTGACTCCCTATTAGGCTTTAATGATGTGTCCAAGATGCAATTTGGAATCACCTAGAGAGTAGGCTTTGTTCTGAGACCTGGTTATCTGATGCAGGACTTGTGGCTCGACTTACAGTAGCCTCCACTTTTCTCATCGGTGAAACTGGTTTTGTGAGACTTGGCGTGTGGTAAGTGCTTTCTGCACTGTCTGGCTCAGGACAGCGCCCCTGCAGAAGCCGAGAATCGGCCTTAATGACTCTCTGTGACACTCCTGATAGATAACCCTCATGGCTGGCCAAGGGACAGGGTGTGAAGAACTTTGGAGTGGCCTGATCATGGCTTTTTTGATTCTTCTGTCATTAACAGATTTCAGTGACATATTTCACTTGAGCGCTTGCTTTTTCTATTTTAACATTTTAGTTTTTTAAAAAAGAATTTCTTACATGAATACTGTATTTACATCGTTTTCACCCTGCTCTGCTCCTGCTTTGATTCGTTCCATGTACCTCACTCCCTTTCAAATTCTTGATTGCTTCTTTAATTATTATTACATGCTTATACAGATGTGTGTATAAATACAGCCTTCTGGGTCCCTTGAGTGTTGTTCATATGAGTACGTGTTCAGTGCTGACTTCATAGGATTGGATACTGATCGGGGGTTACATCTCTGAAGAGGATGATGTCTGTGCTCTGTCCATGGCATTCCTTTTTGAAGGTGCCTCCCAGCATCCAGCAGGTGGGTCCAGCCTCTTCCAAAGATGGGAGTAATATTCACTGTCTACCAGTGTACATGGGTCAAAGATGACTTCCAACTACTTGAAGACTCATATGTCAGTCTCTCCCCGCCCCACCTCTCTCTCCTCCCTCCCCCTTTTGGACATGTATATGTCCACATGATCCATGTTCATGGGTGTATGTGTATCAACACACAATGGTACAGATGTGTTTGCACATGTGTGTACCTACCTGTGGTGGCCTGAAGTTGACGCTGGGTGTGTTCCATGGTCATTGCCTACTTTATGTAGTTCAGCAAAGTCCTTGGCTGAACCCAGCTCTCACCAATGCCAGCTGGCCTAGCTTGTTAGCTTGCTCTGAGATCCAATGTCTGTGCCTCACAGGTGCTGAGATTATGGATAGCCAACACACCTGTCTGGCTCTATGTGGGTTCTGGGGGTTCAGATTCAGTTCCTCACGCTTGTACGGCAGATGGTCTATCCAGTGAGCCATCTTCCAGACTATTTCAGTTTCTTTCTTTCTTTTTTTAAAATTAATTAATTAACTAATTAATTAACTTCACATTCTGATCATAGCCCCCTCCTTCCTCTCTTCCTGGTCCTACCCTCCCTTCCTTTACCTCCCTTCTTCCTCCACTATTCCTCAGAAAAGGAGAGCCTCCCCCAACACCAATCCACCCCAGCTCATCCAGTCACATCAGGTCCTCTTCCCCTGTGGCCTGACGAGGCAGCAGGGGGGGCATGATCAAAAATCAGGCAACAGAGTCCACATCAGGGACAGCCCTCTCTCCCTTACTAGGGGACCCACCTGAAGCCTGAGTTGCCCATTGGCTACATCTGTGTAGGGGGCCTAGATCTGGTCTACGCGTGGTCCTTGGTTGGTGCTTCTGTCTCCACAAGCCCCTCTGGGCCCTGCTTAGTTGGCTTTGTTGGTCTTCTTGTGGCGCTCCTGTCACCTGCAGGGCCTTTGATCCAAGTTTAATTTGTCTTATGGTTTGAGGATGCCATCCATCATGGCACAGAAGGAGCATGAGGCATCTGGTCACATCTGAGGACATTTTCTGATGTTGGCATTGAAGGCTCTAGCTTCATTATTCGCTCTTAGAGTTTGAATACTTTTCCATGAGAATGATTATTCCTTACAAGCCTTTCTCACGCCCACAGCTTATAGGTTTCTCCATTTTGCTAAGAAATGTATCACTTTCTTTGAGACACTTCTCTTGAAAATAATTGTGTCAATTCATGCCCTTGGTTGTGTACCCTCTCGCTCCTTTTATTTCTGCGCTTTAATGTTTTTGTCATTTGCTTAAAAATCATTTTGAGAAGGGATTAGCAGGTACCACCTCACAGGTGGGGTTCGGATCAGTCATACTAAGTCAGGATGGACCCTGCACCCCACAGCTAGTGCCCCCGAGTAAGAAGACTGGGTAAAGACACAGAGTCACACGGACAGTGAGGAAGGACATGTGAAGACACGAGCAGAGGCTGGAGGACGAATCTAGAACACACGCCCTGCTGAGAATTGTTGGCACCTACCAGAAGCCAGGAGACAAACCTGGCTCTGCTTCCCTCACAGCTTCCCAGAGGAATCTACCTTTGATTTCTGAGTTTGGGCTCAGGTGTCCTCAGCAGTAACAAAGTGACTCTCTATGGTGAAGCCCCGGGGCACTAAAACATGGCTTGAGTATAAAATGTCAGGTTGAGCATTGGCTGTCTCTATGACAGCAGTGTTCCATGGCATTAGAGGTCCATTGTGAAGTCTAATACTCTTTCCTGTGCATGAGTGTGTACACATGCATGCGTGTGTGTGTGTGTGTGTGTGTGTGTGTGTGTGTGTGTGTGGTTGCATAAGTGTGTGCCTCTGGAATTGAGAGATCCCTACCAAGTGGCCTCTTTGAGTACCTTCTATCTTTTGAGACAGGGTCTCTCACTGAACTTGGAGTTGACCAATTCAGCGAGACTAGCTGACCAGCAAGCTCCAGGGGCCCTGCTGTCTCCACTGCCCCACTGCTAGGATCACAGGTGTGCACGACTTTTTTCTGTGAATGCTGGGGATCCAAATTCAGACCCTCATGCCTGCTACTGACTAACCCGTTTTCCCAGTCCCTAATGACACTTTATTCCCTGTTCCACTGTACCCCACATCTCAAACATCTTTTTTCTTCTTTTATCTTTTAGGTCCTGGGGATCTAAGCTAGAGCCTCATGCATGCAAGCTAGGCAAGTGCCCTGCTCCTCCGGTCCATCCCAATCTGCAAGGATTTGACATTTCCTTTCCACGGTGCCTTAAAAAGTTCACTCAGCAAATCCAGTTTGCAAAGGGAATGGAGATCTCTTTGGGATCTGTCTTAGGTTAACTGTGATGGGAGAACTCACCCTAAATGTTGCTGGCAGAGAGAGAGGGAACTGAGTGTTGGCATTCATGAGGACACAGCCGCCTGCTCCCTCCCACGCCCCCTACCATGACGGACTACACATCCCTTTAGCTGTAAGCCTAAGTCAAGGCATCTCTTCCCAAATCGCTTCTTAGCAAGTGTCTTGTCACAGTGAACAGGAAGAACTAGAACAGACTTTCATTTCTTTTTTTTTTTAATTTGGCCACCCATGTCCTTTAGTTTGGAGATATTTTCATTGCGTTATGCAGATGTTTCTTGCAGATTGCAGTGTTCTCCCCTGTTGTGGTGAGAGAGGCTCCAGAGGCAGGAAACTTTTCTTTTCTTTTCTTTCCTCCTCCTCCTTCTCCTTCTTCTTTTTCTTCTTCTTCTTTTTCTACAAGAGTGAGGAGGCTCAGAAACTTACCAGGTCCAGGTAATAAGAGAAGGAGGTAGAGGCAGGCGCTGCAGGATAGGGTAAAAAGACCCCAGAGAAGAGTGACCGGCTTCTTTCTTGGCTAAAAGATAGGAATACCCATGGGCTTGCCAGCAGCTTCTCTGCAGCTGCAGGCAAGACATGCCAGAAGCATCTAAGCTAAAAGTGTCATTTGTTCCGTTCCACCATGGCCAGAGGCTGGAGATTCCAGAACAGGAGTCTGGCTTCTTCTTATCTCGTCCCCTTTCCCAGAAAGCCCACTGAGGACGTCACTGGCGCTGCCAAGCTCCTCCAGATGGAAACTGCACACATCTGCTCACCTTCCAGCCTCCCGTCCCCAACTACAGGCCTAACTCCAGGGCAGCGAGGCTCCTCAGGGTCTGCTCTTGGGGACCCTTCTGCTGTGTAGGAGCTCTGTCTGCCATCTTTTCTAAAGCTTACACCTCCCGTGAATTTCATTTTTAAAATTCATGACACAAGAACCTGAGATCCTCAGGCGTTGGTGGCCACTCAGTTTCCAGAACCCTAGCCCTAAGTTAAGCATAACCGAGCGAAGCTCTGTCCCGCTCAGAGACAGCCGTGTCTCAGCGGAGGGATCTGTAAGCAGAAGGTAATCATTGAGGGGCACTTTGGGCTTGAGTGAGGCTTTTCAGTGTTCTAGCGTGCCTTGAGTTGCCCATACTCCTGTAAGAGACTCCCCCAAACTCATTGTTTTGGATGGAAATATCTCTTTACTCTGTTGCTTCTCTCTCCATGTGAGCTGAATGGGCTCACCAGAAAAAAAATTTTTTTTTAAATGCAGGAGCTATTTCTTTGATGATTTTTTTCTTCTCTGCTGAGGAAGGTGTTATCTGCCAAACTGACCCACCTAAATGTCCATCCTCTGTTTCCTATACTCTACTCTTTTGCTCCCCTTTTTAGAGGTTTCCCTAATTTTACTTATTTATTTGCTTTTCTCTACAGTTGCTTATTCTACAGGCTTAAGGCTTTTTCTCATCCCGGAACCTTGATTCCAAAGTCCCTGATTCCCGGCTGTGTTTAGAATATGGAGGCAAATGGCCAACAGGAAACTGAGTGGAGGAGCCGGGACCTTCAAGGAAAAGAAGGGAAACTAAGAGCCTGGCCAGTCTGCAGGCACAATTTCACTCCCCACACGCCCTGTTGTCTCCACACCTCAGTCACATCTTTCATGGTGCCTGTGCTTTAACTACCAGGATATCCAAAGATTTTGAAGACAGAATGATTTAAGTTCTATAGTTTTTTGTTTTTGTTGTTGTTGTTGTTTGTTTTGTTTTGTTTTGTTTTTTGTGATACCCACAGTTTGCAGCTTTCTCCATTCTGTTAAGAAAATCACCATTCAGAGAGATTTTTCCCTCTCCAGTTCTCATTCCTGGATATACGGTCTCTGAACGAATGCTTTCTGTCATCTAAAAGTACTTCCAGAAGAGCTAGCTGTGCGCGATGATCTGCCGTGTGGAAGCAGACATTTCCTTTATGATCAAACATACAACTTACAGCAGAACTGTGTTATAACACTGTGTTTAGCCAGACCCCCTTCATAGCTACGTTTCCTTTGCTGTGATGGAATACCTTGGCAAACGCAGCTTAGGAAGCGTAGGGTTAATTTTGTCTTGCTGTTCAAGGTGCAGACCATCACAGCAGGGAAGTCAAGGCAGCAAGAGCTTGAAGCAGCTGGTCCCACTATGGCTGGTCAGGAAGACACTGATGAATGCTTGTGCTTGGTTCACTCGATCCTTTTCCAACGGCCTGAAACCCCAGCTCCAGGGATCAGTGCCACCCACAGTGGTTGAGTCTTTGTATCTCAAGACAATCTCGTATCCTAAACCTAACCTGAGACATTCCTCACCAGTGGGCCCAAAGGCTTGTTCCTGGGTCCTGGCAAATTAATAATTGACACCAACCATCGCTACCATGACGCAGACTTATTCCTACATTTGATGGAATCCTTTCACCAACATCTTCCAGGTTCCACCTGTCCATTTCTCATTAGGGTTTGATTTTATTTATGTATGTAAATACACACACACACACACACACACACACACACACACATATGTGCACACGTGTACTAGTGCCCTCAGAGTCCAGAAGAGGGTGTCAGATCCTTGGGGCTGGAGTTGAAGGTAGTTGTGAGCCAAGCCCATTCCTGCCCTCTGAGAGAGAGAGCAGAATGTGCTGCTAACTTCAGGGCCATACCCCCCCATCCCACTTCCTCTCTGTTTCCATGAGTTTGACATCTTAAATGCCACATGTAAGTGAGAATGGCCATTTCTCTGGGTGTGTCTGGCTTCATATGACACCGTTCAGTCCCGTGCACGTTGTCATAAACAGTAGGAGGCCCCTTTAAAGGCTGTGTTCCTTTGTGTGTATATGTATGTGCCATGCTTTTAAATCCATCTGTCAGCTAATGGACACTTAGGCTTAGCTTATATCTTTTTAAAATATTTATTTATTATTTATACATATTCTGCTCACATGTGTGCCTGCCTGCCAGAAGAGAGCACCAGATCTCATTGGAAATGGTTGTGAGCCACCATGTGGTTGCTGGGAATTGAACTCAGGACCTTTGGAAGAACAGGCAGTGCTCTTAATCTCTGAGCCATCTCTCCAGCCCCACTTATCTTATATCTTGACCATTATGAGTAGAGCTGCATTGACATAGGAATATAGATGTCTCATCAATATACTGACTTCATACCATTTGGCTATACACCAATGGTGGGGTTATAGGACCATAGAGTATCTGCTGTAAGTTTTTAAGGAACCTTGTTTTTTTTTTTTTTTTTTTTCTTTTCTTTCTTCTTCTTTTTAAAATTTTGGTTTTTGGTTTTTAGGGTTTTTTTTGTTTTGTTTTGTTTTTTGTTTTGTTTTGATACAGGGTTTCTCTGTGTAGCCTTGGCTGTCCTGGACTCACTTTGTAGACCAGGCTGGCCTCGAACTCACAGTGATCCTCCTGCCTCTGCCTCCCAGAGTGCTGGGATCATAGGCGTGTGCCACTGTGCCCGGATCTCTTTTCTTTTCTTTGGGATAAGGAACTGGCTATCTTTTCCTTTTTAAACAGACCTAGAAATGGCATCATTGCTGGCGCACAATGGCTCATGCTTTCCGCTTTGGTGACCACTTAGCATGAACTGGGTATGAAGTGGGAATAAAGTCACAATTGGTTAGACCCCACAGACCCTCGCAGGCCTCCCACCCTGTAGGACACACGACGAAAGGTGGCTAAGGGTGACTGTTTGCCAACCCATCTCACCGGATCAGTTTCAGAAAAGTCTCCGCTGGAGGATAATCCTGGACAACTAACAACTGTCCTACTACAAAGGGGAAAAAATGGGGGTGCCCGTGGGAGTCAGAACCTCTCTCTTCCCCTAGGCAAATAACTTCTTTACAAGAGCAGGCTGGTTGAAAATGAGTCTTTTTCGAGGTTTCCAAAGACCATTTATCTTTTTGAAATCTAACTAGAGATTCCCCCGGGAAAAAGAAAACATGGATTCAGAGCCAGAATTCAAAGAGATAGGGACAAATTATTCATGGCTCAAGAAAAGAATTCCCAGAAAATGTGTGAATAATTGTGAATAATTGCATTCGAAATGCTAACCAACGTTTCTGCATTCCCACGTGTAGATGTGGCTGTTGCCTGGTGTCCTCTTGCAGTGGGTACTGCCTGATAAAATATTACTTCCTCAGGAGCCTAGGGACAATTATTCCTGAAAAGCAGAGGATTCATTTAAAAGCACGTTTGGGGATATTTTCATTATTCTTTCCTGTTAAAGACGATTCTATATTCTTTTTGAAAAAAAATATTATCCTTTATAAAAATACCATGTCTACTATAGAGAACTCCTCTTCTCTCTCTCCCCCAGTCTCGACTTTTTCCTCCCGTGGAGCTGGGAGGGCACGCCCATCCTCTGTGGGCTAGGCCAGCAGCACCTAGACTCTGAGAAGAGCTGATGGGGCATTTGGAAATCAGAGTCAGTAGGGAGTATTTCCTCTTCCTCCTGGAAGTGGTTATTTTATCTGTCTTCACCCCGTTTGATGAGGCCCACTCGTAGCACATCACCGGGAGAACTCCGCTTTGCTCAAGCTGTACTGCTTTCAATGGTAATTGCATCTAAAAATGCCTTCAGAGAATCGAGGGAAGGAAGCCAGCTTCCTCACAGGGAAGATGCTCAAGCCACGACAGGCTGTGCAGTGTTAAAGGTTCCTCCTAAGCAGTCCTAAAATAGGCCTAAATTAGGTCAAAAAGGGAGCTCTCTTGCTTTGTCCCTTCACCAACACTTGCTAACCGTTATTTTCAGATAATATGATTATCTACATAGAAAACTAGACTAACTTCATTTTTGTCGGCTGGACCCAAGCTAGAGCTATCTGGGAAGAGAGACAACGCCTTCATCAGATTGGCCTGTGTGCAAGCCTGCAACGCATTTTCCTGATTAATGTTTGATGTGGGCAGGCCCAGTTTGCTGGGGGAGGTACCATTCCTAGGCAGGTAGGCTTGGAGCGTAAAAGGAAGCAAGCCATGAGGAGCAAGTCAGTAAGCAACACCCCTCCGTGTCCTCTGCATCAGCTCCTGCCTCCAGGTTCCTGCCTTGAGCTCCTGCCCCGATTTCCCTCAGGGATGGACTGCGGCATGTAAGTGTAAACTGAAATACAGCCTTTCCTCACAACAGTCGCTTTTGGTAGTATCGTTTGTCATGGTGGTAGAGAGCAAGCTAGGACAGATACTGGAGATCAGAGCAACGGATTCCTACTATAGCTGGGAAAACTGTTCAGCAGTATAGCTGCTCATACAAGCATAAAAAGCAAAGAAAAAAGAAAAAAGAAAAAAAAAAAGAAACCACAAAACACTACAGCCTTTGATGTAGTGGGAACCATATTCACACAACAGTGTGTGACATGTAGGTGTAAGCATAAGACAAGATGTAGATAAGCCACAGACTCCCACAGAATAGTGCAAAAGTAGGCAAGGCCTATGTCCTCAGAAGGCAGAATGTGTGAATGTCCTTCCTTCTGCAAGCAGGATATAAATGAAAGTGTTGAGGCAGTGGGAGTAGAGCGTGAGAACAGTATTATAAGTTTCACCTGGGATGATGCAAATGCTACTACTTGGGACTGGTGAGATGGCTCCGCAGGCTAAGGTGCTTGCAGCCAAGCCTGGTGAACTGCGTTCAATTCCCAGCGTTGTGTGGTAAGCCCACAAGAGACTGCCACATGGACACTTTTAAAGCCAAATTGAAAATCTTTATTGCTGCGTGGGGGAACTGGTCCAAATCGCTCAGGAGCAACCGTTACTAATTTTTGTCTTTCATGCACAAAACCCACATCTTGGTTGATAACTTCAGTTAGCAAGAACAGTTAGCAAGCGCCAGAACAGCAGAAGCCAAAGAGTTAGGTCAGTCCACTTAGAGACTTCCCTGCATCCCGGAACTATGGACCAGGCCTTTGATGGATTAGCATCTGTTCTGTTTGGGCAGGTGTTGGGGCCTCTAACATGGTGTCGGTTGTGCTAAGGCCTGGGAGCCTGTTACACCAGGACCCACATGGTGTAAAGAGAGAACTGACTCTTTAAAAGTCATCTGACCTCCATAGGTGTGCTGTGGAGCTCGCATGGCAATGCTCTCTCTGTCTCCTTTCCCTCACACCCCTACCCTCCCACACTAAACTCTGGAACAGGCATGCCAGTATGCTCTCTCTCCCTCTCCTCTCTCTGTATGCCTCTCTCATACATACACATACACACACTGTGGGACAAGTATACCAAGACACTCTGTCTGTCTCTCTGTCTCTGTCTCTGTCTGTCTGTCTGTCTGTCTGTCTGTCTGTCTCTCTCTCTGTCTCTCTCTCTCTCTCTCTCTCACACACACACACACACACACACACACATACACACAAGCAAACATATGCATTAAGAAACTGTAAACACTTCTGCACGGCACCCATGCCCATGCTCCGGGCTTGCTTTCTCCCGCAGTGCTTATCTTTATTTTACTGGCTCATAAGTGATCTACGAATACTGTTTGATGCTGATCTCAGCAGGGATTTGTAGAAGTTCCTGTTAGACTTCTCCACTTCTTTTAATTAACAAAAGTTGGGGTCCCACCCACTCACATTGCAAGTTTTGTATTGCTTGTTGGTCCTTTGGCAGATTGTAATTCAGTATGTTAAAAGAGCTTGGGATTGGCTCTTTCTCTTGTCTCTCACTGAAATAGTTTTAATACTGATATGAGCTGCCATAACTTATCAGTGTCAGACTCTCACTGGGTTAAGAGATGGTTTTAAAACCCAGGCACCCCCACCCCCAAATGTTCAAACATGCTCACTGAGAAATGAGATGCAAGTCTCATCATTTTGAACCTGGGCCCCATGATATCTTGATCAGTAAATTGTAGCAGGTGTGAATTGTTTGATTCTAGAACCCAGACATCAAAAAGCTGTCTCCTCCTGCTCTTGGTGCTGGCTGAGCTCCCAGCTGTCAGTCAAGCCGTGTGCGCGCGCGCGCGCGCGCGCGTGTGTGTGTGTGTGTGTGTGTGTGTGTGTGTTTTATTCTGAAAGCAGGTCCTGCAGCCATCACTGATGCAATGGGCTGCAAAGGACGTTTGGCACTGCTGAGTCCTGCCCAAATTAAAGCTTTATGAGTGAAATAAGTGTCTACTGTCATCCCAAGCCTTCCAGTTTTGGAGTGGTCTACTCCATAGCCATAGGTAACAAATACACAGAGATGCAGTGGTGGTGGCAGCAGAGGGTGGGGGGAGGGGTTGTTCTTGCTTCCACATCCATGGTCTTTGCTTTACCATTCACAGTAGAAACAGATTCAGCCTCGATGTCCATCAGCATGTGGGTGTATAAGGAAAATGTGGTTTACAAACACAGTGAAATTGTATTCCTCTATTTGGGGAAATGAAATCATGACATTTGTGAGAAAGGATCGGAACTAGAAATAATTGTGTTACGTGACATATCCCAGGCTCAAAGAGTATTTGGAGGAGGAAGGTAGAAATCGGTGCATGTGACAGATGGGAAGATCTGGAGAGTTGGGGCTAACTTGTGACTTTCCTTTCTTGGAAGGAGGGGGTGGAGAGGCTCATGAGACCCCCTCCCCATCTGAGTATGCAGATGCCCCCTCCTAAAGAGTTGTATGCAATTCTGCCCTAATTAATTGCATGTGGCCTCCAGACATTGGGGAAAGGTTGGATTAGAGGCAAAGAAGGGTTAGGGTAGGCAGAGCCCTCTACACAGCCAAGGGATGTCATCATCCACCCTGGGTGTAGACCTTTCAAATATGGCTGCTTTAAGGTCATCTAGCCTTGCCCTGTATCCACTGCTCTGTAGGTAGGACTAATAAATTCACTGGTCCCCTGAGTGGACTTGAACTTTGGTGTCATCACACCTTGGGTTGTCATTGGAATAATTGGAGGAAGCAGTGAGTTGTGTCTGGAGTAGTAGCAACAGCAGCAGCAGAAACTGTCCAAAACCGTAGTATCAGGACATGGGGACATGCCTTAGGATTCTTCCCTAGGATTAGGGCTTGCTTCTAGATCATTCTCACCTTGGCTCAGCAGTCACATGGGCCCATGATTTCAGCAGGGAAGATGAAGAGACACCACTCCCTCCCCACCTCCCACACTTACCTGGAGGGATCCACTTCCTGAGCCAGGGGTGTGCAGGAGGGAGGGCACAGCTAGCACACTCTGCTCTGCTCTCAGTTGGTGCCAGGGTGCACACCCCAGGCTCTGCTACCTACAAGGAGCTGTGGAAGCTCAGGTCCAGAGGCTGAAAGCCTTCCATCTTGGATCCATTGAATGAGTGTCTCAGACCTTTAGGAAATTTGGATCTCATATATGGCTATGACTTCTGCAATGGTTGCAAATGAGAATTCTTCTTTTCTTTCTCAGAATCTGCACTTTGGGAAGAGAAACATATGTCTGTGCAACGAGTGTGCACATGTGTGAGTGTGTGCCTGCACTTGTTGCTTCTCCACCAGGGGTCCCAGCATGTGTGTGATGAGTCACCACACCTCTGAATGTCTTCAGAGCTTCTAGAGAACAGGGTGTGGGAAGAATTCAGTATCCAGTGCTAATGCCAAGCCCAACATGGAAAGCCATAGAATAGAAGCAGAGTTCAAGATAGAATGAATTTTGTGGGGCTGGGTTTTTTCTTGGGTGTAGAAAAGGCCTGCTCACTATGTAAAAGGGTTTTCCTGAAATAAAACCTGAGATGCATACACACACACAAGTACACACACACACACACACACACACACACACACACACACACACACACAGAGAGAGAGAGAGAGAGAGAGAGAGAGAGAGAGAGAGAAGGGAGGTGAATAGTTTTCCTTACAGAAAAATGGCTGATTGGAGAAATGTTGATCACTATAATATAAAATAAATGTCAATCCTATAATAATGTACATTGAAAATTTCAGTGTTCTCTCCAGTCTCTTATAAAGTTTAGAGAAAGCTCTTAGACAAGCCAGGGGCTCACCTGCCCGGCAAGGCAAGCACAAGCAAGCACAGACCCTCCCCACCAAAACCCTCTAGTTCAGGGCTTCTCAACCTGTAGTCTGAGATCCCTTTGAGGGGTCAAATGACCCTTTCACAGGGGTGGCATATCAAATATCCTGCATATCAGATGTTTACATCATGATTCATGGCAGTAGCAAAATTGCAGTTATGAAATAGCAACAAAAATAATTTTGTGCTTGGGGGCGTCACCACAACATGAGGAACTGTATTAAAGGGTCGCAGCATTAGAAATGTTGAGGACCACTGCTTTGCTAGTTGTCATTAATCGGATGAATCACATCCTTTGGAAATCCTCACCGATGCGATTGTTTTCCACAACAGTGATCTGCTGTTTCCCTGAAAACCTGGAATTTAGCTCAAGCAGTTCAGATAACTCATCTCCTCCGGCTGAGCCAATGACCAGCGGCGGTGTGCTTCCTCAGGGCAGGGCTCCCACCTCTGACTCCCTGGAAAAGTCTTAGAATTCTATCGAACCTTATCTGAGCTCTTTTGACGTTGCAACGCGCTTCTTTCCAGATTCAATATTTTCCTTCTCATGCCTTGGGAATGACTGCAAAGTTGTGTGATCAGGAAGCTGGGGGGGGTTAACGGCTTTCTATTGCCTGTTCACTGTGTTTCCTAAAGCCTGTGTCATGGCCGCTGTCTTCTGGTTCCTTAAAGAATGCTTACACAGCAGATGCACAGCTCCAGGGCAGGCCACATTGCCCAGTGATTCCATATGTAGGTGGATGTTCTGAAATTTCATTATCTCAATGTGAAACTAAAGTCTCAAAATATGTGTTATCTGCACTGATTATAGAAGCATAATATGCCTTAGTTTAAGATCATAAATATTTAGAAAGTGATTTTAAAAACTCAATTAAAATTTGCCTCCAAGTGGAGCTGGAGAGTTGGGTCTATGCTTAAGAGCACTGGGCTGCTATTCCAGAGGGTCTGGGCTTGATTCCCAGCACACACACATGGTGGCTCACACACATGGTGGCTCACAACCATCTGTAACCACTGTCCAGGACATGTTGTGCTCCATCCTGGCCTCTGCAGGTGCCAAGCGTACCCTTGGTGCACAGACATATATATGCAGGCAAGATACACACATAAGAAAGAAAGAAAAAATTGCCTCCAAAGAATGTCATGCATCTTTCCAAGGGGGTTCCTTACAAACCCTTGAGAATGGCAGACTCATAAACTCCAACTTGTTGGTACTTTGTACTATGCTAAGAAAAGTAAATTAGAGGAAGGTAGATAGCGTAGGTATCATTTATATGTGGAGTCTGGGGGGAAATGTCAAGCTCAGGAGCTGAATGGAATGATCACTGGGGTCTGAGGAAGGTGGGTGTAGCAAAGTGTAGGTCAAAGTGTACAAAGATTGTAACAAGAATATGTTCTAAAGAGTCAGCACGTAATAGCATGGCAGCTCTGGCTAGCAGTTCTGTAATTTATACACGGGATTTTATATGTGGAAGAATGATTTTAAGCAGTCTCATACAAAGTGTGAGAAGTGATGGCATGCGTTAGTTAGCCTGACTAAAAGCCATTTCACAAAACACTCACACACCAAACCTCATTGCATACTTCACGTGTATATGACTTTGTATGCCAGTGACTCTGCAATTAAGCTAAAAGAAAAACAACTCCATTTAAAGGGGAATGAGAATGAGGCGATTGCAATGGCGCACACCTTTAATTTCAGCACACGGGAGGCAGCAGCAGGTGGATCTCTGCGGTTTTTGAGGCCACAGCAGTCTATATCGGTAGCCAGGGCAATGGAGTGAGAGCTTGTTTAAAAAAAAAAATGAGGTAACAACTAAAATGGGGTCGTTAGGCTGAGCTCTGATCCAGTAGTTCTTTTGAAGAAGAAATGGGGACGTGGGTGCAGAGGGGGGAGCCCGTGAACAAATGAAGGAGCAAGAACCTCAAAGTGATGATCAGATAAGTTAACGTTTAAAAATCAATTTAAAAAAGGTTTTTTGAGACAGGGGTTTGCTGTGAAACAGCCCTGTCCATCCTAGACTTCCTTCATAGACTGGGCTGGCCTCAAATTCACAGAGATCCGCCAGCCTCTGCCTCCCGAGTGCTATTTTTAAAACTGTGAAGAAAATTCAGTATACCAGATTAGCCTGCCTCATTGTGAAAACCAGATGGTGCACAAGGAAAGCACTCCTGTTAAAGTTCAAGCTTGTCCTGTAGGTTTTATGTAACTTTGGAGTCAGAGGGACTTGTAATGTGAATCATTGTGCTCAGTCAGAATATCAAACCATTGAAGATTTTATCCAGGAAAAAAAAAAAAAAATGGTGCTTCTCAGAATAAGGTCAACCACATTCTAAACCAACTTTTGGTGTACTTCCAACAATTTTTAATTACACTCACTGTCAGCTAGTGTTTGGCTTTTGTTTTGACACAAGTATCTCCTAACAAGCCCCACACATGGTTCAACTTCTCTGACAGGCAGAGAGAGATGCTTCTGCCACGCCCATTTCCCCTGGCCCTACTAAAAAGCTTTCTCTAAACTCTATAAGAGACTGGAGAGAACACTGAAAATTTCAATGTACGGTATTATAGGATTGACATTTATTTTATATTATAATGATCAACATTTCTCCAATCAGCCATTTTTCTGTAAGGAAAATTATTCACCTCCTTTCTCTCTCTCTCTCTCTCTCTCTCTCTCTCTCTCTCTCTCTCTCTCTCTCTCTCTCTCTCTGTGTGTGTGTGTGTGTGTGTGTGTGTGTGTGTATGTGTACATCTCAGGTTTTATTTCAGGAAAACCCTTTTACATAGTGAGCATGCCCTTTCCACCCCAAAGAAAAACCCAGCCCCACAAAATTTATTCTATCTTGAACTCTGCTTCTATTCTATACTTTTCCTGTTGGGCTTGGCATTAGCACTGGATACTGAATTCTTCCCACACCCTGTTCTCTAGAAGCTCTGAAGACATTCAGAGGTGTGGTGACTCATCACACACATGCTGGGACCCCTGGTGGAGAAGCAACAAGTGCAGGCACACACTCACACATGTGCACACTCGTTGTACAGACATATGTTTCTCTTTCCAAAGTGCAGATTCTGAGAAAGAAAAGAAGAATTCTCATTTGCAACCATTGCAGAAGTCATAGCCATATATGAGATCCAAATTTCCTAAAGGTCTGAGACACTCATTCAATGGATCCAAGATGGAAGGCTTTCAGCCTCTAGACCTGAGCTTCCACAGCTCCTTGTAGGTAGCAGAGCCTGGGGTGTGCACCCTGGCACCAACTGAGAGCAGAGCAGAGTGTGCTAGCTGTGCCCTCCCTCCTGCACACCCCTGGCTCAGGAAGTGGATCCCTCCAGGTAAGTGTGGGAGGTGGGGAGGGAGTGGTGTCTCTTCATCTTCCCTGCTGAAATCATGGGCCCATGTGACTGCTGAGCCAAGGTGAGAATGATCTAGAAGCAAGCCCTAATCCTAGGGAAGAATCCTAAGGCATGTCCCCATGTCCTGATACTACGGTTTTGGACAGTTTCTGCTGCTGCTGTTGCTACTACTCCAGACACAACTCACTGCTTCCTCCAATTATTCCAATGACAACCCAAGGTGTGATGACACCAAAGTTTAAGTCCACTCAGGGGAACCAGTGAATTTATTAGTCCTACCTACAGAGCAGTGGATACAGGGCAAGGCTAGATGACCTTAAAGCAGCCATATTGAAAGGTCCACACCCAGGGTGGATGATGACATCCCTTGGCTGTGTAGAGGGCTCTGCCTACCCTAACCCTTCTTTGCCTCTAATCCAACCTTCCCCGAGACCTGGAGGCCACATGCAATTAATTAGGGTAGAATTGCATACAACTGTTTAGGAGGGGGCATCTGCATACTCAGATGGGGAGGGGGTCTCATGAGCCTCTCCACCCCCTCCTTCCAAGAAAGGAAAGTCACAGGTTAGCCCCAACTCTCCAGGTGTTCCCGTCTATTGGCCTCCCTCCATCATGACCACTGGGGACCAGCGAGGTCAACAATGCTGAGGGAGACACAGTTTGGGACAAGCCAAGACTCAGAAGAGTGCAGTGGCCTCAAGCAGAGTTTGCATCCTGCTTGGTCTGGGTAATGCAAAGCTCAGTTGTGTCATCATTTTCTTCTGTTCCACAGTCCCAGGGGCTTGCCCAGGCACACAGACTGGACCGCTATGTCCACCAGATGCTGTCACCGTGCCCCTTTCTCTCCTCCTTTCTCCATACTGGATTTCATATCTGCCTGCTCCCAGGGCTGGCCATTACCGGACGCCAGAGAGCTCAACCTCCTGAATTCTCAGCCAATAACACACCAGGACTTGGCAGAGAAGAAGAGCTGATGTGTACTCTGCAGTTTCCAAGCATTCCCCAGTGGCACTGGGCTCCAGCTGTCCACTGTCCGTGGTCTCTTGGTCACACAGCCTGCACTGGCTGCCTTCCCTTGCCTATCTGCACTTCTCGTCTCCCCTAAAGGTATTGTCAGCCTGCACACAAATCCTGGTCTTGCACTCTGCTTTTGAATGAGAGTTGGGGTGGTGAGGAGTGATGGACACAAGATGGTGTCTGTGCCCTGCACGGAGGAGACAGTGAAGTGGTTTAGCCAAAGTGGACAAAACAGAAAGACAGAGACTGTGGCTCTCTTTGGAAGTCCAACCCGCTTCCTTGCATGCTAACCTGCTTTGTTGTGTCTCTTGCCCCTGTATCTGCTTCCAGCTTCATTTTCTGAGTTTCTTTCTTGGCTTCAAGTAGCTATATGACTCAGCTTCGATTCTCTCTCTCTCTCTCTCTCTCTCTCTCTCTCTCTCTCTCTCTCTCTCCTCTATCGCTCTCGCCCTCTCTCTCTCTCTCTCTCTCTCTCTGTGTGTGTGTGTGTGTGTGTGTGTGTGTGTGCACAAGTGCAACTATTCTCATCTGTAAAAATACCTACTGCATGGAGACAACTCATCCTTATTTCTCTATCACCATTGTGGGCTTTCTAGTACTTTGCTATGGCTCAGAAATCAAACCAAGGCAAAGCTTTTGAGTCCCCTCTCTGAGGCCAGACAATTCAGGGGAAAGCTGCATGAACAAAATAAACCTAGGGGTCAGTGGTCAGACTCACAAAGTCCAGTAGTCCCTCCCTTGCCAATCCTAGAGAGTTTTATTTGGTTGATTACAGTGAGGTTCTGTTATGGAAGGTCTGAGAAATTCTACCCTCTCCTGGGTTGTGTGTGTTTTCTGGTCCTTTAAGTATGGAACACTGACTCTTCAGTCTCGAGAATGGAGTTTAGAAATTTCCTATTGAATCCTACCTACCCCCTAATGGCCTATAAAAGCACATTGACCTCTCATAAATTATACAAGTGGAATAGATCACAGAGCGAGAGAATTTGGCTCAGTGTCTCTAACTGCTTGCTGTATGTATGAGTGACTAGGGAACCGACCTCTGGGCTCCAAAGCGACTTGCTCTGAGTGACTCAGCATGGGCTCCAAGTAACTGTGTCAATGCTCTTGATTCACACCGGTAAACACAATCTGAGGGTTAGCTGCATGAAATTAAAATTGTACGGCTGCAAGGTTGGTGAAAATCAGTGTTCAAAACACTATATAGTCTCAGAAGGCCCCAAAGTAAAGGAAGTGACATTTGCTCTCTTGGGTAAGTGGGCTGGGGGTGCTCGGTGGTTGGCTGTTTCCCAGCTGATGTCTGCAGCGTTTCCACCCACAATAAGAGCTCCATCCTGCCTGGGTTAGTTGCTCTTCCTATTGCTGTGACAAAACAGGTAGTTTTCATCAGGTGAGGAGGGGCTTATTGTGGCTGACAAGGGAAGGCATGGTGGCAGAAGGATGCTGCAGCTGGTCCCTTTGCATCCATATCCAAGAAGCAGAGAGGGATGGGGTTGGGGTTCAGCTTGCTTTTTTTATGTTTACTCAGTCTGGGACTCCAGTCTATTCAGGGTGGGTCTTTCCTGTTTAGCTAAACCTTTCTGGGGTCACCGTCTTGGTGATCCAGAGGTGTTTCCAGGGTGGCTGTAAATCTGGCCAAGTTGACACTAACCAAGTATCATGGTGCTTTCTAGCTTAAAATGAGGGCTAGTAGAGGGGGCCAATCTCCTGTGGTGAATGGTCCTAAAGCCATGTAGCATCCCAGGTACAGTTAACATGACACTGTCTCTGAACTGTCCCTGCTTGCTGTAAGCCTTCCTACAGCTGTCTGACCATGGCCTCTGAGCTGGGCTGCCTCCTGTGCTCTCCCTCACTGGCCATCCCTTCACAATTAGTTGTTATGTACCAGAGTATTAAGTTCTAGGCATCCTTAAGATCACCTGTATTTGACCCCCAGCAACCTTTCTACTGCTACCCTCTTCTCCTCATCCCTAAAATGGCAGCTGTTTCTCAGGATTCTGTTATTTGTCTTTGTCTACAGATAACCATCATCACCAGAAGTCACACCATGTTGCTCTGTTCCAAACCTCCATTTCTCTCCACAACCTACCACCTGTCACCCATCACCCCTCTGATTTCATGTCCTCCTCTTTCATTGTCACTGTCCTGCTTTAGTCACACCGGCGGTGTTCTCTTTTTGCCCCAGTGCACAGAGATGCTCCTGCCACCCACAGGGTCTTTGATTAGACTGTTCTCACCGCCTGCAGCTTGTTCTTTCCAGATGTCTCTGAAGCTCACTTCCTGTGTCTATTTAAGCCTCAGCAGAGCCAAGGGCTCAAACCCTAGCACTAGAAAAGAACAAAACCAGTTATCCCCTCTGTGTTCCAATAAGGTACTACTAGTCCCTCCCCCAAGAACCCCAAGAGAGCAGTTTTCTTTACTTGATCCCTGGTATGTATCATCAGGGTTTGGGACAATGCCTCCCACTGACTGGATTTCAGTGTGTTTCTTTTTTTCTTTTTTTAAAAAAATATATTTTATTTATTCATATTACATCTCAATTGTTAGTCCATCCCTTGTATCCTCCCATTCCTCCCTCCTTCCCATTTTCCTCTCACTCCCCTCCCCTATGACTGTGACTGAGGTGGACCTCCTCCTCCTGTATATGCTCATAGGGTATCAAGTCTCTTCTTGGTAGCCAGCTATCCTTCCTCTGAGTGCCACCAGGCCTTCTCATCAAGGGGACGTGGTCAGATATGGGGCACCAGAGTTTGTATGAAAGCCAGACCACTTCAGTGTGTTTCTTAAATGAATGACTGAGTGCTCAGCTGATGAATGTTCCCTCCACCCCCTTGTACACCTGTGGCTTCCATTACCCATTTCATGATGAACCCAAATCCACGCCTCCAGCTCTGTGTTTAACTAACACCCAAGCCCAGACTTATCCCCGTGCACCTGGCTACTTAGCACCTAGAGATCTGAAACTTACAGTATCCAAGACAGAATTTCTTTCTCCTGCCTTCTTCCCCAAACCTCTCCCTCCTTCTGTATCCCTTGTCTCAGTAGGTGGGGTTGCCCATGCATAGTTGTAATGGCAAACTTTTGGGGCTGCCCAGATTCCTGTCACCTGCCCCCACATCTCTAACAATTATTGCCTATCATGGAACTCCTGCCATCAGTGGCTTTTGTAATCGTGTCTCACTTTGTCTTGCTGTCCTTTCTCTCTCTACCTATCTCATTTGACTCCAGCTCCAATGCTTATTTCAAGCCCCAAGTTCTTAGCAGGACCCCTGCCACACTTCCCAGTACACACAGCCCTTTATTAACTGATGATTAGATTGATTTACCCATCGCTGACACTGGTTCTTAGCTCCCAAAGGCAGAATCTGTGTGTGTGTGCATGTGTGTGTACATGTATGTGTGTGTGCATGCACATGTGTGTGTGTTTCGATCTACCACATTGAATCCTAGGTATCTAGTATTTACCACACAGTAGCTACTTAACAAAACAATAGATTCTAATAACACAATAAGATATTTGACTTAAATTTATTATTTTAAGCTTAACCTTGAACTGCTCTTCTTGCTTCCACATCCTAAATGCTGAGATTACAGACAAATGCAATCAAGTCAGGCCTTAAATATATAATTTAAATTTATTTATGTGTGAGTATGTACGTGCGCGCGCGCGCGTGTATGTGTGTGTGTATAGGGTTCATTACTGCAGATTTGGCCATGGATTATTACTTATGAAAATAAGCAACAAAAGAAAAACATTAGATGTTTGGCCCTCATCAAACTGAAAACATGTGTTTCAAAAACACTACTGTGAAAGTAAAAAAAACACATATTGGAGAAAACACTGATGCCTCACCAATGTAAAGGAGTGGAAACTCTGTAGGAAGAGTGTAGAGCTTGATAATAAAAAAAAAAAGCCTAATTAAAATGGGCCACACTTGGGCTCGGGAGACGGCTCAGTGGCTAAGAGCACTTGATGCTCTTGCAGAGGACCAGGGATTGGTCCAGCACCCACACACCCATTCACAAGCATCTGTTACTCTAGTCCCAGAGCATCTACTCACCTCCACAGCCACTCAGCACACATGCAGTGCACATGCACACACGTGCAGACAAAACACACAGGTGAAGTAAAGTAAGTAAACCTAGAAAGGAACCGCAATGGGCCAAGTCTCCAAACAGCGCATGAGAAGTTTCTCAGCACCAGCAGAGACAGTCAAATCTAAACTGCAGCATGATGGGTGCCATTAAAATGTCAGTTACCAACCACAGGCAGGGAAGTGACAAAAATCAAAGCCCCGGCATGCTGCTGGGTGGGGATGAAGTGGCCCCTTCGGAAAAGTCCAGCTGTTCCTGCAGAGTAAAAGCACAAAGTTTCCAGCTCAGACATCCCAGCCACGCCCTCCTAGGTCTGTTCCAAAAAGTAACAAAAACATATGCTCACACAAACACACACACACACACACACACACACACACACACACACACACACACGGGTGTTTACAGTAGTATTCTTAATAAGAAAAAAGGGGGAACATCCCAAATGTCTATCAGCTGAATATGTGTAACGGCTGCACAGAAGACACATCTGGCTACAAAGGGAATCCAGCACCAATACATGCCCAAACATGGATACATAACGAGGGGAAGATGCCAGCTATAGAGTCACAGATGACTTCTTTTTTTCTGAAATACCCAGAAGAGGCAAATCTTTAGAGGCAGCAAGCAGATGCCTACTACCCAAAGGTTTCGGGGGATGAAGAGTTGAGTACTGACAAGCAGAGGCAGGGGGCTCCTCCTGAGAGGAGATGCTCTAGCCTTCCTAACAGTCACATGTATCTAAAAACATACTAAAGCCGTTGAAATTGCTGGACTGCACATAAATCATAGCTTAATAAGGCCATTAAGAATAATGCATGGGCATATGTAGATGTGCAGATTATTATTATAAAGCAATTCTGCTCTTCACAATGCTTGTCCTGTAGTAATTTTATATTTAATTTAAGATATAGTATTTAATGCATAGACAGTTACCGGCTTATGATGGTTCAACTTAGCATTTTCTTCTGACTTTATGATATGTTTCATAGATACTTTTTTTCAAGGTTCAAATGTAGGATTTTTCTGGGCTACCAGTACTCTCTTGCCATGCTAGGTAGTGGCGGTGAGCCACAGCTCACAGCTTAGATCATTAAATCCAGCAGAGTGATTAATCGGGGAGTCGGCTTACAGAGATATTTGCCAGGATGAAGGATGCACTGGCAGGGGATGCGTGGGACGAGAAAGAAGAAGATTGGATCCTGGAAGACCCAAGAGAAGGTGACCTGGGCAGCTTGTGGGCTTAAAGGCGGAGACCTAGCTGGATTGAAGTCTGAAGATAGTTCTAAAGTCAATATGGCTCCTTCTGGGGGTGAATGGCCGCTGCCTTTCTCACAGCCTTGATTTATGAACTGGCTGGGTGGTTCTTGAGCCCTGCGCTGTCAATGGCAGCTTGTCCTTGATGTCATTTTTCTCTAGTTGGATGATGATGTCATAGACTTCAAAAGTGCACCCCTCCCCAAAGTGTACTCAAACGTACATGGCGCCCAAACACACATGACACCTAAACACACATGGCACCCAAACACACATGGCACCCAAACACACATGGCATCCAAACACACATGGTACCCAAACACACATGCACCCAAACACACATGGCACCCAAACGCACATGGCACCCAAACGCACATGACACCCACGCATTCCCTTAAGTTACAGATGCTCCTGAAAAGGTTCTGGAAGTATAGCAGAGAACCGCTGGCCATTGGCCCATCTTGTCTCTGGTCCAGAGATTACGGGTTGCACAATGGTAAAAACTTAGGGTCACTTTAGGCAACTACTTTGCTTTAAAAATCTCAAGAACTTCTTTTGATGAGAAAATTACAGAACAGGCAACATCAGCACATGTGAGACACCTTTGTGAGTGATTTTGGGTTGGCTGGCGATTGATGAGAGACTCTGCCACTCCGAAATCTCAACTCTTCCTCTTTCTATCCTGACCTTGGAGTCAGGGGAACACACACACTCAGATTCTAAGGTGCGGTTACAAATAATGGCTAAGGAAGACTATAAAGATGCCGACTGCTTGCTTTAGCCACGTGAGGTGCGAGCAATCATTTGAGACCTGCTAATGTTGACTATTGTGTTGTTGTCCCCATGTCCTTTCAGCTGCCCTCTTGTCGTCATTTTGAAGCCACCTGTCCCGATGTGGAGTCCCTGAAGCAGAACACAGAGTCGGTGGCTGATCCGGGACACACAGTGAGGGACATTAGTATATGTTTTTATACTCCATTAAGAAAGAGCCTGACTGAGGGCCTGGCAAAGGGCACAGTGGACTAAGCCACTTGCTCCTAAACTTGGTTTTCTGGGACTCACACGGTAAAAGAGAATCAACTCCTGAAATTTGTTCTCTGTCTCTCTCTCTGTCTCTCTCTGTCTCTCTCTGTCTCTCTCTCTCTCTCCCTCCCTCCCCCTCCCTCCCTCCTCCCTCCCTCTCTCTCCCTCCATCCATCCATACACACATACACGCACACATGTGCGTGCACACATGTGTATGTAAAACTTTAACCCCACCCCCACCCCCCCACCCCGAAAGAAGCTAGGAGGTGGTGGTGCACACCTGTAATCTGAGCACTCCGGAGGCAGAGGCAGGTGGATCTCTGTAAGTTTGAGGCCAGCCTGGTCTACAAAGGTAGGCCAGGATATCCAGGGCTGTTACACAGAGACACTGTCTCTGGAAAACAAACAAAAAACACAAAACAAAACAAAACCACCCACCCAAACAAACAAACAAACAAACAAAAAGTGAGGTTGAGGTGTGGCCCAAGTTACAGCTGGTGGACAGTCTGGCAGAGTCTAAGTTATTCTCCCTGGCAAACCACTTATATCATGCACTCACTCTCTTCATGCTGGCATGAATGGAACATGCTGGAATTAGGCTGCCTGTTTCAGCCTTGTTCCCCCCACCACCACACAAACTTACCTTTTTGTCCCACCTAAGATGACCACATAGCAAGTTCTTGGAAGCAAAGTTCTGGTTTTTCTGAAGCGGGCGTGTAGCCACTTTTCTCCTTCCATGTGTTCATGTATTTGGGACCCTGTTTCTCTAGCACAATCTTTAGAATTCATTTGGAAATTAAATGTCTCTCCTAGCCTCCAAACCTGAACTAGAACTGCCTTTTCTGCGTTTCCCACCCAGCAACTGCCTTTCACGTTCCGTTTCCAAGTTTGTCTCTGCAACCAGGCACCCAGCAGATGTTGCAATGTTAATGGTTTTGTGGCAGGGGGGGGGGAAATAGTGGGGGGAGGGGGGCACCTAGTCAAGGTGCATAGCAGGTGGTCAAATATCTGTGGGACACACAAGGATGGATGAATGAAAAGAGAACCGGGTGACTGTTTTCAAGACTCAATTACTTAGTGCTTGTCCAACGTGGAAAAGGAAAAAGTCCCTGCCATTCAAAACCTCTTGGGTATCTCTTAACCCATTCTCCCCACCCCCCTCCCTGCCCCCACGAAATCTCAGTAGCATAGGCAGAGCCTCCAGGACAGAGGTTAGCAGTAGATTGTTTTAGTGCGCTCCACTCCAGCTCTCAGTGAAGGCAAACCCAAAGCACGCCCCAACTTCCCCGCCCTCCACTTTCCCCCAGGGTCTGCAGCCCCGGGTGTGTGTGGGGGGGACGTAAGGGTGGGGGCGGTCCACATTGCAGAGAAGAGGGCGGGGTAGTGCCAGCCTCCAAGATCACCCCCCCCCACCACCACCACTTACACTTCTGTCACCTCCCAAGGTTTGAGCTGCACACTGGGCCCTGGGGGCTACCAGGGCAGAGAGAGGAGCATTCATTTGCTGGAGCCAGGGGCGTGGGAACTACTGCCCCGGGGACCCCAGAGGCCAGAGGCTTTCCCGCCTGGAGTCACTTCCAGGCTCCCCAGCTCTGCAACCGCTATCGCAATGCAATCCGGGGACTGTGCGCTCTAGCTGTACACTCCACAAATCCACCCCCGGCTGGGTAGAAGTTTCCCTGAGGTAAGTCCAGAAGCCAAGGTCCTCTGGGAAAGCACAGAACAAAGTTAATATATGGTCAGTGGTGGGAGGCAGTGGATCAGCAATATGAGAAAAGTTTTAGAGGACTGAGGTGAAGGAAACCGGGTTACCTAAGGTCTTAAAAGCGCCTCTTTGGGTGTGTTCATCCCCTCCAGACAGAGCGAGCTGCACTCCCTGGCTTCCTTAGGTGGTTTTGGGGTTTGGTTTTGTTTTGTTTTCTTCTGTATCAGGCTGTTAAGAGAATCATTCCCTGCTTTGCTTGGGAGTTCCCCACCACACACCCAGGGGGTTCTCCCGGGGTGAGAAATGCCTTACCCAATACTGTGTCCCCACGTCCAGCACAGGGCCCCCGGCGCATGGCAGGCGCACAGGGCCACTTAACCTGGAAAAGCCACTGCCAAGCCCGCAGGTACCCAGCTTCTAAGGATCCTTGCACCATGTCACAGAAATCTATTGACTTGGATTTTTATTGTTGCTGCAGGGGATGAGGGAGGGAGGGAGGCAGGCAAGATGTGCCTTTTAAAAATCCTTTCCCAGTGACATTCTACTATGTGTGGAGCCCAGACTGCCTGGCTCATAACCAGCCTTGGAAGGAATTCTGGCCAGAGGAGGAAGGGAAAATCCTGGAACTAGGAAGTCATGTTCTTTTGTATGTGGCCTCGAGTGATAGGGTTTCTTGGGGCTCCTTTTTAGAAATCTCTAGTCTGGAGGTGTTTTAAAGATGACTTTTGCAAATGCTAGGAGGTCAACAGGAAGTACCAGATAGCACCGAGGAGCTGTGGGGTTGCTGATATCCTGAGACTCGAGATAGAATAGTAGTAGAAAGCTCTTCTTAAGGTTTTTTGTTGCCAGAGTACAGCAGTCACTGCGCTCACTTGCTTTTAAAAGATTTACTTATTCGTGTGTGTGTGTGTGTGTGTGTGTGTGTGTGTGTGTGTGTGTAGGGGAATCTGCTACAGGTATGAGTGCCAGTGCCTGGGGACTCCGGAAGAGGGCTTCGAATCCCCTGGAGCTGGAGTGGCGGCAAGTGGTTGGGAGTGTAGGTACTGGGAAACCAACTTAGTCCACCATAAGAGTAGTGCAGGCTCTTAACGCCTGAGCCACCTCTAAGGCCACCCGTCATCCCTTTTTAAAGGATCTATTTGGTGAGCACCACTCTTAGTTTTGTTTTGTACTTTTCTTTGCACTCATTCCCACGTGTAAGTCTTTGCTCCCTCAGTTTCTTCTGGAATATCTCTCCCTTCCATGCAACCTCCTCTTCTGGTGTAGGCACAGTTTGTTCCTTGTCTCACCTCCAGGGGGCGCTGAGGTGCAGGACAGCCGGGGCTCTGAGCTCTTTAAGTGTGGCAGGGCATGTGGGCGTTTTGTTCACCTGGAGATGAATCTGCAGCCAGCTCCTTCACTTCTCAGATCCTGTGCACATTTCAGCAAGTTCAGCCATATATATAGCATTCGTTTGGACACCTTGAATCTTGCTGCGCTGCTGAGCCTGGGGACATTTACCTATTCACAGGCTTGTGCTGCTAGGATGGCACACATTGCTCTTATTTTTAAAAATTACTTATTTAACTTTTAATCGTGCATATGCTCTGTGTCTGTGAAGGTGCCCACAAAGGTGTCACACCCTCTGGAGCTGGAGTTACAGGCAGTTGTGAGTCACTGGCCCTGGGTGCTGGGAACTGAGCTCTGGTCCACTGCTGGAGCGGTAAGCACTCTTTAAGCACTGAGCTTTCTCTCCACTTGTGGCCTCTGGAAGAGCAATACTGGCTCTTAGCTGCTGAGCCACTCTCCCATCCACACATTACTTCTTTAAGGTGGCATCTTTCAGACGCTTGGTTGGCTTTCCCCATAGACAGACCCTTGATGGGCCTGGGTAGCTTCCTGGGTGTTCTTAAAGTGAACGCATAGATTTGAACTCTTGGTTTTCATGATTTCATGAAGTTAACAATTTTCACAGGTCACCTCGGGGTATTTATGGTTTTTGTTGTTGCTGCTGTTTTTCATAAATCAAGGCACTTTAAAAAAAATGTGTGTGCGCATATGTGTTTGGGTATGGGGGATATACTTGCTAATCTCTGTGGAAGCCAGAGACTGATGTCTGGTGTTTTCCTTTATCATTTCCCACCTCACTTTTGAGACAAGGCCTCTCTCTCTCTAAACCGAGGGCTTGCTGCTCTAGGTAGACTAGGCAGGGAGGCCCCTTGGGTCCTGCTGCCTTCTCTCCCTCACTGGAGTTATAGAGGCATCACTGGTGTGCCAGGAGTTTGTGTGGATGCAGACATCTGCACAGAGGTCCCTGTGCTTCTGCCACAGATACTTTACTCACCGAGTCGGTTCTCTGGCCTCGAGGGATTGTCTCTACTGTGAAGTCCCAAGTATGCCAGCGTGAATTCACACTGTTCTGCTTGTCAGTCAGTGTCTTCACAGTTAGGGCCATGTGCACCAAGAGCCAGAAACTTAAAACAAAGGCTTGTGAAACAAAAAGCTTTAAATGTTCTCATCGGTTTAAGAAAAACCTGCCATTTCCTTCCCATCCTTTCAAAACATCAGAAATGCAGAGGAGGAAGCGGTGAGATGGCTCAGTGGGTAGAGACGACTGCCAAGCTTGGAGACCTGGGCTCCAGCCAGCCAGACCCACACGACAGAGAGAGAGAGCCAACTCCCTCAGGTTGTCCTCTGACTCCACATGTGCATATACACCATGGCATGCTCACAAAATGTGTGCACACGTGCAAACACACACAGGCACACACACACACACACACACACGCATGCACGCGCACACACACTCAAGTGGAATGTAAAATGAGTGAAGGAAACAAGGAGAGGAGGGCGAGAACCTGGACCGCGGGTTCCTTTCCACTCCTAAGTTTGTTATACTTAAATGCTGTGCCATAAGAAATCAAATTTTATGATGCTCATAAAATTTTTGTTAAGCATTCATTAGGGAATAAACTTTTGCTTCAGGAACAAAATCCTTTGGTTTTGCTAAGTCTTCTAATGACATAATTCTCTAAGAATATTATTATTAAATGTAAAATACAATTTTCTTGTCTCAGTCTCTTCAGAGAGTGTACATTTTTTAAAGGTTTAGTATTTGCAATATCAAAGCAGGGAATTTTATTTATTTATGTAGGAAGTACTGATAGGGCTAATTAAGTCACCACATAGAGATCAGGCTACAAGAACTATGACTAGAAACAGGAACATTATCTCTTCCTCTGTGTACATTGTGTGCTACAGAGTCCTGTGTTTTATATATATATATATTTAAGATGGTGGTTAAACCCTCAGTAAATATGCCCTGGATCAGAATTTCTCAAAAGCTAAAAATGATATTGTTAAAAATATTCCAAGGTAAAGAAATAAGGTACAAACGAATGACTGTGCATTTGAAAGCAACAGACACTCACTTTGACAGGCCCAAGAAACAAGTCAGGTGACTGCTACATTTTCCCCCTTTTACTTCTTCTTTCTTCTTCTTCTTCTTCTTCTTCTTCTTCTTCTTCTTCTTCTTCTTCTTCTTCTTCTTCTTTCTTCTTCTTCTTTTTGCTGTTGTTGTTTAATTTGTTTGCTTGAAGACAGAATTGTTCCATGCAGTCCTGGCCAAGCTGAAACTTACTACTACATATGCCATGGCATGCTCACAAAATGTGTGCACACGTGCAAACTCATAGAAGCCCTCCTGCCTCCTGAACACTGGGCGAAAGGTGTGCACTACCACTCCCAGCACACTTATTCTTTTATGTGTGACACGAACATGACTTTTCCTTGGTGATTAAGTGCTGGATAAAGTATTTTTAAATTTCTTGTCATATTTGTGTGTGTGTGTGTGTGTGTGTGTGTGTGTGTGTGTGTGTGTAGGTGCTACACAGAAGCTATGACATATAGGCGGAGGTCAGAAGACAGCTTCCAGAGTTGGTCCTCTCCTTCCACAGTCTCTACCTGGAGACTAAACTCAGGTTGCCACGCTTGCTTGGTGACTACTAACCCATGTCCCCAGTCCTCTCTTGACATTTCCCGCTTGTTGTGACTGCTGGTTTTCACAGTAAGGAGTGGCCTAAGTTTGCCCTCCAACAGGCCTACTTTTGAGTGACAGATGATCCGGATGAACCCTGACCTTGACTTCTTAGAGCCTTTCTTTGCTCACTTGTCCCGTGTAAAAGCAAGGCCTTCAGAAAGAGTGAGAAAATTGAGCTCTTCGTAAAATGCCAAGTACAAGGGCACTCTCCAGCAGGAAGGTGGCAGGAAAGCCATCAGGTTTGGGACAGGTTGGGACAACTCTGTCACTGTTAAAGCCAGTGAACGACTTGTTTCCATGCAGTGTATACATAGCACATGACGAGCAGAGAGTGCGAGTGCAATCTCTCTCTCTTTCCTGGAAGCAGCCCAGTTCATAAAGATTGCTTTTTTAAAAAGACCTGTCACTCAGGCATACAGCTATCCTGGACGAGATGCTGCCTGGAGCAGAGGTGGAAAGGCAGGGGAGGGGTGTTTCTCCTGATCTCACAGTATATGTCTTCATATCTTTTTTTTTTTTTTTTTCTGTTTCTTAACAATTAAACTTTATTATACAACCCAACTATCTTACACAAAAGGGAAAAAAGGTTAAAGGGAAAAAAGAGTGAACCTTCCGGTATCCGTTCCACAGGACGGGTCCCTAGGTGTCTCTGGCCTGCGCGCTGGTCCGGCCTGTTCGCTGATCCTCTTCCCGATCCACGTGTCTGGTTTGTTGTTGTTGTTGTTGTTTGTTTGTTTGTTTTGTTTTGCTTTGCTTGGGTTTGTTTGTTTGTTTGGGGGGTTGGAAACAGGGTTTCTCTGTGGTGTAGCCTTGGCTGTCCTGGACTCCCTTTGTTGACCAGGCTGGCCACAAACTTATAAAGATCTGCCTGCCTTTGCCTCCCAAGTGCTGGGATTAAAAGCATGTGCCAACACGCCTAGCTATGTCTTCATATCTTAAACTATAATTTGAGGAAACCTTTTTCCAGAAAAATAAAATTATTCCCATAGGTAGATGACTTTTTAAAAAAAAAAATGTGTTTGAGGGGCTGGAGAGATGGGTCAGTGCTGAACATCACTGATTCCTCTAGCAAAGGACCTGGGTTCAATTCTAAGCATCCACATGGCAGCTCGTAACCATCTGTAACTCCAGTCCAGAGGAGCTAATGCCTTCTTCTGGCCTTTGCTGGCACCAGGCCCACACATGTGGTACACAGACTTGCATGCAGGTAAAACACCCATAGACATAGAACAAAGTAAAACAATGAAGCATATTTATTGCTTTTGATTCCGTGGGCCGTGTTCTGTGATGCTGGAGGTATCTTTGCAGTCCATCCTCCAACTCCCACGCCTACTCCTGTGTATGTCGGTTGATGTCAGGGGCCTCCCTCAACTGCCCTCTCCATGTAGTTTTGAGACAAGTCTCTCAGTAACCTCAGCTAGGCTACTCAGCAAGCCTCGAGGAACTGCTGTCTCTGCCTCCCCAGCACAGAGACTATGGTCACGTGACTTCTTATGCAGCGGGTGGGGGAATCCCAAACCCAGTTCTTTATGCCAGCGCTGCAGGCACTTTAGCCCCTAAGCCCTTTCCCAGACTGTCGGCAGAAGGGATGATGTCATAATTTAAAACTGCCTTGGTATGGTGATGAACACCCAAAATCCCATCCCTCAGAAGGCAGAAACCCAAGGACAAGGAGTTCAAGGCTAACCTCAACTACGTACGAGTTCAAGGCCAGCTAGGGTGACATGGGACACTGGCTAAATAAACAAGTGAACATACAAAAATTCTTCCCTGAAGATGAAGTACAGCCGCCACATTCAGAATGTCTATTGGGGTGCAGGATATCTGAGGATATCAAAAAAGAGAAACATGGCGTGCACCTACAGTTTCAAGGTTTTAAAGCAGTCTTCCTTCGCAACCCCAAGCTCTTCAAGGGTAAGAGAGTAAGATACAGAGATCATTTGCCACATCGTGGGTAATTAAAAGGCACACTTAATGAAGAAACAATAGTCTCTGCCTCAGTCACTCTCCCTGATTCTCACCCTCCTCCTAAGTCTGCTCTTGGAGTGAGCTCGCAGTGTTGGCATGGGGATTTGGAAGAGATACCCAAGGGCAGAAATGGATGCTGTGTAGCCAACACAAACCATACGCCAGCTGAAAACATGTCCTGTGCTTTTCTTATCCCTAATGTTTCCCACGGTACCTGTCACTTAATAGGTACTAATAAATAGTAAATTAGATTTCCAAATCTGCCTGGGGTGTGTGTCTTCTTGAAAGCTGGGGCAGATGCTCTTAGATAGTTCTGTAACATGCAAAGCTTCATGGTGCTCTGAACACCCTTAAGTCGGCCGACCTCGGGGAAAGCTACGGACATGCAAAGTCTCAGGCAGGATAAGGAAAACATCACCATTCACAGGAAGGGCAGCCTAGCCAAAGCCAGAAGCTGCCAGTCTACCATCAGGACCGATACCCTCACCTCTGTGTGTCCTCTTGAGCGGCTGGGATAATGTGCAGTTAAGTACTTTTTATGGTTCCAAACGACAAGTCTATGGAAATTTTCTGCCTTACTTTTGGCATGGAGAGGAAAGTTTTGTTCCAAATGTTCGGATAATAGAAGAAAGAGAAGAAAAAAATAATAAAGCATAAAAATGAATTTAGTTTAGTGAATGTGGACCTCAAAGTTCTCCTTAGCTCACGAGGTCTCAAGTGAACTCTCAGCTCTTTAAGCATTTACAGCTTGGGATCAGGACTCAGAGTTGACTCTAACATGTGCTGATGAGCTGTGCATACCAGATGCACTCTAAACCTTAGAGCGGGGAACGTTTTGCCAGGATTAGTTGACAAAGGCATTTGTGTTGGCTTGAAAAATCATAAGCTAATCTTTCACTGGGTCCTTAAAAACAGTTTGATTAATGTTTGGCAAGAAATTCTGCCCCAAAGTCTCTATCATGTGAGTCCAAAGGCAAGTGAACTTTGAAGTTCATAGCAAGCCGTCATCATATTTGGTTATTATTGTTCAGTGAGGGAAAAAAAAAAAACCGTACAGCACATGAGATGGTCCACAAACATCTTTTGGTACTCCTGCCTCACCCCAAGATTGCTTGTATAGGTGAGTGTAAGGTCCACTGACTTCTACATCTTCTCGGGGGCGGTTAGAATTTAGAATGTTAAGACAACAAGCTTTAAGGGAGAGTTTCTGACCTCAGGGTCCAGCCTTGCTCTACTGGCTGGAGGATGACGTCAGAGCCCTGGCCTTGCTCTCTCTCTCTCTCTCTCTCTCTCTCTCTCTCTCTCTCTCTCTCTCTCTCTCTCTCTGTGTGTGTGTGTGTGTGTGTGTGTGTGTGTGTTAGTGTTCAGTGCATTCTGCAGGCTTCGTCCATGTAGCACCAGTGGTTTTACCTGAGCATTTTCTCAGCATTGCGCACCTATCTGACTCATGCGGGGCAGGGTTGGGGAGTTAGCAATCCTGGGAGTAGTGCTGTAACATCGGGTTAAAGTAGGTGAGGGAATACTCCATCTTTGTGAACAGCTTCCTAGATTTGATCTGTCCATTCTTGCCCAGGTGGCCAAGGGAGCAGAGTTCCAGATGTGCATGGTGGCAGATTACCTGCCCATTAACATCACTTTCCTTCCCTCCTCTGTCCTTTTTTCCCAGTTTCATGCTTCTAGGAATCGCTTCCCAAATAATCAATTCTCCTGGCTAATTTTTGTTGTCAATGTGAACACAGTCTAGAGTGATCTCAGTCGAAGAATTGCCTCAATAGGACTGGCCTTAGGCCATCTCTGTGAGAGGTTATCTTAATTTATAATTGATGTGGAAGAACTCAGCCCACTGGAGGTGTCACCAATCCCTAGGCAGGTGGGCTCGGGCTACATAAGGATGCTATCTGAGCAGAAGTCAGTGACCAACCAGTAAGCAGTATTCATCCATGGTTCTTGCTTCAGTGTCTGCCCTGACTTCCTTTAGTCATGAACCATGAGCCGGAAGTACAAACAAAATAAACTTCAATATCCTCTCAGTTGCTTTTGGTCAGAGTGCTTTATCACAGAAACAGAAAGCAAACTAGGATACATGGTCACGTGAATTCTTGTTCAGGGTCTGCTTTTGGGGAAAACTCTCGCCTAGGGAGACTTTACTCTCTCCCATCTCCTGGCATTTACGCTTGGGATTTCCTCTGCCAAGGGCAGTATTGTTTTCTAGACTCCAAGGCCTGGCTAACTACTTCTGTCCCTTATTAGCATAAGTACTAAATATTTATGCCCATTCCTAAGAGAAGCATTATTGGATTCCATCTATTTGGAATGGGCACAGTGCCCCGATCCTCTTTAATCACATTGCTCTCCCGTAAACTAATTGCTGTGTGTGTGTGTGTGTGTGTGTGTGTGTGTGTGTGTGTGTGTGTTGTGGTCTCCAGCCCAGCCTCACCTCTAGTCACTCAGTAGATGTTCTGCCGGTATCTGCAGACCAATAAAGGAGCTGACATCAGGTTCTTTACTAGCTGGCACTGGCAGCTCACAGACACTCTTTGAACTTAACTTTCCCACTGATAATGGGATAATGAAACAGTACCCAAGCTAGGAAGAATTGGATGAAATTATGCGTTTTGGGGGTCTCTGGCATGCACGCAGTTGCTATTTAATAATGCTTACTTTGGAGCCAACAAGATAAGAAGATGCTTGAGTTGGCCCTGTGACACTTTGAGATAGGGAAGGCCATGTTCCAGGAGGTAAAGGCCGAAGGCCCATACAGATGCAGTACTGTTGGGTGAAGCCCAGAGGTAGAAAGGCATTGGTAAGCTACCTAAAATGCCTGCCTGTCTTTTCAAACCTAGTGTGGGCTATTGGGAAAGCAAGTCCTAACATAACTCTCTCATGGTTTCCTCAAATTATCCTTCCTCCCAGCTGCCAACCTCTGCCTTCCCTGGATCAGAGGCAGGCGCTGAGCTATTTCTAAGAGGTTTTGTCTCCATAGGCTGCCTCCCCACTGAGAATGCTGCTTGGCAGTTCCCCATTTTCCCTGATTACTGTCATCATCCTGTGTCGGGGGGGCCATTAGGCATCTAATTGTTGAGTCTCCAGGGAACTGTTGCCAGGGTGCTCCTAAAATGCGAGGCACATTTGCAGGTGATTTAGCTGCCTGGGGATGCACCCAGTAAATGAATTCCCAGGCTTGCAACAGTGGGCAAAGAAGGTAAAAGAAAAAACAACTCAGATCTGCGCAGTGGGCAGCCCAGTGAAGAACACAACTGAGGTGGAGGTGGAGATAGTAGCCCTCCAGGGAGGGTCAGGCTTCGAGGGACTTTTAGATGTATTTGACAAGTTGCTGCCTTGGCACGCTCACCTCAGGATCTGTAACTAGACTGTTTTCAAACTGGCAGAGCCAGAGACACCAAAAACTTTGCAGCCCCAGGGCTACCCCTGTGTCCATAGAGCCAATAATTATGGGACACACAGTCACTTGTAAGGAACAGTCACTACAAAGAAAATAGGTAAATTAATGATTAGTGGTGTCTATGTTAGGTTCTCACACCATTTTCTCGATAGACCTGAGTAGACAAATCCACAAATATTTATTCTTTAAATAGTTTAAAGAATACTTTAAATAGTTGCTCCCTCACTCCCCAAGCCTGAGGTTTTCATTTATCTTCTAAGTTACTTCTGCCTTGGTGCTCCAGCAAGCCTTTCCACTACTCCTTTCCTCTTCTTTGTATTTGTGTGTATGTGGGTGGTATGTATGTGTATGTGTGCTTGCATGGGTGTATGTGTACACGTGTGTGTGTACACACATGTGTGGAGGTCTGAAGTTGATACGGAGTGTCCTCAGTTGTTCTTGCGTATATTGATTGAGGTGGGGGAGGGGCATCTCCTCTTAACCGGAAGCTCACCACTTGGGCTAGTTTTAGCCAGCATTACCAGGGATCCCCTGTCTGTGTTTCCCGAGTTCTGGTATAAACTTGATATATTGCCTGCTCAGCTTTTACACGGGTACTGGGGGAATCTAAACCCCACTCCTGTTTGCATGGCAAGCATCTTCTCCATGGAACCATCTCCATGGCCTCTGGTCCTGGAGAAAGCTGCCATAGATGTAGTTGCTCTGTTGTCACCTGAGGCAGCTGACGCAGCAGGGGTCAAGCTGTGCAAGGCCCTGGATAAACACAGGGCATCTGTGCTCTCCCAGCTCCTGTACCTGCTGAACTCCTTATTGGAAAGACAGTTTGCTGAAATGTAGGGGCTCAGTGCTAGAGATGGCTTGGGCCACCCCTAGGACTTCACAAAGGGGATCTTTGAGTCTTTGACCCACGGAGTCTTCTGTCAGTGAACCCAGAGCCTCCAAAGTACCATATGTACCAGTGCTATCCCTCACTCCCAAATAAAACCAGGTTAACTGATGATTCGTGACATGCATGTTAGGGTCCCAAGGAATAGTTATTCCTCAGACCACCTCTGGTCAGTTGGAAAGATCTGAATTCGGGATGCAGCCAGCCATCGGCCTTGACCACTAGTCTACCCTGCAAGGAACAGCGGGAAATGCTTGCAAGCCTAGAAGCGTTATGCTGACACTTGAGTTAACATTCTTGTATGGGCAGAACAGTAGCTCAGACTTCGTTCTTTCACGGTAAGGGAAAGTTTTCCATAAGTGGGTATTTTGTTTGCTTGTTTGCTTTTTAGAAGATGAAGGAAGGAATGGTGAACTTAGTCTGGACATAAAGCTCCAAAGTGGTTGGTGATGAGTGAGAAGCTACGGAGCTCAGCAGCTCCGGGCCTGGGATCCAGCTCTCAGTGGTAAAGCATGAGCCTGGGTTTGACTCCCCAGCACTGGGGAAAACCCTCAGCGGCTCGAACCTCTGCCATTGAAACTGACTTTGCTTAATATTTCCAGAAATCTTGCCCCATTTTATTGTGTGGCTTAAAGAAGAGACTTAATAAATCATCATTTTTATAAGTAGAATTGAGTGGGTTTTCCCCCTAGCCCCCCCCCAGTTAAAGTCCTTTCACAATCTAGGAATAAAGACACAAATCATGAAGGAGTCTGGCCTCCTCCTTGGATCCATTCATTCAGGGCCATGCTTGCTAATTTCATGTCACCTTGATACAAGTAGAAGTAGAGTCATTAGAAATGAAGGGACCTCAGATGAGAAAATGCCCCCACTTGGTTGGCCCGCAGGCAGGATAGTGGTACTTTTTTTTTTTTGGATTGATGGATGATTGATGTATATGTGGGGGGGGGGGGGCGCGGTGGGAGGGCGCAGCTCATGTGGACAGTGCCACTACTGGGCTCCTTGACCCTGGGTATACAAGAAAGGCTGATCAGTTCATGAGGAGCAAGCCAGTGAGTAGCTTCACTCCATAGTCTCTGAGTCAGTTCCTGCTTCCAGCTTCCTGCCCCGGACTTCTCTCAGCAATGGAGAGCAACCTGGAAGTAATGGCAAAATCAACCCTTTCTTCCCCGCATTGTTTTTGGTCATGGTGTTTTATTGTAGAATAAAAACCCTAGCACCTTTCTCTATGTTCTGTCATGTAGATGTGCTTTGTCACTCCTACTCTCATGGTGTGTGTGTGTGTGTGTGTGTGTGTGTGTGTACGCACATGTGTAAAGGACAGCTTCAAGTATTATTTCAGGAGCTGAGCATCAGTCTTCATTTTTTCTATGAAACCATCTCTCATTGGCTTACAACTTGGCTAGGGTAGGCTGGTTGGCCAGCAAGCCCCAGGGATCCGCCCAGCTCCTTTCTAGCCCTGCAATTATAAGTGCAGGCTACTATGCCAGGCCTTTCACTTGTTTTGTCTGTGTGAGGCTCTGAAGACCAAAGCTGGCTTCTCATGCTCACATGGAAGTGCTTTACCAACTGAGGCATCTGCCCAGCTCTCTTTTAATTTCTTGACTACACTATTTTCGTTCCCACCTCAGAGCCTTTGTTTGAGCAATCCCTGCTCCTCAGCCAACACTGCACTCCTCTTGGCCTGCTACACTCAAGCCATTCTTTCAGCATTGTGTTCTCCTCCAAGCAAAGCCGCCGTCCCTGATCTCCCTGAAATAAGTAATTCTTACTGTGTCATGACTTATATCATCTCAGTATAGAATAACCATAAATGTTTACTCAGTGTTCTTTTATGTTCAAAGTCTATTATAGATGATTGAAAATTATATGGACAGAGTCTTATTTCCAGATAGCAAATACACAACAGAGAGGTCAGCAGGTAGCTTCTGAGTGGAATTCAACATCGCCTTAGGTGGATTTAGGGGCTGGTAACTGACTCTACGGGTTGGGGAGGTATTTATGGGTGAGCAGATAAGATTCTCTGGGAAGGCGACATTTGAGCAGAGATCAAGGTCTGTGGTTATCAGTATCTCAACATTTATGAGTGACTATGGAACCAAATGAAGCTATCTGGAGCCATATCCAGGTGCATTGTACAGGGGTCCCTTTAAGCAGGGGAATGATCCAAGTGAGGTAAGAATAAAGTTCAGTTCAGCCCGACATAGTTAACCAGTGCTGGGACAAACTACTGGGGTCTGACACCAGGTGCTTTATTTTAGCCATATTTAAGCACAGAACAGTTTTGGGGGGAAAATTTTTCCTGATGTCCAATTAACTCAGTCCTGTGTATACAGCAAAATTTAAGAGTGTTTACATTGAAGTTCTTTTCAAAATACACATGGCTTCTTCCATAAAGACGGGTTCTACGGACTCAGAAACAGTGCTCAAGATGAAGCTCTAGGGAGGATGGTTGAGGTAAACATGCCTGTGGGAGTCAGGATTGGTTTAGAGCTAAGATAACATAAGTGTTACTCAGGCTGTTGTAAGTACAAGTGACATCTCTCATAAGGGTGGGTTTTGTGGACTGAGAAGCAATGCTCAAAATATAGCGGGGAAGTCTGGGATAAACAACCATAATATTCTGGAGGATTCTGGTGAAGCCAGGCCCTACAGATAGTGAAAGACCAACAGGTTGTAAACTACGTCCTTTCCCAGAGTTCTGGGTGGAAGACAGGCAAACATCTCCTTCCTCTGAAGAAAACAAGCCTGCACTGGCACGCTCAGGGAACAAGGAGGCTGGGGTGGCTGGAGTGGAGGGATGGGAGGAAAAGTCCAGCGAATGAGATCGGGGTCCACATGGAGTGTACCATGCGGATCCTCATGGGCCTTCCAGAACTGCCCTTTAGTCTAAGCTTGATGGAAGGTCACCAGGAACTGTGCACACAGCACTTATTGACCCAATTTATAGTCCTCAAAAAAAAAAAAAAAAAAAAAAAAAAAAAAAAGATTTCTGAATGTAGATTAGATTTGAAGCTGTGCTACTGAAGCAATCCAGCTAGAAGCAATGGTGGCATGGATGTAGTTGGGGTCTGGCATTTGGAATGTATTTTGAAGGTATGGGTCACAAGACTTGTTGATGGCTTTAACTGTGAGACGTCAGAGGAAACCTTTCTCTGTATGCTCTGTGGTTGTAATTTCATATTTAGTGCACCTCTCCCCATCCCCCAAACACCTCATTTCTTCAGTTGACTGAAAGCTTCATGAGGGCAGAACCCGTGCTCAGTTGTGTATCTGTTGCCTACCACATTGCCTGTTATTTAGTACATGCATGGTGCCTAGAGCACAGGAGAGCTGGCTCTACTCCTCACCAGCCCACGGTGGTGCAGTGCAAGTGGTGGCCTGGAGACAGGAGAACTAACCCTGTCCCACTCCAGTCACCACACAGCTGTCCTTAACTGATGTGGCTTCTGGGGCAGATGCAGGGGGAGAAAGAACCATCTTCCTTTGGGGGCTGGCCATGAGAAATTTGACCATGCTCCAGTGAATATGTGGACCACACAGAATGGGCTTGTTTTTTTCTTTGCTGGGGCTGGGGAGGAGGTCACCGGAAAGGGAGATGGGAAGACCAGGAGGTGGGTATGATAGGACACATGGTGTGAAATCCCCAAATAATCAATTTTTAAAAAATCACTTGAGGGAGAGAATGAATGGTAAGTGATTGACTAAAGCTGTGAACCAAGATTTATTTCATTTTGCAGATGGGAAATGAGCCTCTGGGAGTTTAGGTTGAGACGGTAACCTAGGATCTCTCAGTGTAGACTAGAGCCTGTGCTTCTACACTCTTTCATGAGGTGTTCTCTCTTTCAGTTGAGTTCCTTTAAGCCTCACTGTTCTTTATCAGCAGGGGGAAGGGCTGACTAAGATGCACATAGAATAAACTCCATGGATAGCCTGTTTAGCGAGGCGCCTATCCATGACAGCAACATACTCCAATTCCATTGGAGATAAGTTTTCACTCTGTGTGTGTGTGTGTGTGTGTGTGTGTGCATGTGTGTATGTATGTGTGTGTGCATGTGTGTATGTGTGTGTGTGAGTGTGTGTGTATCTGTGTGTGTGTCTGTGTGTGTGTGAGAGACTGTGTATGTGTGAGATTGTATATGTGTGAGTGTGTGTGTCTATGTGTCCATGTGTGTGAGTGTGTCTGTGTGTACCTGTGCGTGTGGGGGCCAGATGTCCACACTGGAATGCCTTCCTCATGACCCTCCCCTTTTTTGAGACGGAGTCTCTTGTTGAAGCTAGACATCACCCTTCCTAGCTTGGTTGGCCGAGGAACTCCAGAGATCCTCCTGTCTCCACTGCCCAGTCCTGAGATTACAGACAAACACTGCTGAGTCACCCTTTCCCCATGGGTGCTGGCGATCAGAACTAGGTCCTCCTGCTCCTGTGGCAAGCACTTCACCCCCTGATCCATCTCTCCAGCCCTGTCTTCCTGAATCCTGTTTCCTTCCCAGTGTAGGGCATCAGTGTTAGCTCTTGATGCAGGCACCTAAGGGATGTCAGCCTAAGCCATCTGACCTGAGTCTTGTTTTGATAAATACTATGGATCTCTTGCCAGTCACCGCTGGGGTACTTAATCTCCATGCAATAAGTTAGCCATTCAAGATCGGTCCTCCCAAGGGCATTTGGAGAGAGTCAGTTGAAGAACACTCCCATCGAGAGGGAGCGGGGAGCACAGCCAGCCCTTCCTCTGCTCTCTTCATCCAAAGCAGCTGCCTGCAAAGTAACTTTCTCAGGCAGGATCACATTCTGGGCATTCTAATTAAATCCCTGATCGAGATGGCTATTTCATTTAGTGAACAGCTGGTGAAATTGGATCCTTGCTCTGCAGAGGTTTCCCAAAGCACTTGAAAATTTCTGTGACTGAATAGTAATTTTTAGCCCTAGAACACAAAGAGGGGGGTGGAGTTAAAGCTTAACCGACCTGCTCTTCATCCCAGGCCTCCAAGGCGCTACCCCCCGCCCCTTGGTGTAAAACTTCCTAATAACTTACTTCATTGATTACCTTTCCTCTTTTGGTTATTTTCTACTTGCTAAGTCAGTGTGGTTTCCACTTCTCCGTGTATGTGTGTGTGTGATGCACATGTGTGTGTGTGTTGTATATGTGTGTGTGTTGTTCATGTGTCATGCATGTGTATATAGTGTATTTGTGTGTGCATGCCTGTGTTGTACATATGGATAAGTATATACTATATGGGTGTTGTTTACATGTGCATGCATGTATTATACATGCGCAGTGTCTGTATGCATATTATAGATGTGTACATATGTATATGTTTTGTGTGCATGTGTTTTGTGTGTTGTACATGTGTTCACTTGTATGTCAGAGTGCACTTGCTCATGTGTGCACATGTGAGGGCTAGATATCAACTCTGATGTCTTCCCTATTGCTCTGCCGTACTGTCTGGAGACCAGGTCTCTCACGGAACTGAAGTTAGCCATTTGTGATAACTGACAGGCCAGTGAGAGCCTGGGGTCTGCTGTCTCTACTAATCCCATTGCTCCCCGTGCTGGGGTTTCAGATGTGTGCTATGATGCCTGGCTTTTAAATGGGGGTTGGGGCTTTGATCTCAGGTCCCTGTGCTTTCCTGACAAGTGCTTTACCCATTGAGCCATCTCCCAGCCCTGATTTATGCTTTGCTTGTTTGCTTTTGAAATGGGGTCTCACGTAGCCCAGGTTGGCCTCAAATTCCCTACATAGCTAAGGATGACCTTGAATTCTTGATTCTCCCGATTTCACCTCCACGTACTAGGATTGCAAGGGCGTGTCACTATGTCCAGCAGATTTACAGTTTATAGCTATTTTACGTGCCAATCTCATGAGGCTGCCAGTCTCAGGGAGAGGCAGACATCAGAGAGAAAAGTACTCCAAGGATGTTTAGTCACAGATTTGAATGGTGCTTTGAGACACTAGGAGGGAAAACTCAGAAAGAGGACCTTATTTAATGGAGAAGAACCAAGCAGTGGTAACACATGCCTTTAAATCCCAGCACTCAGGAGGCAGAGGCAGGCAGATCGTTGTGAGTTCGAGGCCAGCCTGGTCTACAAAGTGAGTCCAGGACAGCCAAGGCTACACAGAGAAACCCTGCCTCGAAAAACCAAAAACAAACAAACAAACAAACAAAGAACCAATTAGGAGCAAGGAAAGGGATTTTAAAAAATGACAGTGAGGGGCCAGTGAGAGAACTCAGCGAGTAAAGGCACTTATCACCAAGATTGGAGCCTACATGGCAAAAAGCCTAGACCTGATTTCTGCAAGCTGTCTTCATACACCCTGATCCCTGCACACAACCTAGCACTTATGTGTCTCCACACACGCATGAGCACAAAAGTAAATAAATAAATGTAATAAAAAAATTTTTTTAAGGCTGTAGAAGGTGGCAGTAACCACACGGGCACAAGGTAGGACTCAAGCGTTGCCATGCTTGTAGGCTACCTGGGGCTTCTGTTAAACTGCTGGCTTTGGTGCAAGGTGTATGCTGGAGTCTTCCTAACAGCTTCCCGGTGATGCTGCTGATGCTGACCAGAAGGACCACACTTCAAGGGCAACGGAGCAGGGAGAAGTTGCCTATGATATGGCAAGCAGTCTAGTGCCACAGCCGTTCAAGTGTGCCGCTGTGGTGTAGTCGCAGCTGTAGCTGGTTCGAAAACGATCAGGTAACATGGGCTCCAGTAAAACTTCAATTAGCTAAGTAGCCGCGAGCGTTCGATTGGCCTCACAGGCTGCGGCGGGCTGACAATCAGGTGGCGCCTGATCCCAGATCCCAGTCTCAGCTGTACCTAGAACTTTCTGGATTAAAACAAAACAAAACAAAAAACCCACCAGACCCTTCAGATCAGTGTAATCATGCTTTCTGGCGGTGGGGCCGGCTGTCTGATAAAAGGTAAATTTGCTCCAGTGTGAGGACGGCAAGTTAGGATGTGGACTCAGGAGCTAAGCCATTTTACTCCGCATCCTGGATCTTTAGCTGGTAACTGCCACAGTTGGGTAAGGAGAGAGAAAAGAGCTGTAATATTCCCACATTGTGCCTGTGCAAGGTAAATCTTCAACCTGGAGAGCTACACGAGAGTACTGATGCTGGCACCCAGCCGGAAGTCCTTGGCATCTCTGTTTTCCATTGTCTTTAAACAAGTGTAAACTCTGCCTCGTCGCTGTTTTGAGAATTAGAGGATTGTCGGGATAGTTTTCAGAAATGATTACTGTTTAATTCAGGAGATGGTGGCAGGCTTCAATCAGTGGAAATCTAAGACTAAGCTGAGACTAAAATGTGACCTTCAAAAAATACCAAACGAATGAATTTACATGTCGTAGTTTGCACTTTACTTAAATTTGTTTGAATCACGTTTGAAATAATATGTAGAGCGGCAGTTCTCAATCTGTGGGTCGTGACCTCTTTAGGGGTCAAATGACCCTTTCATAGGGGTTGCATTCGGCTGCCCCCGGAAAATACAGATATTTACATTACGAGTAGCAAAATTACAGTTATGAAGCCGCAACGAAGATAATTTTATGGTTGGGGAGGGGTCTCCACAGCATGAGGAGCTGTGTTAAAAGGGTCACAGTGTTAGGAAGGCTGAGGACCGCTGTAGGGTCTTTTCATGTGCCCTTCTGAGACTAATACATAAAAGTACCTCCTCAGGCTGTTGCCAAGGCAAAGCAGCTTGCCTAGTTCGATTAACTATGCCTGCCTATCTCTGCCGCCTAGGTCTTCATTCTCTCAGTGAGCACCTGTGCTCGACACTACTCAGATTTTATGGGGGCGGGGCAACTACACTGTGGCGGTAGAATTTCTGCATCCCCAATGCTGTCCCTGTAAAGCATTGAGACGCTTCAGTCCTGATGTCCGTCCCTTCCCCCACCCAGCCGCATGACGTCATGTCTGGTCCCTGTGCTCTGCCTCTTGCACACTGTGAGTTCCTTAGGTCCAGGCCTGTGTTGACTGGGTTTGCACTTCCAGGGGCTGTGAGGCCAGAGCAGCCAACCATGCTCACACAAGTGATGACGACACGTTCAGCTCCAACACTGCATCTACTTCCACCTCTGGGATATTCCCACTTGGTGATCTGTGAGTGCCTCAGACTCGGCGCTTAAAAAAACAGACCTGGGGTTCTTCTGTCTGTGCCAGTTACCTAAATGTGTAGACCCGCCCATTTCAATTTCTTGTGGCTCTGTGGGTGGGCTAGGCTACTAGCGAAGGAAGTCTAGTGTGGGGGTCTTGGTCAGCTGGTGGCCAAGACTATTGCTGTTGAGATCTTTTTCAGTTATATGCCTAACACCTGGGCTGGGAATGGCTGGGCCACCTGGTCCCTGGTACGGCATCTCTCGTGAGCTCTCTGCTTGGAGCTGGCTTGTGTTTCCTCAGGGCTAGACTCAAGGGAGTTGCCTATATGACCACTGGCTTTGCCCAGCATAGATGATCCTAGGTCCTGGTGCAGTATAACACATTTCCCTCTCAACTGCTAGGAGTGGGGCCTTCCTCACGCCTTTAGCCTTTCATATTGCTGCCAACTGTGTATTTCATGCGCCAAACCATCTACCATGTGTGTTGGGATTGGTGGCGTCTACGGGTTAGTCAAAATACTTTATATTTCTGACAACCCCACTTCTCCTTTTTGGTCTATACTTTACTATTTCCTCCTTGAGAACGTCTTGGGGTTCCCTTTTATCATGTTGCCTTTGGAATGTCTCTCCTGTGACATGTCAGGGTATAATCTTAGCACCTAGACATCCCCTGCATAATATATGAAGTCCAAAGTTATCTTTCCTTCTTTTTCTTTTCTTTCTTTCTTTTTTGTTTTTGTTTTTGTTTTTTTTCTTTCTTTCTTTTTGGTTGACAGGGTTTTTCTGTGTAACAGCTCTGGCTGTCCTGGAACTCACTCTGTAGATCAGGCTGGCCTCTGACTCAGAGATCCACCTGCCTCTGTCTCCCAAGTGCTGGAATTAAAGGTGTGTGTCACCATCACCCAGCTCAAAGTTCTGTGTGTGTGTGTGTGTGTGTGTGTGTGTGTGTTTTAATTGCTTTCTCTCATCTTTTGTTGGTACCCTAGCTAGGCTTCATTTAAATCATCCCAAATTTTAATTCTTCCAATTTGTTCTTATGCCGTTCCAATTAGTTCCTAGATTTATTGCTATGCTTTCAAATTCCGTTTCTATTGTTGGCCAAATTCCTTTTTTTTTCTTACTAGTTTTAATTTTCTTCTTACTCAAATGTATCTTTTATACCTAGTGTTTTAGGTGAAAATCCTGAAGCAGTTTCTGTTAGCCCCATGTTGTCAGACTTGGCAGCCTGGGGACTCCCTTAACCTTCTAGGGATCTTGACTCAGGCCAAATCTGGATTCCGGGCTTCAACACGGGAAAGAAAGAATCTCAGGATTGGCCAGTGTGAAAGAGTTGCAGTGTTCTAGAAAGAACGGAACATGTGAAGAGTAAAAGCGTTATCGAGAGCGTGGGAGTGGGCTTCCCTAAGACAAGGAGGACGCGGGCTCCTCAAGAGAGAGCCATGGCTGGTTGTCCCAGCATTCGCCACAGACAGCATTTGGTGGCTGCTAAGTTTGATCTGGAAACCACACTGGGGAGCCCTGCTTGCCTCCCCTTTTTCTTTGTGTTAACTGAGACCGGAGGATGACGCCACAGGTGTCTCACATGAGTGAGTGATCTGATTGCCTCAACCATTGAGTGCGGGGGTGGGTGGTGGTTGTTTGCACAAGGAGTTTAGATCTACTCCTTTTCCTGTAAATACATGGGGTTTCTGGTGACATTCCTAGAAAACAGCAGCTTTATGGCTGTGAAGAGAGAAAGGTTGGAAGCCGGTTCTAACTCACTGAGGGTCTTGCTTCAGTGCTGGCAAGAGTTCACACCAGGCTGCCCAGTGAGAGGGTCTGTCACAGTTTCCCTGCTCCTTCAGTCTATCCTGCCTCGTCTTATTTTAATTTTTACCTATCTGTAAATCTTTCTCACATTTGCTTCTAATTATAAATGATCTCAATATAAATTTTTCCTATGACAGGAGACACTTAATTATTCTGACATTTGTTGATGTGGATGAAAAATCTGCACAGCATATCCCCTTCACTGTTGATACATTTTACCACCTCAGAATCATTTGTATTTTCTTGACATTTTGGTTGTGAGCCCAGCCTTTAATGGCTGAGCCATCTCTTCAACCCCAGCAATTTACATTTTCAATTCTGAAACATTCCCACCCACAACCTCTTCAAAAGTCACCTCCTCTTTCTCAAGTCTTCCCTAGATTTTCTATTAGACCTTTGCCAGCTGGTCTAATGCTGTTCACTCCATGTTGCATAATTGTAAAAAAAAAAAAAAAAAATCTTTGTCTTTGCTCCACTCTGGGAACCCAGTTGTTTGCTTTGAACCTTCTATATAAAGCAGGCTATTTACCAAACCCACTGTAGTTCCAGTGGATGCTTGCATGGGTCGGTGTTTTGATGCTTGCGTCCTAGCTCTGCTTTGTAGTCTTTGGGTTCCAGTGGTTTTATGTCGCATGATGATTGCCATGTGATCGCTGTACTCTCCACGGTCCTTTTCAGCACCTTTCATGTATTTTGTAGCTGTATTCAGATGGTCTTACTGCCTCGTGCCTGTGAGCACCGGCATCTCTTTGCATTCCATCCCACCTCCTCTTCCAGCAGTTCCTCCTTTCATAGCTAGATTTTTTTTTTTTATTTTTGACCTGGTGTCACTTCAGTGGTGGTTCTCTTTAAGTGTAAGGAGATTCTCATGAATCTATAGATGTCCTTGAAGAGTGGCTTTGCCTTCCCTTCTTACAAATAATTTAAAAATGTTTTTAGGTATGGTATGTGTATGTACGATGCTTGCTTGTGATGTGTGTGTCTGTGTGTGTGTGTGTGTGTGTGTGTGTGTAGACATGCGTGTGCTTGACATGGGATGTATGTGGAGGTCACAGGACACCTCAGGAGTCAGTACTCTTTATTTGTCATGTTTCATCACAGCAGTAGTGGTAACGCTAAGATGGTGGGTTATAGGGATTGAACTCCAACCATCAGGCTTGTGTTTTTAGCCACTGAGCCATCTGACCAGGTCATTTTGTTGTAACTCTTTGCTTTTGTTGTTTGTTTGTTTGTTTCCACAAAGCCTCACGTGTTAGTTCAGGCTGTCCTGGAACCCACTCTATAACGCCAGCTGGCTTTTAGCCAATGGCAATCCTCCTGCCTCAGCCTCCCAAGCGTTGGGAATACAGGAATGTCCCCACCATGCCGATCCTTGGATCTCATTTTCTAAGTAAGCAGGAACACAAATGAGGAAGCACATTGCCCTGACAGACTCTCAAACGAAGACTCTAAAGAGAGACCACACAGTGATGGTGATGGGAGGAAGAAGGGGAAATGGGAGTTATTTTCAATGGTGATGTGTCTTAGTTGTTTTTTAGTCGCTGTGATAAAACACCCAACAAAAGCAGCTTGAGGAAGAAAGGGTTTATTTTGGCTCACAGTTCCAGAGGGATAGAGTCCATGGTGTGGAAGACAGAGCAGACCTGGGCGCCGGTGCACCAGGCTGCCTAATCATATCGTATCTTCACTCAGAAAGTAGGAAGTAGTAGCAGGAAGTGGGACTGGGCATATCCACAGTGACCTACTTCCTCCAGCTCTTCCTCTTAAAGGGTCCACAAACTTCCCACAACACACCACCAGCTGTGTACCAAGTGGTCAGACACATACACCAACGGGACTTCTCACATTCAAACCACAATGGGATGCTAGCCAAGGGTGTCGCTAGGGAAGATCTGACAGCTGAGGGAAGGTGCAGAGAGGCTCTGAATGGCAGCAAAATAGTCTCATGTAAGGATGGGCAGGCTCAGTGAAGCTGGTGTGGCGTGGGCTGCAAGGAAGGCTACGGGGAAGGAGGACCAGTAACACCCAGATCCTGAGAGGGCGTGATAGAGTTCTGAGCAAGTGTGGGATAGGTGGCTCCCCCTCCTCCTCCTCTTCTGCTTCCTCCTTCTCCTCCCCTTCCTCCTCTTCCTCTTCTTCTTCCTCTTCCTCCTCTTCCTTCTCCTCCTCCTCTTCCTTTTCCTCCTCCCCTTCCTCCTCTTCCTCTTCTTCTTCCTCCTCCTCCTCTTCCTCCTCCAACTTCTCCTCCTCCTCTGATTTTTAAGAGAAAGCGCTCTAGAATAAGCCATAGTTGATCTAGAGTAGAAACTAGGAATCTAGCAATCTTTGCTAAACTTCAGGGGAATGAATGATGTCTTAGATTAGTACGGAAGTATTAAAGATGCTGAGAAATGACTGAGTCCTAGACCAATTTTTCTAAAACTAAAACAAGAAGTGAAATTCAGGAACACGAAAGGAAAAAGAGATGACATAGTAATGACCTCTGAGTTGCTACCTGGGCGTCGTGCTGAGAAGGATACTTGTCAGGGAGTGGGCAGAGCTTTTGACTACGAAGAATTTAGTAGTTGTTACTACGCATGTTTGCTGTAGCTCAGAATTAGACTGTAGGACTTTTGTTTGCTGCATCATAGGCAAGCAAAGCCGGAGACACCGTTCACATTTGACTGACCGAGGTGGTATCATTGACAGGCACATGGCTTCTGGCAAGCTACTGAACCTTTGGATTCAGTCTTGTCTGTAACGCAGGCTGGACCGTTTTTAATACTCCATTCACTGGATTGTTCAGAGAACTGTGTGGCCCCTAGAACAGTGTCTGTCACATATGTAAGTATTGAGTATTAGCTGTTATTTATTTATTTTTTTTTAAGAGACAAAGTGTCATGTAGACCAACCTGGCCTAGAAATCTCTATCTAACCCAGTGGTTCTCAACCTGTGGATCATGACCCCTTGAGGTCAATTAACCCTTTCACAGGGGTCGCACATTGGATATTTACGTTATGATACATAACAGTAGCAAAATTACAGTTATATCATAGCAATGAAAATAATGTTATGGTTGTGGGGGGAATCACCGTAACATGAGAAACTGTATTAAAGGATCACAACATCGGGAAGGTGGAGAACCACTGAACTAACCAAAGATGACCTTTCAATGATCCTCTTGTCTCTGCTCTGCAAGGTGTAATGACACTTGGTTTTGTGGGATCCTGTAGCTAACACTCAAGACTTTGTGTGTCCTAGGCCAGCACTCTGCCAGCTGAACTATGACCCCTGGCCTCGCTCTTTCTCATTTTACTTCTAAAGTGGCCCTGCATCCCACCCATCATGGGTGCTCAAAGCAAGGGGTCTTACACATGGTTCCATACTATTTTTGCTCAATGCAAGGTTGGACTATATTTTCCTTGGTTCCCCCACTCCCAACTTATTATTACTGATATTACTCAAAAATATGTTGGCTGATGAAGAAAGCCTGCAGCAGCCTATGTGTGACTCTTTTTAGCGAGATCTTGCTTTTCTGAGCTTGACTCTTATAAAGTCAGTGATTAGCAGGTGTTTGGTGAATGTCTGTTTTGTGCTTAACTGCTGGGCTGGCACATAGGACCAGTTAACCTTGACCATGCTTCCTACCATACTAACCCAGTCATGCTTTTGATTTAGCTGCAGTTAATAAATATCTTATCAGTAACCAATGCCTTTTATTGCCTCTCTTGTCCTCCTGGGGTTTGTTGAACAGATTTCAGACTGGCTGATGTCATTGTTGGCTTTTTGCAAGATGTATCGGTTTGGCTTTTGTGTATTTGGTGAAATACAGAAAACAGCGCATCAGGGAGAGAGTGCCCCTCTCATAGTTGATGGGATCAGCTGTAGGCAGAGAGGTTGCCTCAGTTGCCTCCCCTTCACTGATGGGGAAGACAACTTAAGAGAAATAATTTCAAGTAAAATAAAATAGCTGCTAACAGATAACCCAGGGCTGCCAGACTTACTAGTTAAGATCCCTTCATCTACAGAGAACAGGGCACCAGACGGAGCTTTGCAGCAATGACACAGCAGAGAAAGCACTGGACTGCGGCCTCTGCAGCTGGAAGTGCTCAGCCTTGCCAGGCCTCGGACGTTCCTTCCTGAGAAGGGACTAGGAAGAGCTTCACACACATGCTGCAGAGAGCCAGGGAAACAGTGGCCATGGAAAGACCTGGAAAGGTGCAAAATATTGGACCCAGATAAGCCTGTGGATGCCCTGAGGTTATGAAGCACACAAGGAAAAGTTAGGGGGTGGAGGAGTCAGGGTCCTGGGATGGTCCTCAGCCAGTGCCTTTCCTAGACCACTTGCAAATTGTCCCATTGTAAATAGAACAATGGCAAGAATACAAATAATGCTATTTGGGGCTGAGGACACAGCTTGCCACAAAAGTACCAAGGACCAAGTTCACATCCATCACAACCATATATACATTTTTTTCCAAAAGTCTGTGTACAGTAAGATGAGCCAGTCATCCCAGCACCAAGGAGGCAGAAGCCGGGAGATGCTTGGAGCTCACTTGCTAGCCAGTCTAGCTGAATCAGTAAGCTCCAGGGTCAGTGAGAGACCTTGCCTCAAATAGGATCAAGACCAATGGGGGAAGGCACCCAGCATTGGCCTCTGCCCTCTATTACACACGCACATACACACACACACACACACACACACACACACACACACACACACACACACACACACACACACACGCGCGCGCGCACGCTCACACCAAAAAATAAAAATAAATAATGCCAACTAGCATTGGCTTATAAAGTTAGGTGTGTAGTTTGCTTGCCACAGAATCAGGAGTTCAGCTAGGCAGCCTGTTGCCAGAACCTATGAGGTTTAACTGCTGAGCCACATAACCTCACAGCAGGATCCCAGTGCGATCGAGCACTGGTTGTTGAAGACATGTTCAGTGTAGTCCACTTCCCTCTCTGCCTACCACGGTACCTCAGGAATTTGTTCTACTCTTGGGACCTGCTTAAAGTCCCTCTATTTCATGCCACCTTACCGTCATAGGTCCCAGAGGCTACTTTGGTTCGGGTAGTACCCACTGTGCCAGATATCCCTGAAATGCCTGCTGGTCCACCTGTAAGTTACATCCTTACATGGGTGCATAAACGCCCTTGTGGGCAGTTCCTCGCTGTGAAGCCACTCAGAGTCCCATGGTGAGAGTATCCCTGAACCTTCAACCTTGGTGCTTGAGGGTGAGTCCTTTCCAGCTTGTCAGAGAGAAAATAGTTGGCAGGGCACCCTGTGGGAGACTCTTCTTTATTTCTGTGGGAGGCAGTTCCCACCCTGTGCCTTCAGTAGGCTGGGAGATGTTGTCCCGCATGGCAGAAGTTCACCTGATATGTCACCATGGTCTGCGTTCTCGTTCAGCGGGATGGCTGGAAAACCCCCATCAGGGGACTGGGCTGCCCCTTGGTAGGGTTTTGCTGTGGAAAACCTATTCCCCGAGTTTCTTTAACTGGATCCTGTTTGATGCCATGAAGTACAGACTTGGAGAAAGTTGCTTTTTGTTTTGGGTCAAAATCTGCTCCTTGCTTTTCTGTTTCCTTCCCAGCTAACACTGTGCAAAAAAAAAAAAAATCACAAGCGGCAGTTTCAGGGCCCTTCAAACAAACCTCTTTACGTTCAGTGACCCATCGGCTTCACTTCTGGCCTTTTTCTTTTTTCTAACAGTATTTACTTTTTCAACACGTGTGTCATGTCTATATATGTTTATTGAGTCTTGGCGATACTGAATTGGATTGGTCTGCACCCCACCTAATCTGCATTCTCATCCGTAGGTCCTTGTATGATGCTGTTTATCCATAAATAAGCCACAAACATCTGCTCATTAAAACTGGAATTATAAGGGTGAATTCCCTCCTAATCCCACCCACCTGGACCATATATCTATATAATCACTCTTCGTGACCTTCTGCTTATTATCCTTCTGCTTAAAAAAATAATAGTCTTATTTTCAAGGCAGTTTAGAATTCCATCAAACTGAGCTGAGGGCACAGAGGTCTCTGAAAGCCCTGTTCTGGTTCATGCACAGTCCATTTCCTGTATCTCTTCAGCGTGTTTGTTACAATTGATGACCCAGCTACAGTGGCACATCATCACTCAAACACATAGTCGACACTAGGGCTCACTCTTGAATTACACACCCCATCGGTCTGGCCAAGCGTAGAGTGACACTTCCTCTTCCAGCAGCCCTGAAACATCCTCTGTAGTCATCCTGCTCATCCTCCGCCTCCCACTGCCGGCAGCCACATTTCCTCCATAGTTTCCCAGAATATCATGCATTTAGGACAGCATATTATGCTGCCTTTTCAGATCGGGCCCTCTTCACCTTTTCATGACCCAATCTGTCGTTTCTTTTTTTTTCATGGTGAATAAGGCCCCTTATCTGAAGGCACCTCAGTTGCTTCTGGGTTTGGGCGGTTGTGCCTGGAGTTGCTGTAGCATCCAGGGGCAGCTTTCCTGATGGGAGTTTCCACTTAGATTGGCGTAAGTAAATGCTGCAGCAAATGACTGAGTCTTGTTCTAGGAATACTTTTAGCTTTATAGGAAACCACTCAGCGGGCTCACAGAGGCCTGTGCCACACAGGAGTCTTCTTGTCACTTGAGTAGTTCTGTTTTCTTGAGTCAGTGTTTCTCTGTGTAGCCCTGGCTCCTCGACCTGGCTATGTAGACCAGGCTGGCCTCGAATTCAGAGGTCCACCTACCTCTGCCTCCCAAGTATTGGGTTAAAGGTATATACCAACACCAACCGGCAACTTGAGTACTTCCTGATTTATTTCTGTTAACATATTTGGAAACACTGTAATATCTGTGCATTCTTTTTTTTTTTTTTACTATTTTAAAGTAAATCGATACTGTACTTTTGTGTTATTTTAATATGCATTTCTAATATATCATTATACTTAATTAAAATGATTCCTCAGCATCATCTACTGCCAAAACCCAAAGATTCAATAGATATAAAAGCTGATCAGTTATAGTTATGAAAATACAAATGAATAAGCCAAGAGATGCTATTGCATTGCTAATTGTCCTAAGTTTAAAATTCCCTAAGTGTCAGATAGGATTCAGAACACTGAAACTCTGGCATCTTACTGGAGGGAGGGACCACAGCACCTTCAGAGAGCCAGGTTGACGTTCTATCATAAAATTGAAGGCAGCACAGACTCTGTCTAACACTGGTAAATGCATTCCTAATGGAAACATACAAAGAGGCCCACACAACAGTGCACAAACTAATGTTTATAACAGAAAAAAAAAAATCAAGCTAACTCAAATGGCTCTCATCTTGGAAAGGGATTAATAAGCTATTCAGTGTAAATACACAGGCCAACATACAATAATGTTAAATGCGCAGTTGTAGCTTTTGTAATATAAGGCAGTCCCCAGAATTCATCATCATAATAAAAAGAGATATAAAATAGCATGCAAAGGTAAGCCTATTCATTTCTAGTTGAAGACCAAAGCTTAGTGCATACATGATTGACGTACACGCTGCTCTCCATCTGCTGGGACGTGAAGAGAATACTCACACCACTCTTGGGTTGGTGGTCTTGGGTTCTCTATGAAAGCAGGCTGAGCAAGCCAGTGAGCAGCAAGCAGTTTGGGATTATGGATGTGAGGTGGACCAAATAAAAATGATTCGAAGCAGATGGCACGGGATGGAGGCTGGGGTATAAAGGAAGACAGCTTAGGAGGTGATGTCTGCCTTGCCCCAGGGGGAAACAGGCTATTCTAAAATACTCCAGCAGTCTGCAGCTTTATTGATTGTAAAGGCAAGTTACATAACACCGCTGTGACAATTACAAGCCTAATAATAAACGTTATTTAGGCCATGCCATTAAACTAACAGCGGCAACACACCTGTAGTCTTACAAGGCTAACTATTGGTAGAAACTCCTGAATACATCGGCCACAGAAACATCTACACTCACCCATCCTACGCAAGTGTGGGTTTCTATTCTGTGACTTAGATTTTTATGTTTCCTCTTCTCCCACATTAACTCTCTTCCTCCTCCTCCTCTTCTTCCTCTTCTGCTCATTAAAAAAAAATTCTGTATACAAGTGAGACCATGCAGTTTTTCTTTCTCTGTCTACCTTATGTCTTTCAACACAGTCATCCAGTGTCAGACTCACACTCCCTCCACTTAAAGGATAACGCCTATTTGTGTACCTATAGCAGATCAGTGATGCTGACTTTTTTTAAGTCACCTACCTGCTGGCCATTTTTATCATCTGGAGAGATGTCTATCCTCCTGCACCCCGGTCCATTTAGCCCATTTTATAACAAGGCTGTCTGTTCTGCTGTTACCAGAGTCTCTAGGCTTTCAGATAGTGAACTGTGAGGTCTTTGTTTTTTATCTTAACCCCTTACAGATATATAGTTGGCAAATTCTTCCTCCCTCTCTCTGAAAGCTGTCTCTGCATTCTGCTGCCTGTGTCTTCTGTTTGATGGACTCCAGTTGATTTGATTTTCTATTTGAAGGCTGAGCTTTGATGCGACAGCCAAGCACCATTGCCAAGGCCACCGTCGTAACTTCCTCCTATGTTTTCTTCTAGCTTTGTGGCTCAGGTCTGCTATATAGATCTATCATTTCAAGTTGATTTTTGTGTGTAGTCTGAGCTAACGGTCCAATTTCACTTTTTACTGTACGGATGCCCCATTTCTCCAAACTACTTATTAAAGAATTGATCCCTCTTTCTTTCTTTCTTTCTTTTTCTTTTTCTTTTTTGCTTTTTGTCTTTTTGAGTCAGGGCTTCTCTGTGTAGCCTTGGCTGTCCTGGGCTCATTTTGTAGACCAGGCTGGCCTTGAACTCACAGAGATCCACCTGTTTCTGTCTCCCTAGTGCTGTGATTAAAGGTGGGCACCACCACGCCTGCCTTTTCTTATTATGTCATTTTGGTGCATTCTCCTTCACACTTTTGTGGAGAGAAAGGGTTTCAAAGAGATAGCAGCTCCCTTTATGGCTCAGGCTGGTCTTGAAGTCACTATGTACATGTAGCCCAGGCTGATCTCAAACTTGTGACAGTATTTTCCTGTTTTATCTTCTCACAGTGAGGGGATTATAGGTGAGAGCTACCATGCCCAGTTACTTCCTTCATTTTTGTTTTTTTTCTTTGTGTTTGTGTGTATGTATGTGTATAAATATGCATATATATTTAAAAGGATAATTTACATATGCATGGCATATGCGTGCCTGTGTGAGAATGCCATGTAGGCCAAGGAGGCCATTGGGTGTCATATTCTGTTGTTCTCCACTATTCCTTTGAGTCACAGGCTCTCACTGAGCCAGAATCTTGTGCCTCTGCCTGTCCACACCTCAAGCCAGGATTATAGGCACAAGATGGCCAGGGTTGCAGGCTCAAGGTGGTCAAGTCTGCTTTTGTTTTGTTTGTTTAGTGCTGGGATTTCAACTCAGGCCACCACGTTTGTACACCAAGAACTCTTACCCACTGAGCTATCTCTCTGGCCCCTTCTGCATTTTTGAAGGACAGCTTTGCAGCATGGAACATCCTCTCAACTCTTGAGATATTTTACTTGTTCTGTTCTACTTTCGTGGTGTATTGGCTAGTTTTATGTCAACTTGACATAAGCTAGAGTCACCTGAGAGGAGGAAGTCTCAATCTGCCCTGGCCAGTGGGGGTTCGACTAACGCTTGGGAGGAGAATTCTCCTGTGTAGGGACAGAACACAAGACATGAAGAAGGAGAGCAAGTCTTTGATCAAGCTCTCAAATTTTATTTTTCAGGTAGAAGGTTTTATAAGGCAGGGGGCAGGGAAGCATATTGCTATGGCAACCCAGCTGCAAGCTATCTCAAGATGCAAGGAATTCCAAGCAGGTCACAACATTCTGCTACACCGAATATTTTGCTATCTTTGTCTAATCTAATTGCTAAACTACAACACTGCCTCCATAACATCTGCCATTTTCTTAACTAGTGATTGATGTGAGAGGGCCCAGCCCATTGCGGGTGATGCTATTCTTGGGTTGGTGGTCTTGGGTTCTATAAGAAAGCAGGCTGAGCGAGCCAGTAAGCAGCACCCCTTTGTGGCCCCTGCATCAGTTCCTGCATCCGCACTTTGAATCTGCTTGAGTTCCTGTCTTGACTTCCTTTGGTGATGAACTGTGATATAGAAGCATAAACTGAACAGATGCTTTCCTCCCTAAGTTCCTTTGGTCATGGTGTCTCATTGCAGCAATAGTAATCCTCGATAAGACACATGGTTTGCAAAAAAGTTACATGTGTGTTTTAATCTTTCCTCCTTTATGGGTGAAAAAAAATTAGCCCTTGGGTTCCTTTCAAAAATATCTTCTTTATCTTTGATTTTTCTGAAGTTCAAGAAATAGCAGTCTAGTGTGAGGTTTGACATTCATTCTGCTTGGTGAGTTCTCTGTGCCTCCTGTGCCTCTTACCTAATGTCATCACCAATCTGGGGTGGGGGGACATCCTTGCCATTGCTTTAAGTATTTTCTGTTTTTCATTCTTCTGATTTTGCTGTTTCCCCTTCTGTAGTTGTGTACCACCACCTCCTCCTCCTCTTCCTCCTTCTCTTCCTCCTCCTCCTCTTCCTCCTCTTCCTTCTCCTCTTCCTCCTCCTCCTCTTCCTCCTCTTCCTCCTCTTCCTCCTCCTCCTCCTCTTCCTCCTCCTCCTCTTCCTCCTCTTCCTCCTCCTTCTCCTCCTCTTCCTCCTTCCTCTCCGTCTTCTCCTCCTTCTCTCTCCTTTTTCTTCTTTCTTCCTTCTTCCTTCTTTCTTATTATTATTTTGTATTTTCTTCTCTTTTCTGTCATTTTGCCTTTTTCAAATTGGGGGGTTTCTCACGAGGTAACTGCATGCTCAGAGATTCTGTCTTCCTTCAGGCCCAGCCTCACAAGCCCACCCAAGGCATTCCCCATTTCCATCATAGTGTTCTATTTCCCAGCAGGCACAGTTCTGGTCCTTCGCTAGAGCTGAGGTGTCTGGTGTGTTGCTCGGCTTTTCTTGCCTGCCATCCATACTTTCAAATTCCTGGGCTAACTCCACCATCCCAGTTGGATTTGATTTGCTTCAAATGCTTGCTGAGTCTTTTCAAGTTGTGGTTTTGACACTTTTGTTTTGACCTGTAATGTTTTCTTGGTAGTTGGATATGATACACTGGGTAAAATAAATTCCTGTAAATATGCCTTTGGTGGTTGATGGGGCAGGAAGGGATGTCCTGTGTTTGCTCTTAGACTTGCAAAGAGCCTGAACCTCCAGATGGTGAATTTAGCCCATATTCCTCAGCCCTACCTCCTTAGGGACTAAATAGCAAGAGTGGGTGGTATTGGGTCCTTACTGCCTCCCATGTGGATGTTTAGCACATGGAAGGCTAATGGAGCCACAATTGCTTATTTCCTTTTCCCCAGATGACTAGGCTTGGGAAAATCCTAGCAGGGCAGATCTGGTTAAATAGCTTCTCTTAAGAGAAGACCTTATGACAAAAAAAACAAACAAATGAAAAACAAAACAAAACAAAAAACCTGTTTTTATTGACCAGTCCTCTTTGATTTGTCTCTTCAAAGTCAACTAAAATTGTAAATGTTTTTAGTTTCCTGATTCTGATTCCCATGTCTTGTTTGTCTGTTCCTCTTGAGCTCCCTCTGCATTTCCAGTGTCTAAGTGGACAGTTACTAGCTAGTGGATTTCGTTTTGACGATTCAGTCCCTTTGCTTCATGTAGTTAAGCCCTGAAGGATTCCAGCAGTTTTTGTTATTGCTGCTGCTGTCTGCCTGCCTGTCGGCCAGTCTGTTTGCTGTCATATTGGCATATACTAGGGTATTATACTGCCGCTGAGATGTATTCCTCACCCCCCACCTCCCCTGCTCTTTAACTTGCTTTTGAGACAAGTCTCTTGCTAAGCTGCCCAGACTGGCCTTAAACTTATTCTGTATGCCTTGAACTTGGAAGTTTCCTGCGTCTATGTCTCAGGTAACTGAGATTATTGGCCTGTATTACCAGGCCTGCCACTGCTTTTTGGCTTTTTATTTGTTTTTCGTTGTTGAGTTACAGGTATTTGATCAAAGAACACTCAAGTGTGGATCTTCTGGATGTAAGAGACCAGAGCCCCCGTGGTTCGCATTAAGCACCTAGGGAAGTGGGCCGGCATTGTCTGATACCAGGCCAGAGTTGAGATAGGAGCAGAGCCCCAATCACAACACCTTGTGCTGGGTGCTCTTTGCTCTCCATCTTACTGCAGAGAAGTGTCAATTTTACAAAGTGACAGGTCAACCCGATAACACTGCTCAGGCACGATCAGCTTATGAAACGTCTTTGTGAGACTCTGGGCAGTTTGAATTTTAACAGTTACCTCACATGTTTTGTTTTCTTTGTTGTCATCACGTCCATATTCCTTCGTCCCCACCATGTGCCACGGGCTCATCCCATAGCGTCTTAACGTGAACCTAAGGCTCACGTAGGACATTTCCCTTTCTTCCTTTTGAGTTGGGTGGGAGCGGAAGCACCATTAAGGGTTAATGAGTAAACAAACAGCCCTTTATCCTTATCACCATGGTGAAGACCCAAGGTTTCTTCCAGAGAAGCCGCTGATAACGCACTCACCCACTTCTGAAGAAAGCCAGCGCTCAGAGCTGCTATGTCCTGCATGCCTCATTTGAAAATACAGCAGAAATGACAAGCTGCTTCTACATACCCCTGGGCTCTAAAATATCTGTTTTGTAGATAAGGCCTGGATTATGAGTTGGCGAAAGTCTCTCTGTGACCCCTGATTCCGAACAACCTCAAGAAGAGAGGGCTTGGTCAAATTCTGCACACTCTGGGCTCAGAGCCCATGCTTGGGTGACCGAGCTCGCTTTGCAGCTGCAGTGTAAACAAGTCACACTCCTACCTTCTGAGCAGAGCTATTACAAAAACCTACCCCAGCTGGCTTGAGTCTGAATGGATGTAATGCAGCAGAACACAGATCAGAGACCCACACTTTTGTCTCTGTGATGAAAGACACTCAGCGTTAAGATAAGGTGAAGTGTGCTGTGAATTTGAATTTTATGCTAATTACTTTACGTCTTTCTCATTCTTCCTTCATATGTCTTTAAGCAATCAGACATTTTTGAAGCGCCCGTGAGAGAATCTAGCCGTATGGTTATAGACTAACGTTTAAGTCATGGGCACTTGTCTATATTTTGGTACAATGAAAGTGCACCCATTATCTTTGTCTTCCAAGTTTTTTTTACTTGGGAAGAAAGGTAGAGGCCAGCCCTTCCCTGCTGAGCTCCAGCCCAGCCCTGCCGCCCAACCTTGGACTTGAAGATCATTCCCACTTCTTGTTCCATCGCAGTCCCCTCTTCACATACACACGCCATTTGCTTGGTCTTATGCACACTAGTAGCAAAAGTGTATATGCAGATGATGTTTGCTTTGGGCATTCTATTTTAAGGTTTAGCTCCTTTAAAATGAAAAGTTGGCTTAAAATAGCCTCTTAGGAGCCCAGTTCTGCCCCCACTCACATCCTCTTGCCTAGGACTCATGATAGACATGGCTTCTGACAAGTGAAGTGTCTCCACTCTCGTGAAGGACGGAAGTGAAGTCCCAAGCTGGAGAATGTTACAAGGACAATGGAGCAGGCAGGGAAATAATAGGATTTCCCAGTCAAGAGTCTTTTTCTGACTGTGAAATGTTAAGCTTGAGGTTTGCCCTGGAGCCGAGTGGAGTGGCTGTAGGGGTATTGTGAACACACATCTGGGGGCAACTAAGCTGGGCGTGGAAATATTATTGTCAGCTTGTTTTTTGTTTAGTGGGGAAGTGATTGAAAAAGCTCTGTGTCTTTATATGTATTTGTAATATATTTACTATTCTATCATATATTCTGTAAATATTTACTATTGTGTGTGTGTGTGTGTGTGTGTGTGTGTGTGTGTGTGTGTATTTACTATTCTGAGAATATTTACTGTTCTCCACAATAGGCATTCCAGGGTGGCTGAAAATGTTTTGGGCCAAGCTGGAATTGTGAGACCCTTGCTCCATGTGCACCCAGACAGATGGACACAAATTGAGTTCCCATTCTAAGGAGTGAGACTTCCATCTTCTATTAATATGTGGCACATGGGTTTTTCCCCTCTTCTCTCCAATTTAGAAATAAGCTCTAAGTGCAAATCATTAGACTCTACCTAGTTGTTCATCAACAGATAAATAGATAATAAAAAATTAAACATACAACATATATTTACACATAGAAATACAATTTAGATCTACAGAAAAGTGAAATCATAAAATTCATAGAAAAATGAATAGACTTAGAATGTGTAATGTTAATCGAGGTCACACAGTCTAAGAAGAACAACCTCATGTTCTTTAATACAGCACTAGCCAATAATGTGTGTGTGCTCGTGTACACATGTATGCAAGTGCGCACATACATGTGTGTGTGTGTGGTGTGTGCGTGTAAACAAACGTACATGTGGGTGCTGTAGAACAGGAAGAGAATAAGAAACGGCTAATATTAGAGGGTGAAGGAGGACTAAATGAAGGTTGGAGATACCAGTTATGAAGGACATAAAGCTAATTTTTGTTCTAGTTGTATTTCTGTCATGGAGTTTTTGTTTTTGTTGGTGGATAAGCATATAAAACATATTCAATAGTGAAAGCATAAAATCCAGTATGAAACTGCAAAACATCCATTCCAAATTTCTACTCCAACTGTGTAGAAGATCATTGAGAGGTATAGTCTTTGGGTATGGTTAATTTCAACACATGGTGTTTTAAATTTGCATTTCTAGTAAATCTATAAAATAAAGTTTAATATTTTTAAAATTTTGAAAGAACATAGAAGATAAATTATATCTGGGCATGGTGGTGCATGCAATCTTAGCATTCTGGAGGCAGAAGAGGGAGATCTGAGTTCAAGGCCAACCTGGTCTGTATAGTGAGATCCTCTTTAAAAAATACAAATATATATAAAAAAAAAATACAAATATAAAGAAAGAAATGGCCATTATTGCCTATCTAGCTAAGGAAGGAGAGGGAAAAATAGGGAAAGATTTACCCATACCTAGAATACAAATGGTTTAAGATGAAATCCACCTATGTATTCATATTGGGAGATGGTTTTAACAGTCTTAGACCACATCACAATGAACAGTGCACTATCAGCAAGCAGATCAGAAAAAGACTAACCGAATACTGTGCATATAGTCCTGATGGCTCAGCATCTTGTATCCTCTCAAGGTCTGAGAACCAGGAAAGTGTACCTCTAAGGCAGCTCTGTGTTCCTCCAAGGCACCTCACAGATTAGAAGGCCAGTGAGCCTCAGCCGTCCCCTGCCCTTCATCACACCGAGTTCACTGTGTAATCTTGTCTGCCGTCATCCATGTGAGTCCTGATTCACAAACAACGTTCAAATGATTTTCCATGCTTGCCTTTTTGCTTTTTCAGCTTCCAAGTTGGCGATGTTTTCAGCCCATAACCTGAAAATGCTGCTGACCTTGTTCCTGACAGTGATTTGTTTCTGTGTTTGTGTGAACCAAGATTCTGGTAAGAAGAGATAGAAGTGGTTCTTTTTCATAATTTGTATTATACTCAATAGCTAGCAAATGAGTATAAGCTGTTAAAATTAGGATATTTGCTTCACGCTGCCTGATTTCAATGGTGGTGAGGATGTGGGTGGCAAGGTTTTGTCTTTTATCTTTTTTATTTTTTATTTTTCCCTGTGTTCTTTGGAAATCCTGAGCTACTGATAAACGAAAGCTAGCATTCTGTTCTTAATTCAGCCTACTCCAGGTCTCTTTGGAAATTCTGTTAGGTTAAGCACTGGAAAATTCAGAATGTCTCAGTTTTTAATTGACTGAAAGTGTTGGCTTTGGCTAACTGTGTAGATTTTACTGCTGCTGCTGCTGCTGCAGCAGCAACAGCTGATTTGACTGGTGTTTATAATGGCATGCATGTGTTTGTCCTGGAGAGACAGCTCCTAGCTGTCATGGTGGATAATTGCAGTTAGTAACTCAAGTCCAGTGAAATAAAGTTCAAAAAACGTCCTCTGTCTCCTCCTCTGACCCTGCTTAAGTAGTTGGTGTGTGTACTGGCCAGCTCGCAGCCAGGACCACCTACACTGGCTTTCATAGCTCCCTCTGGGATTCTGACCTTGAAACAATTTTGTGGAGATAAACTAGACTTTGTCCCCCAAATATCATCATTTGATGTCTCTCTGAGCCCTAAGCTTTTTAAGAAGACTCACCCTATACCCCACATGCCCATAATTTCATGGCTTAGACATGATAAAGGCCCCCGGAACTGCCTCACTGCCATTCAGTCTTTCCTAGATATAGGGCTATTTAGGGGCTACGTAGGAGCTTATGCATGAATAGAAAGGCCACTCATGGCCACCCCAAGCAGCCAGCCATCTCCTGGACCAACCAGCCTTCCATTGGGAGAAGGTCCTGACTGACCCTCTGCTCATTCTTCCCCTGGAGATCTCAGACACTGGGATTCAGTCATTTGAAGGATGAGAAAGGACCAATTTATCCTCAGGGCTTTGGTCTGGTGCTTATAAAGACTAAGTGACAGAGGGTGGAGCTGGTTTCTTAGCAACGGGAGAAAAAAGCAGGAGCTAGTATGACTTGATAGGAATGTAGCTAGCAGCCATTTGTGATGAAAGCTTCAAGTGAGGAGGCAGCCTGGGTATTTGCTAATTGTACCTAGTCTAAAGTAGAGGAGACTAGGCTCATTCTTACTTACTGAATGATCTGATAATGCTCATAGGGTGAGCTGATGACAGGCAGGGTTCTTATCTCTTAATACACACCCACACACACCCACACATACCCACACACACCCACACACACCCACACACACCCACACACACACCATCCCTATCTCCCTTTGTGATAAAGTAGTGAAAGTTCAGAGACCAGGCAAACAGCTGTCAGTATATGGAACCAGTTTGGACTCTATGATTTTCTGTAAAAATAAAAACAGAATTCCAGAGCCTAGCATGGTGATAGACCTGTGCCTGTATTTCTAGCACTTGGAAGGTGATAGCAGGAGATCAAAGTTCAAAGCCAGCCTGGGATACATGAGACTATGCCATTCATTCATAGGTACTACATGAATGTACATAAATAACTTCCCCCCACAGATTTAGCCAATCCTGTGTGTGTGTGATGTCTTAAACCTCATCAACTCAACAATTTGTAATACAAAAATAATGTTTATAAATTAATCAGATAACCTGAGGCATTGCAAGAGTAAAAGTCACAATGAAAGATCTTCAGGTTTCATCACTCAAACAAGTTTGAGACTGATTCAAATGAAAATCCTGTATGTGTGTGTGTGTCTGTGTGTGTGTCTGTGTGTCTGTCTGTCTGTTTGTCTGTCTGTCTGTCCCTCTGTCTCTCTCTGTCTCTGTGTCTCTGTCTCTGTCTCTCTCTCTCTCTCTCTCTCTCTCTCTCTCTCTCTCTCTCTCTCTCTCTCTCTCTCTGTGTGTGTGTGTGTGTGTGTGTGTGTGTGTGTGGTGGCATTAAACATGGCAGAAAATTTCTAAAACTTTTTTGCTATGCTATGTTTATGATTTTATAGGCCCCGAGTATGCCGATGTTGTATTTCTGGTGGACAGCTCAGATCACCTGGGCATTAAGTCCTTCCCTCTTATGAAAACTTTCATCAACAAGATGATCAGCAGCCTCCCCATAGAGGCCAACAAGTACCGCGTGGCCCTGGCCCAGTACAGCGATGCTCTCCACAGTGAGTTCCAGCTGGGCACCTTCAAGAGCAGAAACCCCATGCTGAACCACCTGAAGAAGAATTTTGGGTTCATCGGTGGGTCCCTGAAGATAGGGAACGCCCTGCAGGAGGCTCACAGGACCTTTTTCTCAGCTCCCACAAACGGAAGAGACAAGAAACAGTTCCCCCCAATCCTGGTGGTGCTGGCTTCAGCAGAGTCCGAGGATGACGTGGAAGGAGCCTCGAAGGCCCTGCGGGAGGCTGGGGTGAAAATCATCTCTGTGGGGGTGCAGAAGGCCTCTGAGGAAAACCTGAAGGCCATGGCCACAGCCCAGTTCCATTTCAACCTCAGGACCATCAGGGACCTCAGCATGTTTGCCCCGAATATGACGCAGATCATCAAGGATGTAACGAAACACAGGGAAGGAATGGCCGATGACATTATTGTAGAAGGCGAGTGTTCTAATTTTCTTTGTAGTGTGTGATGCAACACTGGCCTGAAGCAACCTTGGAAGAAAAGAGTTTATTTTAGCTTATAGGTTTATGGAGGGAAGTTCAATCAGGAACTGAAACAGAGACCATGGAAGGACTGTGCTTGCTAGTTTGCTCCTTCTGACTTACTCATCTAAGTTTTTGTTTTTTTTTTTTTTTTGCATATCCCCACTTGCCTAAGGATGGTACTGCCCACAGTGTGCCAGGCCCTCCTATATCAATTAGCAATCAAGAAAAGGCTTCACACATATGCCCAGAGGCCAATATGATGGAGTTCTTCTAAGTGTGTCTAATTGACAACAAAACTCACCTGGGCAGTGGGCTGAGGCCATGTGTATAGGACTAAAGGATTTTGAAAAATCAAGGTGGAAAGAGAATTAAAATCCCACAAATACCCCTTTCTTCCAATGGGCGGCATTTTCAGGTGTTAAATATCTTTGCATGTTCAAGGAGATCCAGAGATTGTGGCCATTTTAAGAAAACAGCGAATCCCACAGGGCTTTGGGTTTTGTGGGCTGTTTAAGTTTTTGTTTTGTTTTGTTTCTCTGTGTAGCCTTGGCTGTCCCAGACTTACTTTGTAGACCAGGCTGGCCTCATACTAACAGAGATCCACCAGCCTCTGCCTCCCAGAGTGCTGGGATTGTAGGCATGCACCACCTCGCCTGGCCTCTTTTGTGGCTTCTTTAGCCCTAGGCATTTAAAAATTCTGCAGCAACCACTCATTGTCACCCGGGTTCCTCTGAGCCACCTCCCTGGGTTGTTCTGGCTGCGGTCTTATTACTGGCTCAGTGAAAACAAATTTGCTCCTGGAAAAGCCTTCAACTTCTGGAACCACATAATGTAGCCGCAGGATGGCAAGGCTGAAGCCAGCCTCTGGTTATCCAAATCCTATCCCAGAGCCAAAAACTAAAGTGATACTGCCTGCCCCAGTGCCAGGCGGCCACATGCAGGCAGGGCTGGGTCAAGCTTCCTGGTTCCCCGCCAGGCAGTATGCACACCTCATTGCCTACTCTGCTGTTTGTGTCTGAATTAGCTTCTGTGTTCTCCACAGTCGGCCCCCCCCCCCCTGGTTAAATCAGTTTGCGATGACATACCGATAATACAGAATGCTTTTCTTGTGGCAACTTATGAAAATATGAGTCTTTAAAACTAGTGCCGTTGCCAAATAATTGAATAACGCAAATGCATACATTATCATTCCTTTGCGATATTTAGGCTTGACCTGCTGAGACTAATGGAAATGATACCTAAAATGATTTTCACATTTAATAGCTAGTGATCATTGAATGGATAGTATGTACCAGGCTCCACGTTAAGTATATTATCTCATTTCATATCTACACCAACTCTATGGAGTAAACACTATATCTCACTTTATAGATGAAGGAATTGAAGCTGGGAGTGCAGCTGATATTCAGTCTCTGACCCTGGGGTCACCTTCATCTCAGCCTCATCGGTCACATCATGTTTCCTTTACCTAGCTGAACCCTAGTGTATGTTCTGCACACCTTACGATGCTCATCAGAGGTGTTGACTGTCCTGTTATAACTGTGCTCATTCATTCTTTGTCCCACCCAGCTTGCCAAGGTCCTTCTGTGGCCGATGTGGTGTTCCTGTTAGATATGGCGATTAATGGCAGCCAGGAGAACATTGACCATCTTAAAGCATTCCTGGGAGAAAGTGTCTCTGCCCTTGACGTAAAGGAAAACTGCATGAGGGTTGGCCTGGTGGCCTACAGCAATGAGACGAGAGTGATCAGTTCATTGAGCACGGGCATCAACAAGACGGAGGTCTTGCGGCACATACAGGACTTGTCTCCCCGAGTAGGGCAGGCCTACACTGGGGCTGCCCTCAGAAAGGCTAGGAAGGAAGTCTTCAGTGCACAGAGAGGCAGTCGGAAGAACCAGGGGGTGCCTCAGATCGCCGTGCTGGTGACCCACAGAGCCTCGGAAGACAACGTGACCAAGGCGGCTGTCAACCTCCGGCGTGAGGGTGTGACCATCTTTACGATGGGGATAGAGGGAGCCAGCCCAGCCGAGCTGGGGAAGATCGCATCCCACCCTGCGGAGCAGTTTGCCTCCAAACTGAGCAACTTCTCCGAGCTGGCCACCCATAACCAAACGTTCCTGAAGAAGCTACGGAACCAAATCACGCACACGGTCTCTGTCTTCTCAGAACGGACCGAGACCCTCAAATCTGGTAAAGCCTTACTGAAAAGTGCCGTTCTAGAGCCTTCTTTATTTTTGTTTTTTGAGTGTTATATTGAAGGGACTCGGGCTCTTAAGTGGGTGTGCAAATTACTATTATGGGTATTTTTCTGAGATAGGATTTCTCTGTGTAGCCTCGGCTATCCTGACTCACTTTGTAGACCAAGCTGGCCTCAAACTCAAAAAGATCCACCTGCCTCTGCCTCCCAAGTGCTGGATTACAAGAGTGAGCCACCACTCCAGGCTGATTTTAAGTTTAGCTGGATACGAGGAATTCCCGCGTGGGGGACACGAAAACCCGCGGAAGTGTGAGCCTGGGAGAGTGTCTTTCCTCTCTGATGTGGCTTTAGCTGGGTGGTTAGTTCACCACTCCCTGGAATCGCCATTTTCTGGTCCTCTCCCCTCATTGACTTTTATTCTTTTTTCTCAGAAGTTCCCCTGATCTTTCCTGTACTTCATATCTTTCTCTCTATTTTTTTTTTTAAACCCTCAGGCCAAGTTAGAAAATAAATAAGAAACATGATTTGTATAGGAGATGGATACATTTCAATAAGAATCGATTGCCTGCAAGTTTAGAGAGAGCGGTGACTGTATATTTGCATGTGTTCAGTGTTGGTTTTATACAAGTGCACATATGTACCCATATATGCTATATAAATATTCTCATAGTTTATATGAAATTCTAGTGGCGCATTCTAGTTTTCCTATGCTCATATGCAAACATTTGTGTATATTGTGCAGCAGTTATTTACGGCCCTGTTTACTGTAAGTTTCACTGTCTCACACCCAAGGTGATTTGACAACACTGCTACTGGAGTTCAGGACTAGGAGTGGGCAAGAAGTAAATACCTTTTTTTCTGGATTGTAGGAAAGAGGACTGACGAGCTCACGGCATCCTGCCACACGCCCTCTGTTCCTCATTATAGTTCTTTCCCCCCGAATGGTATTTACTAACGGAGAGAAGCAGCTTGCAAAGAAGGATTTCTAGTTTTCTCATATTTATACTCATCCTTATTCATGGCAGAGAATTCAGGTTATAGTCTCAAACTGCCTGAGACAACTCATTTCACCCAACTAATGCTGGTCCCTGGTCCCAAGCTAGGCAAAGAGAGTCTCTGACGCCTGAAAGTCAACCCCATCTTTCTTCTGTACGTGCTGGTAACATTTACCCTTCCTAGCTGCGCTCATGTCTCTTTTGCATTTGCCCCAACTGATACATTCCATTTATTTATTTGGTTCTGTTTTAGCCTGCGTGGATACAGAGGAAGCAGATATCTACCTGCTCATTGACGGTTCAGGGAACACCCAGCCCACAGACTTCCAGGAAATGAAGACGTTCCTGTCAGAGGTGGTGGACATGTTCACCATTGCTCCCCACAAGGTGCGGGTCGGGGCTGTGCAGTACGCAGACACCTGGGACTTGGAGTTTGGGATCAGTAAGTACACCAGCCAACCTGACCTGGGAAAGGCCATTGAGAACATCAGACAGATGGGCGGGAATCCCAACACGGGTGCAGCCCTGAACTTCACGCTGAAGCTGCTGCAGAGAGCAAAGAAGCAGCGAGGAAACAAAGTGCCGTGTCACCTCGTCGTTCTGACAAACGGCATGTCCCGGGATAGCGTCCTGGAGCCTGCGCACAGGCTGAGGGAGGAAAACATCCGCGTTTATGCTATCGGAGTCAAGGAAGCCAACCAAACACAGCTGCGGGAGATAGCGGGAGAGGAAAAACGAGTCTACTACGTGCATGAATTCGATGCCTTGAGAGGCATAAGGAACCAAGTGGTTCAAGAGATCTGTACTCAAGAAGGTAGGACATGACGCGGCGGGACCTTCAGACAGCAGCTCACAAAGGGACAGTTAGTCTAGAGGGATGACACACATTTCGAAGTTGAGATCGTTACTATTTTCTCCCTCAGAACAAAGCAACCTCCCCAACCCCCCACCCCCGTGGTAGGATAAATTAATTTCTGAAGAATGACAGAGCTAGTTGAGCTGTTTCTCTCTAATGAATATTAATTAGCCTCTTCCCACAAAGCCCTGCCAACATGTGTGATTAGGTGTCATGTTTATAGTACAATCAAATGCGTTCTTGGGGGGGCATGGCCATCTGATTGACATTTTTTTTTATAAATGAGTTTGTATGAATTTCTCTGGAGCACTACGTCAGTAGTTTTTACTCTCTCAGGGTATTGGTAGAGACCTGTAGAGGCATTTCTGGTGTTCTGAGTAGGGAGCTTTCTTAGCATTGCTGAGTGGAGGAGTCCAGCGCATTTGCTAATCACCTACTACAATAAAAATGAACTGGCCCCAAATGGTGCAGAGGTTGAGATACTGGCACAAATTACCAAGGAACAGAATAGCCTTAGCTGTTGTTGTTTGCAATGCTTTATTTGCCTAGCCATCTTTATCACACACACACCGAGCTTGAACACAGAGTTACTTGCGATTTGGGCTTTCCTGTGAACTCTTAATTTTTTTATCCTCGGTGATGTGACTAAACACCCCAGTCTCTCCCTTGCAGCCTGCCGAGACATGAAGGCAGACATCATGTTTCTGGTGGACAGTTCCGGCAGCATCGGGCCGGAAAACTTCAGCAAAATGAAGATGTTTATGAAGAACCTAGTGAGCAAATCTCAGATCGGGGCAGACCGAGTGCAGATTGGCGTGGTCCAGTTCAGCCACGAAAACAAGGAGGAGTTTCAGCTCAACACATACATGTCTCAAAGTGACATCTCCAATGCCATCGACCGAATGGTGCACATTGGAGAAACAACCTTGACAGGCAGCGCCCTGACCTTTGTGTCTCAGTATTTCAGTCCCGACAAGGGGGCCCGGCCCAATGTCAGGAAGTTCCTCATTCTCATCACAGACGGCGAGGCGCAGGACGTAGTAAGGGACCCGGCAGTAGCCCTGCGCAAAGAAGGGGTGATTATCTACTCCGTGGGGGTCTTTGGCTCCAATGTCACCCAGCTGGAGGAGATCAGCGGGAAACCAGAGATGGTTTTCTATGTTGAGAACTTTGACATTCTTCAGCACATTGAAGATGATCTCGTTCTGGGAATATGCAGTCCCCGTGAAGGTAAGCACGGGGCTAGTCCCAGCAGGGACAACCAGATACTTAGTGTTGCTTGAGTTAAATAGACTTGCATTCAAATGCCTGCCGCTTCTCACTTGGAAGGCTTGCTTTTAGTGCCTTTGGCCTTTTGAGTGTTAAGAGCTGGGTATGGTGGCTCGTGCCTGTTATCCCAGTATGCAAGATGAAGCAGGAAAATGGCCAGCCTGGGTTACAGAAATGAGTTCCAGGCTAGTCTGAGATACAGGGTAAGATCTTGGCTCAGAGCCTCCCCCACCCCTCACATATAAAATAAATAGATCTACAGAAAGTCCTAATATGATTAATTACTCCTTTAAAAAAAAAGTGATGTCAGCCAGGCAAGGTGGCATATGTCTTTAATCCCAGAGGCAGAGACACTGTGAGTTCGAGGCCAACCTGGTCTATAAAGGGAGTCCAGGACAGGCAAGGCTATGCAGAGAAACCCTGTGTTGGGGGAGAAAATTGGACATTACCAGATCTTATGTCAGTTTCCCTGGAGGGGAGGGGCTTTGTCAAGAGCTCTTGTGGAAGTGACCCATTGCAGGACTGCTTCCAGGAAGAGAAGAAGGAAAGCAAAACCAGAGCAGAGGTGGGAGCTATCCAAGGCAGTCATTTGAGCTGAGTCTACCCATGGCCAATGTTAGGTCATGAGTCCCGCCACAGGTGGCCCTGCTCTTCGCTGAGGGGCCCAGCCTTATATGTCTTGTGCCGTCAGCCCACAGGTGGGCTGTTGAGACAGTTGCAGGGGAACAGATCCTCTTGAGCAAAAGACTCATCTTTTTTTTTTTTAAACGATTTGTTTATTATGTATACAGTGTGCATCAGGTCACATTATTGATGGTTGTGAGCTACCATGTGGTTGCTGGGAGTTGAACTCAGGACCTTTGGAAAAGCAGTTAGTGCTCTTAACCTTTGAGCCATCTCTCCAGCCCTGCTCCCCTCCCCCACCCTCCAGAAGACTCATCTCTGGCTCAGCATCTATTTGAGCAAATGAAATGCTTGTGAAAACTGTCTACTAAATTGTACAAAGCATGACTGTAGTAAGAGAGCTTGAGCAGGGACTGAAGAGATGGCTCAGAGGTTAAGAGCACTGACTTCTCATCCAGAGGTCCTGAGTTCAATTCCCAGTAACCATATGGTGGCTCACAATCATCTATAATGTGATCTAATGCCCTCTTCTGTCATGCAGGCAAGCACTGTATATATAATAAATAAATAAATCTAGAAAAAATATTTAAAAAAAAAAAGAGCTTGAACAATTCATACTTTTGGAGAACTAAACGTCACACTCTGCGCTCTTCCTATGACACTACAGCATAATGAAGGTGTGCACACCAAAGCTCCAGGCTGAAGGCGCAGCTCGGCGGCAGTGCATTCTCAAGGCCATGGACTGAACCCCAGCATCTCATCCTTCCCCCCAAAACCAAATCCATCCAAGTCCAGCAAATATAAGCAGCTAAACTGTTCCTGTGTGACCCCAGGGCTTAATGATAGAAACATTCTGAAAATACGTATTTTTAGACCTTTAAGGGAGAAGAGATACTGTCTCGTAGGGTTTGGTGGTTGTCCTCCGTGTTTGGTTGAAGGAGGACCACATCTGGTTTCTGTTTCCTGGCAATGCCATCCATAATAACTATAAACTCTTCGAAGGGCTCCAACCCTGAGCAAACTCCCTCCCTGCCGCCACCCCCACAACCCCCGCAAGTCCCTGAGTGATCCAAGCAAACTCCACAGCCAGCTGACAGCTGGAGGGGGCCTAGTTCTTCCTCAGTGGAGTCAGCCTTTTTTCTTGGGAATTTGAGTCTTGGCTCTGTAGGCATGGCCTCCAGTCAGCGTTGAGTACATTGACTCTTGTGTTTCCAACAGTCCACCACATGGCTGGCAAGTGGCTCACAGAGGAAGGACATGTGAAAGCCAGCGGGGGCGGTTGGGGAGCACTTTCTCACAGTTCTGCTTCTCCAGAACGGATGAGCTAACAAATCTTTGGATTGAACTTATCTAAAGACCCAGAGAGAGTGTGTTAACAACATAAAGACCAAATGGCCATCTCAGGACCCCACTTCTCCAGAAAGATGAGTTCACTTTTAGAACTCACAGTGGGACGTGCTCCTTTAGATGAGTTGGCGATTAGGTCTTTTCTGCTCTGCTGTGCCCAAAATGCTGGCCTCAGGCTTGACAAGTTCAGAGTGTCATGTTAGGACAGCTTACTTGAGCTAAGCGAGAACTGGCCGGCTTTTTAATGATGGGTCCTAATAACGGAAATAAGCGCTTCGAGAAAGTCAACAAGGCAGACACATAGGCTCAGAAATCAGCCAACATAGAACCGAACTGTGATAAAAACATAGTGTTATCGAATGCCTTTTGCTGCTGTTGTTTTGTCATTTCCTCCATGGGATCCTAATAAAATCCTCACGATCCCTGTAAATTAAAAATAAACTTGAATAAGTAAAAGCACACATGGAAGGGACCAGTTATATGGGGAAATTTTATATGGTTATGATCTTTCTCTTTTAGCCTACAGGTTGAGACTACATGGTTGAGACAATGACCCATAATGGCCATCACATCTCTTACCTCTGTGGTGGGTTGCACTCCACACTCACCCTGTTCCAAAAGCTCACCTTGAACATTGCTGAGCACAAGAGTGCACCTTATCTCTGCCATGCAGAGTGTTGAAAATCTGACACATAGCTTGTTCCTACAGAGAGAAAACACCAGCCATGTGAAACAGAAGGCGGGAGAACCTCCCGCACTGAATCTCAGCTGTTCTTCTTTCTTTTCAGAATGCAAGCGGATTGAAGTTTTGGATGTTGTGTTTGTCATCGACAGCTCCGGCAGCATTGACTACCAAGAATATAACATCATGAAGGACTTTATGATTGGCCTGGTGAAGAAAGCTGATGTGGGCAAGAATCGGGTCCGGTTCGGAGCTCTGAAGTATGCTGATGACCCGGAAGTGCTGTTTTATCTGGATGAACTAGGCACAAAGTTGGAGGTGATCTCGGTCCTCCAGAATGACCAGCCCATGGGTGGTAACACTTACACTGCCGAGGCCCTGGCCTTCTCCGATCACATGTTCACTGAAGCCCGGGGCAGCCGTCTGCAGAAGGGGGTCCCCCAAGTCCTCATTGTGATCACGGATGGGGAATCTCATGATGCGGAGAAGCTCAACGCCACCGCCAAGGCCCTGAGGGACAAAGGCATCCTCGTCCTGGCTGTGGGGATTGCTGGTGCCAATAGCTGGGAGCTCTTAGCCATGGCAGGGTCGAGTGACAAGTACTACTTTGTAGAAACGTTTGGAGGCCTGAAGGGGATATTTTCTGATGTGTCAGCCAGTGTCTGTAACTCTTCAAAAGTCGGTAAGGCCTGTCAATTAAGTTTTTTCTAATTAGTGAAAAAAAAAGGGGGCGGGGAGCAAATGAGTGAGATACCAACCAGTCACATTTGGGAATGAGTTGTCCTGAGAGGAGAGAAGGAACCAGAATTAGGAAGTGGCTTACCCACTTCATAAAATCCCAGAGTTGGATGGGCTTTCAAGGGTATTTCGTTTAATTCCTTCCCCAAGAGAAAAACTTTGGAAAACACAGGTTCTCACCCCCACCTGGGCTCTTTTAGCACTGAGAGTTCTGCTGTTTTTCCAAAGACTTTATTAGAACATAGGTTTACTTAGGGGTCTTCCTACCCAGAGTCAAACTCTGCCTCGTCCTAAGGGCTATCACCAGTTGCCTGAAGTCTTTCTCTCCTCCAGGCCAAAGGAGTTCACTGGAAATGCAGGCTTAGGTTTTACAGACTCCAGTCCAACCTCTGAGGGCTCTATGGCACAGGGCAGGTGGCTTTATCCATTTGGGCAGCCAGAGATAGTGTGACTGTGTGTGTGTGTGTGTGTGTGTGTGTGTGTGTGTGTGTGTGTGTGTGTGTGTGTGTGTGTGTGTGTTTGGGCAGCCAGAGATAGTGTGACTGTGTGTGTGTGTGTGTGTGTGTGTGTGTGCGCGCGCGCGCGCGCGAGAGAGAGAGAGAGAGAGAGAGAGAGAGAGAGAGAGAGAGAGAGAGAGAGAGAGAGAGAGAGAGAGAGAGAGAGAGAGAGAGAGAGAGAGAGAGAGTGCTCAGCCATTGTTCATTCATGAAGCTGCCACTTTTGTTTTGCTAGGTGTGGCTCTGCGCACTTAATAGCCTTAGCACTTGGAGGCCGTCCTAGCCTACACCTTGAGTTCCAGGCCAGCCCTGCTATGTAGAATGTCCCTGCTCACCTTCCTCACCCCCCAAAAAGAGGAAAAGACAGTCCTCACCCTTTTGTTTAAAGGTGTTTCTCAAGAAGAGACAGAGTTTTGTTTTCCAAACAATAGGACTGTTAGGTGAAAAACATATAAGCAAATTTGTGCTCTAAAAAAAAAAAAGAATAAATAAATAAATAACGTATTTTTTTTTATTAGCGGAATCACCATTGGTTTACAATTCCAACATATGGGTGCAGTTCTTTTTCAAAATTATTTCACCTTTTCAGTTTTGTTTGTTGTTTGTTGTGAGCTTTGCCCACTTAAAATGTAGCCACAAGCATTTTCTCTGGCAAGCCAACAATCTTTCTGTTTGTTATTAGGAAGAAGGACAGATCTTTCCTTCCTTGTTGACAGATGCCTAAAATTCGATCTGTCCTTTTGTCACTCTCTGTGAAAGCTGACAACTGCACTTTGCACTGAGATGTCCCCATTAAGCAAGAAAGGCTGTCAGCCTCAAGTCTGAAGCAGAGACCTTCAGTGAGCTCATCACTTCCGAAGGACTTTGTATGCTGTTTCTGCTTTTCTCTTTCTTATCCAGACTGCAGGCAGTTTGCCCCCTCTTACCATTTCTAAGACTACTCTGAGGATTAGGATGCAGCTGAAGGGTGCTTAAAGAGTTCAAATCCCAGCCCCATGTAAACAGCCAGCTGTGTCTGTACACTTAGTTCCATAGGGGAGCTGAGACAGAAGGTCACTGAGGCTCACTGGCACCAGCCTAGCTCCAATTTCAGTGAGACCCTGTCTTTTGTTGTTGGGTTTTTTTGTTTTGTTTTGTTTTGTTTTTGTTTTTTGAGACAGGGTTTCTCTGTTTAGCCCTGGCTGTCCTGGACTCGTTTTGTAGACTAGGCTGGCCTCGAACTCAAGAGATCCTCCTGCCTCTACCTCCCTGAGTGCTGGGATTAAAGGTGTGGGCTGCCACACCTGGCTGAGAGCCTGTCTTAAGGGACAAAGGTGGAGAGAATAAGTCAGAATGCCTGATGTCCTCCCCTGGCCTTCATGAATGGGTGTTCATACCCCCACACTTATGTACTAATGTGCATATACCCTTCACACACACACAAAGGCATATGTGCACACACATGTATGTGCGTAATTTCAAATGTTAAATTGAGTCAGTGTTGGGAACCCCAGGAGTTCAAGGAAGTAACAGGGCTTAGCAGAGGCCTAAAAGCTATAGATGAGGGTGTGCTAGGCATAACTTACCCATTGGCAGCCTCGTTCTGTTTGTTTGGATTTGTTACAATAATGCAATAGAGTAATCTCTGACTATATTGCATTATGGACTCCAAAACATTCTTTTTTACACTACTATTTTTGCCTATGTATACCAGAGAAAGGAAGCTGATAGAACAGGAAGGTCGGATGGGGAGCCGAAAGCACACTTTTCACAATTTGCCCTAATAAGCCAGAAAAAAAAATTTTATTGGACCAACTGGGCAGGAGAGGCCAAGGAAATAATACAGACCATCTGCTTCTATTTGAATCTCTATGTGGATGCATGTTAATGCTGTTTGCTGTGCTACTGCTGTCCCCAGCCTTCTGGAACGATTAGGACCCGATTGCACATGATGAGAGATGAGAGAAGCTCTTATGTAGCCCTGTTGTCAGTTCTCTGGCACGTCAGAACAGAAAATGGTGTATGACCAAACGGACAGAGACGAGAGAAACACGGAAGGCATGGGTTTGCAGCGCGTGACTCCCACTGCCTTTGAGGGGCTCGTTTGTATTTATTTATTCTCCAATTAATGTGACCACAGAGCAGCATGAGATAAGCGGCCACTTTCAAAATGCTTTTTCTGTGGAGCCGCAGATGCCTAATTCACTCCTGGCAGGTTAAAGAAAGAGCGGCCGTCTGGTCTTACCCTCATTTCCTTTCCTCTCTGTAGATTGCGAAATTGAGAAGGTTGACCTTGTCTTCCTCATGGACGGCTCAAACAGCATCCATCCCAACGACTTCCAGAAGATGAAGGAGTTTCTGGCATCAGTCGTTCAAGACTTCGATGTCAGCCTCGACAGAGTGCGCGTTGGAGCGGCGCAGTTCAGTGACAGCTACAGGTCAGAGTTCCTGCTGGGGACCTTCACGGGGGAGAAGGAGGTATCCACACAGATTGAGAGCATCCAGCAGATCTTTGGGTACACCCACATCGGAGAGGCGCTCAGGAAGGTGAGGCATTACTTCCAGCCAGACACAGGCAGCCGGATCAACGCGGGCACCCCCCAGGTGCTGCTGGTCCTCACAGACGGCCAGTCCCAAGACGAGGTAGCTCAGGCCGCCGAGGAGCTGAGACACAAAGGGGTGGACATCTACTCGGTGGGCATCGGGGACGTGGACGACCAGCAGCTGGTCCAGATCACGGGGACGGCGGAGAAAAAATTGACGGTCCATAACTTCGACGAGCTGAAAAAGGTGAAGAAAAGAATCGTGCGCAACATCTGTACCTCGGGCGGCGAGAGCAGTAAGTATTGAGATCTCCATGTTGACTTCCCTCACCGCCTCCACTGGCATTTTCCTCCCACTGTTTACCTCCCCTGGGGCTGCTGGGAGAATTTGGGTTTGTGCCTCTGGATTTCAATTTGAACTTTTTCACAGATATGAAAGCATATATGTATTTTGTGAACCGTGGGATGAAACGCAGTGTGCTAGAGACTCTGTGTCTCCCAGGGGGAGAATGGCTCTTTTGTGAATAGAGATGCCTGACTTCACAAAATGTGAGGGAGAGGCCTTTGTTCACAACCCAGCTGCTTTCTGAGGTTGGAGAATGTGTCACAGAGAAAATGAGCTGCCTGGTGGCTTCTGGTTGCCTGGCAATAGGCCTACGGTGCAAGGGATGATTCCATATAGGTGGGGAGGGGCCATCTCTAGGCCTGTCCCTTACCTATTAGCCTCTGTGGTAGCATTTCATAGTTATCTGCTTAATAATGACCAGATGTGGGGCCTGGAGAGCTCAGTCAGCACTGTGCTTGCTGTGCAATCAGGAGGACTGGAGTTTGATCCCCAGGCCCGTGTGAAACAGCCAGATGTGGGGGTGCATGCCTGTAATCTCAGGCCTGGGGACACTGAGAGGAGCCTGCTGGGAAGCCCGCCTAGCCTAGTAAATTAGTTCCAGGTCACTCTGTCTCAAAACATAAGGTCTATGGTATACACGGTTGACCTCTGGCCTCCACGGACACACACACACACACACACACACACACACACACACACACACACACACACACACACACTCTTACATAGGCACCCTATGGGTTAGTGATTTTTCTACCCAAGTTCCCATGGTAAACATTTACCACAGACTTCCACCAAGGAAAGGAAAGCCACGGTATCATTGATAGGCAGCTGAGACTGAAAACCTGACTACAGATCCTGCTCCGCGCCATCTGTCCTTGGGCCAGTTGCTTCTCTGTAGTTGAATGTTTGCCTTTGTGTAGTGTGATTGAGCACCACCTGGGTCAAAGCACCTTTGTGAGGATTTCCCTGAGACAATGAACATTCAAACCTGATTCTGAGTAAGCCTGCCGCCTACCATGGAATTACCAAGTCCCTCTGCATCAGTCAAGTTCTCTAGAGGAACAGAACTGATAGAACAAATCGCTCTTTTTATACTGAAAGAGGATTTATTTGAGTGGCTTGCAGGCTGTGGTCCAGCTAGTCCAACAATGGCTGTCTACTGGCAAAGTCCAAGAGTCTAGCAGTTGTTCAACCCACAAGGCGGGATGTCTCGGCTGGTCTTCAGAATATGCAGGAATCCCAAAGAAGTGGGTTCTAATGCCAGTGAAGGAACGGGCTTGCTAGCAAGAGCAACCAGACAGAGAGAGAGAGAGAGACAAACAGATGGACAGACAGACAGACAGACAGACAGACAGCTTCCTTCTTCCATGTCCTGTATATAGGCTGTCACCAGAAGGTGTGGCCCAGATTAAAGGTGGCTTGTCCCACCCCAAAAGACCCAGATTAAAAGTGGGTCTTCCCACTTCAAAATGATTTAATTAAGGAATAACACCTCACAGGTGTGCCCGGAAGCTTGGGTTTTAGCTAATTCCAGATGTGGTCAAATTGACAGGCAGTTTTGCCCACCACTCACCCATTACATGCATCCCATCCATAAGAGCTGGCTCTTCCCTTTAGCCCACATCATTGGGAGGAATGAGCCTCCTGTTAGTGATTGACAGCCTATGCCGCTGTAAGTACAGAAACTGTGAACTCCCTTCAAGGTTACTCTATTTTTTCCAGCCTGCCACAGGTTGCTCACTTGCCACAAGAGACAAAGCCATGTGTGGCTGGCATTTCCCTCATTGTTCCCGTTCCTCACTTTCACACTACCCCTTCTCCTAGGCCTTGTCATCATCATCGTCCCCACCCCACCTCCCACACCCCCATACCTCTCTTTACCTCCCACCCCCCACAACCCCGTCTTGCTGACCCTGGTCTCTGGCCATTCCAGAATGGGCTGGGGAAAAGAGGAACAGAGCGTTTCATTCGGTGGCACTGGTCAGACACGGTCTTCTGACAGTAGCCCACACCTAAAGCTGGGTCCTGGGGAGAGAGCACCGTTTAAGTTCTTCCACGTTATTTCCCATAGCCTGTATCCCCACCAACGCTGATTTTAGGGCGAGTGTCTCAACTGGAGCTGCCACATCTGCACATCAAGTGATGCCTCTGGCTTCAGGTTGCCCAGCTCTCCCTGCCCCACTCTGTTGAATGGAAAATCAGAGGACCCCAAACACAGCTCCTTTTGCTGCTTATTCATACCAGTTCTGTGGGCCACAGTGGCAAGTCACTCATCCCCATAAACACCAGAATTCACGGTCCTAAAAACTGCTGTTCTCCTTTTGCAGGGACCCACTTGTGACCCTGGGTCTCGCTCCTCCAATTTCCAGGCTTAAGTTAACTCAAAGATACTTTCTCAAGGCCCTTCCTCTTTTTCTTTTTTAAGTTTTACTTGGCATAAGGTGTCTAGTTAATTTTTTTAAATATATTTTATTAATTTATTCATATTACATCTCAATTGTTATCCATACCTTGTATCCTCCCATTCCTCCCTCCCTCCCATTTTCCCCTTACTCCCCTCCCCTATGACTGTAGAAACTGTGGTACATTTACACTATGGAATACTACTCAGCTATTAAAAACAAGGAATTCCCGAAATTTGTGGACAAATGGATTGAACTAGAAATGATTATAATGAGTGAGTTAACCCAGAAGCAGAAAGAGTCAAATGGTATATACTCACTTATATCTGGACACTAGCCCAAGGGGCATGTCCCATGAAAGTCTTCACTTACCAGAAAAGTGGGACAGAGGGGAGGACATCCTATTGGGACTCTAAGTGAGAGAAGCATGGGAGAATGGGGAAATAGAAGGATCTAGTGGGTCCTAGAAAGCTACAAGAAGAACATTATGACGGGTGGATCTGCGCCCAGGGGTCCTGCTCAAACTATGGCACCAGCCAAGGACAATATGTGCAGTAAACTTCAAGCCCCTTCCTCTTGAACGAAAGGAGAAATTGCTTCTCCTGCATGTGAGAAGGCTCAGAGTACACCAACAACCATCTCCAAGAGTACTTTCCCAGTCTCCCATCTTTTGTAAGAACCCAGCAGGTGGGTCAAAGGTTGAACGTCATGATGTCACTTGGGGGCCACTGCCTTTTCTGCATCTTGCTTTAGATGCTGCTCTGACTTTGGAATGTGTCTGATTGTCCCAGCCAACGCTTCCTCATTAATTTTCTATTTCACAAGAGGTACTCATTTTTAAATTATTAGGTCAAAAATTATCTTAGAACAGTTTGGTTTCTACTTGAGTGCTTGAGACAGTTTTAAAAATGGGAATGTAGTGGATTATTTTTAAGGGAGGCAGTTGTTATGCCAACAAGATGGCTCAGCCAGGAGAGGCAGTCACCCCCACACCTGACAACTGAGCTCTGTCCTGGAACCCACGTGGCGAAGGAGGAAAAGGACTGCTGCAAATTCTCCTCTGCCCTCACCCCATACAGTACCCCATAAATAAATATTTTTAAAACTTTTTTTAAATTATGGAAACAATCATGAATTTGAGAAGATAAAGTGCCTTTTTATTAAGATAAACTCAAAGTCATTAGTGCAGCAAACAAGAATGTAAGGCTTTCGTAGCCAAGCTGCGGGCTTTGGGCTGATGAGGCTGGAATGCACACTGATAAAGCTTCAAAGGCATTCACAAGTATATTACAGGATGCTCCTTCTAAAATGAAAAAAAAAAAAAAAATCCTCTAACCACAGAGGTCAGAAAGCAGTTTGGTGTGTTTCTGCACTAACCAGGCTTAGATCTGGGCATTTCCTTGGCTTGTTTGTTCGTTGGTGTTTCCATTTGGTTTTGGATCCAGGGGAGTGACCTCATGGGTGCCAGGCAAGTGCCACTGAGCTATAGCTCTGCTGCATCTGATCTACTTCTTAGTAAAACACACAGAATGTTGGAGACACAGTTGCCATTCAAGTCTTAGTTTTCCCATTCATAAAGCCTGCTTGCCCTTAAAAATTAGGCTGGAGAGATGGATGCCTCAGAGGTTAAGAGTACCATCTGCTCTTCCAAAAGTCCTGAGTTCAATTCCCAGCAACCTCATCGTGGCTCATGACCATTTGTAATGAGACCTGTTGCCTTCTTGTGGTGGGCAGGCGCACATGCAGGCAGAATACTGTATAAATAATAAATAAATATTTTTTTTAAAAAGTTTCCCTCACTGTGCACAATCACTCAAAATTAGAAAGTGAGCAGCTGCGTGGAAATGCTCGGTACAAATGTCTTTCCTCTTTCACCCAACAATGGCCAACCAGCCCACTTTTCCCAATGAGATATTTTCTTCAGGGCCGCAGCCACCTAATCTTATTAATGTGCCTCAGCTTGTCAACAGTATTTCTTGATTTTTTTCTGCATGTACTTATTTACTTATTGTGTGTATTTGGGGGAAACACATGTCACAGCATACATGTAGAGATCAGAGGACAACTTGCTAGAGTCCGTTCTCTCCTTCCACTATGTAGGTTTTGGGAATTGCACTTGGACTATCAGGCTTGGCAGAGTTCCCACTGAGCTAGCATCTCACTGGCCCTCAACCATATTTCATTCTCTCTCTCTTTTTAAAAATCTATTCTTTTTGAATACAATACATCCTGACTGTATCCTCCCTTTCTTCCCCTCTGCCCAGTCCCTCCTCCACCTACCCTCTCCCCCAGATCCACTGCTCCCCTGTTAGCCTTCAGAAAAGAGCAGACCTCCCAGAGATACCAACAGAAGACAGCGTAACAAGATGCAATGAGACTAGGCTCATCAGTGCTGGACAAGGCAAGCCAGTAGATGGGAAAAAGGCCCCACAAACATGCAAAGAGTCAGAGATACCCCCACTCCTGCTGTTAGGAGTCCCCCAAAACCTCCAAGCTAAACAACCACAGTGTGTGTGTGCAGAAGGCCTGGCTCAGACCACATGCAAGCTTGGTGGTTGCCGCTTCTGCCACTGTGAGCCCTATGCTCGGTAGACTATGGGCTGTGTCCTGCTGCTGTCCTTGACCCCTCCGGCTCCCTGGACTCAACAGTGTTTCCTAATACTAGGACTATGCAACCACCAACTCTAAAGAAAGCTCTTTACAAATGGAAGGATCAGATTAATTAGACTCAGCTGTTGGGCCTTGGGCCTGGCAGGGCAGGCAGAAGTATGACTGTCTCATCCAATCTGTTCTTCTGCATTTTTATTCTGAGATATACAATCTCTTGATTTTTGTGGTTAAGAAAATCTTCTGGGATGGCCGTGGTGGCTCATTCCTTTAATCCCAGCACTTGGGAGGTAGAGGCAGGCAGATCTCTGTGAATTTGAGGCCAACCTGGTCTACAAAGAGAGTTCCAGACAGCCAGGGCTACACAGAGAAACCCTTTCTTGAAAAACAAAAAACAAACAAACAAAAGAAAGAAAAAAGAAAAAACTTCCAAGAAGGTAAGAGATGTTCCCAACACACACACACACACACACACACACACACACACACACACACACACACACACACACAAACTGAAGCTCCTGTCTTCCCACCCTGAGCTCTGCCCTAACTTCCTCACAGCTCTTAGAAAACCTAAGCACAAGGCTCAAAGCAGCGTGCTTCCCTTTTCCATCCCACCCTCACCCCTTTTCCTCTGTGGTGGCTGCTTCCTTAATTTCCTTTCCTGTTCTCAGCCCTGTGTCCAAGTTTAATTGTTCTTTAAAAATCAACTGTATCCTTCTCCTTAGCTCACTTCTCAAATGACCCCAGCCTCCAGGGACTTTGAATGTCTGCTGGCAGATTCCCTGTGGAGTAGGGAAGACTCCAGAGCCCCAGATTTCCCCCGGCATATCTCTCCATAGAGCTTTCAGGGCCAACACATGAGAGCTCCCTCCCCAGCTTCGCACTGTCTGCAGCCACGTGGCTGCTTGGCCTGGACTTGCTCTCATCACATTACTATGGAGTTGCTTGCCAGTTTTAATTAAACATGAGGGACTCAGACTGTGGCTTTGACATTCTGGATGAAATGTTTTAAATGCTCAATTTCTGAGGGAACAAGTCCGAGTCAGTCAGCGTCATTATGACATCTCTGTTGGTGTCTGCCTTTCCAAAGTGTGCTTTCCTTGAGGGCAATTGCATCGGTTTATCACTGACTGGTTTTCTGTTGATGGGTTAAAGTATTTTTAATCTAAGGAGGAGATGTGGACACAAACGTTTTTTTGGAAAAGGTGGAGTCTGATTTCTGAGGCTTCCTGTCTCTGCCTCCATCTCACTTTCTGAGTAGAGTCAAATATAGCAAAGTAGAAGGCGGCCCTTCTAGACTTTTTGACATTAAATCTCTTCCTGAAATTGATTATCAAGTAAGGCTTTCATTTTTTTTTTTTTTCACACTCAGTCCTTGGCTTAAAAACTTTTGTTTCAAGCACCGAATTTGGTTGTTATTGTTGCTTCAGCGACTTAGAAATACCCAACTGAACAGTGTGTCTGTGAGATGACTTGAAGAGGCATCCCTGTACACACACATACAGACAGATACACAGACATGCACAGACATAGACACAAACATACACACAGACACAGACATATACAGGTTACACAGACAACACAGATACAGACACAGACACACATAGACTCACAGGCATACACAGACACACACACAGAGACAATTGGCACAGCTATGCACACACACAGAGAGACACACACACATGCACATAGACACATGTACACACTCATGCAGAGACATGTACAGACACACATGTAGACATACACACACAGATACATGCACACACAGAGACACACATACAGACAGACACACAAACACTTGCAGACACACACAAACATGTGCACACATACACAGACATGCACCAGAGACACAGAGAGACACAGACATACACATAAACACAAGACACACACACATACATAGACACACAGACATATACATACACAAACATGCAGACACACACATACACATGCGGACACACTCACACAGACTCACAGACACAGACATGCACAGACACACACAATCTGAAAATTGCTGATTTATGCAAAGCATTTCTTTTTATTTTGCCAAGCAAGCCACATGAGTTAAGAAGGCAGGCCTCAAGGTTGGAGTGAGTTTAGCATCTTAGGCGAGCATTTGTGCCATAAGACTTTTATCCTTCTTAAATTACCTGCCTTTAGGGAGCTCAGTTTAAAATACCAAGCCCATGCAAACGTCTTCAATGCTGAGACTTGCCTGGAGTTTATAAGGTAACAGCAAAGACCTTTAAATGCAACACTTTTCTACTCTTAAGTTTCTAGAACCCCAAATGGAAGTGTCTTGGCTCCCCAACTGTCTGAGCTCTTGAAGGCAGCAACACCCTTGACATGGACAAGTTGGATAATTGGATTGCCAGTGTCTTTGCCTCAAGATCTAAATGATTTTTTTTAAACATCGACTTCCTCTTTGGGTGGGTGTTAAAGACAACCAAAATTGACCCAATGCGTCTCAAAAGAAAAATGATCAAAACTTTTTCTGTGACTTTTCGGTTCTAAATGACTTTCTCTTTTCAAATGTTTTTTTTTTTACTTTTCTTTCACTCCTATTACAACTTAATATCTGTCAGTGACCTCAGGTGTTAGGTAGTGCTATGTGACTGTGTTTTAGAATACCATATCCTCAGGGTGCCTTCAGAATACTTTAGGACAGAACGTATTTATAATGGCTAGAGCAGAATCATTTAGCACTTTAGAATTTTATGCCAGCTTTAAAAAAAATATATTTATACTTCTACAGGTTATAGAAGACTGACTCTGGGGCTCTTTGCTGACCCGTGCCTTTTCCTGGTTTTCCTGTATAGCTAGAATGGAAATAAGACTTCTTGGTCCCTGGAATCAGATGTGCATCAGAATCACATTGGTGCAGTGTTAAATCTAACAAGATATGCTTTTCCCCTTGAATCCTAGATTGTTTTGTGGACGTCGTGGTTGGATTTGACCTCTCAAGTCAGCAGAGAGGGCAGTCTTTGCTCGAAGGTCAGCCCTGGATGGAAACCTACCTCCAAGGCATCTTACGTGCCATCAGCTCCCTCAACGGCGTAAGCTGTGAGGTGGGCACAGAAACTCAAGTGAGCATAGCTTTTCAAGTGGCAAATGCTGTAGAAAGATACCCTTCCAAGTTTGAGATATACAGTGACAACATACTGAGCAGCCTGCAGGGTGTGACAGTGAATGGCCCATCTCGCCTCAATGCGAACCTGCTGAGTTCTCTGTGGGACACGTTTCAGAATAAGTCCGCCGCCCGAGGGAAGGTAATAATATGGCTTTAGTGTGTCTGTTGGTCTGTGATTTCCAGTGAACTTTTTGCTAATTTTTTCCTTGTTTTTTTTTTTTTTCCCTAAAAACCTACCCCTAGGTGGTCCTTCTATTTTCAGATGGATTGGATGAAGACATTGAAAAACTTGAACAGAAATCTGATGAACTCAGAAAGGAAGGTACTGAAGGTCGGGGATGGGAAGGGATGGGGTTGACTGTTTGGGTCCTTATTTAAGTAGGGTTTTACTTTGCAGCCCAGCCTAGCTTGGAACGTCTTATGTAACCCAAGTCGGTCTCAAACTTAGGGTCATCCTCACCTCAGCCTCTTGGGTATTGGGGGCACAGGCATGAACCACTGTGCCTGGCTACTTATCAGTTTCGTTGTCTCAGAGCTCAACTCTGGCTCTTTTGTGTCCAGGTGCCTTACTGACCCTGACGTTGGCACCCTTTCTCTTCCGTGTGGGCCCAGTAGAGCAAATGGCCTCGCAGACCATTCTGATCTCTCGCTGCCTCTCGCAGTCCCTGTGTCTAAAACAGCACACTGACCAAGGCCCACACTTTACCTCCTCTTACTGTATTTGTTCTTCAAAGCCTTCCCTGGAGGATGCTCCTTTCCATATCTCCCCATGCTGTTTAATATTGCTACATCTGCCATATGAAAATGAACAGGAAGCGTCTCCTCGACCAAGGAACACGAGCATTTGGATGACTTCCTCCTAACGCTAACCACTTCCAGACTTGCAAGTGTCTTTGGCCAAGTTTCCTTGTGTGTTGGGGTTCTGTAATTAGTTCCTGCCTTCAGAACAAGCCATGAGGCTGATGCTGCCTCAAAGTTCTGCAGCCAGGCATTTGGCTTTTAGAGCCATTAGCCAATCTGGCTTATTGTTGGGTCCTTTGAAAATATGGGTCAGTAGAGGCAAAAGGCAACCACATATTCTGACTTGACTAGAAGCAGGACCAGCCTCCTGTAAGTGGGCGCTGCTGCTGCTGTTCTCCTACTCCCGTCTCCCTTGCTGGCAGGAACACTGACCTGCCAATCACTCAGAGCTGGGTGTTCTCTGAAGAATTGCCATTGGCCTGTAGAAGCCCCGTCAACTGGAAAGTCACTCCCCACTTTGTCACCGGAAGTACAAAGAATCAGATCTTGGCCTCGAGTGACACCAGGGCGTTGACTTATGTGCCAGAACTCTGAGGCCAAGTCAAGTTCAGGTCCTGTCCTGTCTTCTTTCCTTCACACCGTCCTCGCCCCTTTCTTCTGAGGACTTTCGACACATTGTTTGTGTCCAGCCCTTACCTCAGGGTCTGCTTCCAGGAGCCTGATCCAGTACACATACCTCCCAGCTTCACAGATGTCAGTCAGCCAGAATCTGTATTTTCTGCTGAGTTCACTTCCTTAACCTTAAGCAAACTGCAGAGGGCTCCGGGTTTACAGCCATATAGGAAAGGCTTTTATTTTACTCATTCTTGCCTACAGCTGCCTTTTCTTTATTCTATCATCACATCTTGGTCTTTGTGAGCTCCAGAGAGATTTTAATTAAGATGGAGGACAAGACTCTGGGGCACCTAGTTTGAGAAGACAGTTTTGTTGTCATCCTTGTGATTTTTAACTCTTTCAGCCCTCCTAGTGTGTGAGTGTGCATAAGGGGAATCTATCTCTTGCCCATAGTGTTAAAGTGTCTTCTGGGAAGCACTTAGGAGCGTCTAGGGTTCCAAGCACCTTCTGTCTCCATCTCCCAGAGAAAATATAGGAAATCTACCTAAACTTCAGAAGCTAGACAATATATATATATATATATATATATATATATATATATGTAAATAATATATAAAGAAATTTAAAATATTTGAGAAAGGGACAATGGAATGGTGGCAGTGTCCTTCATGAAGTATCACATAGCTCTCAACATGGACAAGAAGAACCCCTGTCCTTGGATATAAATATATATATATATATATCTGTGTGTGTGTGTGTGTGTATATATATATGTGTGTGTGTGTGTGTGTGTGTGTGTGTGTGTGTGTGTATCTAATCAATGATCTATTGACCTGGGAGGCTGCTTTAGTTCAAGGTCACACATTGGCACAATGACTAGGCAGTCACCATGCAACAAAATGGGAGGAGAAAAGGCTTAGGGACAGCGGCCGTGGCTCTACAATTTTTGCATGCAGATTGGGGTTTGAGTTTGTTTAAGAGTCGAGTGCCCTAGAATTTCCTCAGTAGTTCTTCATTCTCACAACTTTTGAAGAGTTTTCTTCCTTAATTCATTTCTAGCAGCTGGAGACACTGCACTGAAGAAGGCTGTGCCGTGACTCATTTATTGACTGACTGAAGGGAGCATGATTGAATGCTCCAATTCTGAGAAACAGACTCACAAATGATAGTTCCACGTATATTTCCTGCGTGTCACTCTCCCATGGATCTTGTAATGCTCACATTTTACATTTCCTGAAGCTTATAAGGAAAAGCAGATGTGAAAATATTCTCTTTTATAAATAGATCCACAAGCGAGCCTTCCCTCATCACTAGTACCCAGTTGAGCTCCGTAGCCTTCTGTCCCAGCCCACCCCACAGGCTTTCTCCTCTCTCACCATGCTTGCTGTAGAAGGGAGACCGGTTATCCTGGTTTGTCTGGGACAGGCCAGGAATTCTACAGGACTAACACCAGAAAAGTCCCAGGCAAACCAGAACGAGCTGGCCGCCCGATTTAAGCCTTTCTTCCCTTTAGTTAACCACTACTTGCCTGTGCCCTGAAACCTCACTCGCTTCAGTCTCTTCATTCAAACCACATTGGATGGCCTTATCTAGGAAGGCACCCTGACTCAGGGAAGCCCTTTACTATTTCCTATCTCCTCAGGTATTTTGGTTTCCAAATCCCATCCAGATCGAGCCATGCACCTCCACGGGAGAATGAGAAAGTGTGGAGCTGTGCTTTTGTTTCCACGATCATGTCTTCTGTACATGGTTGTTAAAGCTTCCTTGCATCTAAGGCTTTAGAATTAGGCTCTGGATGAAAACCTGAGAAACCCAGTGGGTCAAGAGTTCACTTCTCTAAGCCTGATGTCTTGTCTGTAAGATAAATGCGGTTGGAGTCCTATCTGCACGCCTAGAGGGTGTGAGTAAGACCATGCCATGCATGTAAGTCCTTTGACTGTCCTCCAGGCACACAGTGGCTGTAGATGAAAGCGAACATAACTGTTAATGCGGGATGACTGTCTGGGTTACTTAATTCTTAGTTTTCAAAACCAGCCACTGGCAACCCTACACTCAGCCCAAAAGTTTTATTGGGAATATTCTGATCTATAAAATTCCAAGGCTTATGAGGCTCTGCTCTCGGTGACCGACATTTGTTTCCACTTAAAGTTACGGCTGGAGTGTCAGTTCTTAAGGAGGTCATTGAAAACACCTATCTTTCACGCATCCGTGTGTACCAGCTTTAGTTTATGTGCCCCACATGTACCACATGTGTGCAGGAGCCTCCAGAGACCAGAAAAGGAACTGGGGCTACAGGTGGTTTCAAGGCACTGTGTAGTTGCTGGGAACAAAACCCAGGTCCTCCAGAGTTGCAGCAGGTGCTCTTAACTGCGAAATCATCTCTCCTGCCCTTAAACACGCATTTCTGTTTTTGTTTATATGTTTGTTTGTTAAACAAACCTAAGGCTTGAGCCTGGGCATCACACATGCTAGGCAACTACTCTACCTGGAAGTTTTAGTTAAATACACATTCTGGTTCAGCAGGTATGGTCTAAGACCTAAGATTCTATATTGCCTTTTTTGAATTGATCATTTTCCAAGGCAATTCTGTATTTTATTGAAAGATACTAGCCAATGTGGGTATATAGCTCAGGGGAAAAAAAAATCTCTTTCTGGGAAGCTCGTAGGTGGATTCTGACACTGCGGCTTTAAGAATCTTCCACAAAGGGTAAACCATGTACAGCGTTTGCTTTCTTGATGTGTGAATTCCTCTGTGCTTTGGCAAGCACAGTGTGGACATTTGGTTAACCCACTGGCTCGCTTCAGTCAATAATGCTGCTTCGTCCCAGCTTAATTCACTTAGTACCCAGCCTGTTTACCAGCATTGCGTCATGGGTTAGAGGCCACAGGCAATAGAAAGCAGCTGTTGGCTCAGGGTGGTGACTTAAGTGTGCAGAGTGATTTAAGAGACCCAAGCCCACTTCACCTACAGAATGTGTTTAACAGGCCTGAACGCCCTCATAACCGTCGCTGTGGATGGGGCTGCCGATCCTAATGACCTGGCTGACCTTCTGTACATTGAATTTGGAAAAGGATTTGAGTACAGAACACAGTTCACAATTGGCATGAGGAACCTTGGGAGTCAGCTGTCAAAGCAACTAGTAAGTTACTCAGAAAAGGCCAGAGGGGTTAAGCAAGTCACCCTACCCCCATCCCCGACTGGGCTGTAGCCTGAGCCCCAATAGTTTAAGCCTTTCATTATCTTGTCCATGGGTTTCATATTGATGAGTATGGGTCTGAACTAACGAGATGGACCTTTATGAATTTCGTGAACAGTCTAAAAACGTGTTTGAAGCATTATATAGTAGGGACGGGTCAAAGCATGCTTAACAGATACGCTTGAAACATAAGAGGTAGCAAGAGGCAGAACAAAGAGGAAAATAAGAAAATATTTAAACAGCACGGACTGTGCTGGCCAGACCACAGCCCATGAGTCTAGGGCACCAAGATGAGCCCGAGTTGTGAACAGGCCTGGGTTGTTCCCTGGACCAGCAGCTTCTCAGGTTTCAGGTTCTGTGCAGCTCTGAGCATCACAGCTATGGCTCTCTCATGTTCAAGGTGTACTTCACCGGCTGCACAGGCTGTAAGCGACAGCCCGTTACAGTTGGCGCTCAGTCAGACAAATAACTGCCTGACTGAGTGTGGGGGGAGAGCTGGAGGCACTCCCTATGAGGGAGCGAGGGATTTTCTTGGGTTGTGTACACACTGCCAGATCTTCGTGCTCTGCTTGGTTTTATGATCTCACACCTAGAAACAAAGCATCTTTACCATGTTATTTCAGAAATATACCAAGAATCAAACTCGAGTATGAACATTCTTAAGGCTGTGGCATGTTACTGATTTTAATGATTTTAATGAGTGATTTGGAATTAATTTGTTTATAATTTTTAGACTCTTAGTGTATCAGAACACTTTCCAATGAAGGGCTGTTTTATTTTGTTTGTTTTTTTGTTTGTTTGTTTTTTTACTCATAAAAATGAAGAATAGAATTTATTGCAAACTCAATTTTCCTAAAAATGAATCTGTTGGGTCAATTGCATAAACAAATAAACAAACAAATCTATGGTAGCTGTTCCAGAGATGTCGAAGTAAGTCCAGAGTAAAATTCACTCACGTTTTAAATACATAACAATTTTGTTTGGCTATCATATAAACAGAATGTTCTCGTGCTCACACCCTTTAGAGCAAATGCTTCTAAAATGTTGGCATGCAGCTGACATTTCCAAAGTCACATCAAAACTCCCCTGAATGCGTTTCCAAGGGTCTCTGTTCCAAGCAGTGTCTCTGAGTGCTCTGTCTGACTCTGCTAACAAGCTGAGATTTTACAAATGGAGCCAGGAGAAAACAGCACGCCTTCATTGAGCTGAACAAAGCCTGTGGAGCAGTATATTTAGGGTGACCAACAATGGGCAAAGCTAGGGAAGGGTATGTTGACAAAGCGTATCGATAGATTAGTATGCAGTGAAATGATGCCGTCTGCAGAAGTCAAACGCTTTTGAGTTGATCAGGAATCCTCACAGGATAAACATGTCAGGACTCCAAGGTGGGATTAGCCATTTTAGCAGTAGGAAGGCTCCTGCCACCATGGACCCTCAGCGGTGCTCATGTGAGGGGGTTTGGGAATCAACGCCACCAAATATAATTATCCTCATGTCTTCCCCAAGATCAACATTGCAGAAAGGACCTGCTGTTGTTTGCTCTGCAAGTGCACAGGATGGGATGGCGCCATGGGGGACCCGGGCTCAGCAGGAAAGAAGGTGACTTTATCTCACACTTACTTATGTCATTTGAGCTGTAGCATGCCTTCCGGATATAAGCTGGGGTAGAAGCAGAGAGGTTTTGCCTGCTAGCCTGAGCTTCTGGAGGAGACAGACCATTCATCACACTTCTCTTCCCATGTCGGATTAGATAGCTGCCATTTTCCTTGGTCTTCTATGTTAGCATTGTTTGGCAGTTCTTCAAGGGGTTTCAAGGAGACACGGTTGTCAGGATCCTTGGTGAGCCCGGTGCTCTACAGCAATGGTAGAGTGCAGAAAACTCCGTCATCTTCACACTGAGTGATGGAAGTTTCCTCCATACCGAGAAGTCAGTTCAGTTTCCCTTTTTAGTCTTGGCGATGACATTAAAATCAAGTCAATACTGTGTACTGGCTGCTGAAAATCAAACTCAGGTCACTCTACTGTAGCAGAGAATGTGACAGTGTTGACATCTATATATACACACACAAAAGGGAGCCAGATAGCTTTATTTGTTTTCTTCCCGTTTTTCATAACCAACAGCACTAGTTTTTACTAGTGTTTTTACTAATGCATTTACTAAACGGGGACATTTATGTATCTTTGCATAAAAACACTGCTTCAGACATAGGACGTATCCAAATGTGTGCAAACACACTGTGGGACACATCTAACAGTCTCAGTACTGCTACTGTCCATATGGGTTGGAGATCTGTGGCATGGCTCCCCAATCACCAGAACGGTTTCACTGAAAAAAGCTTTGGATTAATTATTTCTGGAATGCCTGGAATTCATGGAAGGAGACTGGTAGAATTTTAAAATATATCAAAAAGCCAGAATAGAAAGAAATGTGTGTGGTCTGGTTTTCTATGTATAGCAGTAAGTCCTTTTTAAAAAAAAAAAAAAAAGGGAAAAGGTTATTTTTGTAAAAAAAAAAATAATTGTAGCCCATGAAAAACACATATATTTTTATAGAGAAGAATGCGGGCTCTGTTGGTATTCCTGGAGACAGTGAGACAGTGTGTTGGCACAGGTACACATGTGTGCGCACTCATGCATACACGTACCAGCTGCCACCCCCACATACAGACGTGCACATATTCATATGCATGCGTGTATTCACACAAGACATTCAGGCATACACACCCAAAGTTTCCCCCCACATGTGTACACACACCTTTGACTATCTGGATACTTGTATGAAAATTCCCTTTCTTTTTGTTTGTATAAATGCCGCTAGCTTGATGTGGACAGTCAGGAACATTTTCAACCTCTTCCATTGCACATGGAGTCTATCCTCAGAGTGGTTCTGCACTGATAGCTCTCGTTTCCCGGTCTGTGGGCTGCTCATGTTTTCTCCTCTTTCTTTTTTTGCAGGGACCCCCAGGATTTAAAGGCAGTGAAGGCTACCTGGGAGAGGAGGGCACTGCTGTAAGTCAAGACCTTTTGCAGCTCACTTATTCCCACAAGCAGAAGGGAAACAGAGAGCAGACTCTAAGGATTCCGATGACACCTCGGGTCTTTCCTAAGCCTCCTTGTGCTTGGGTGACACTCTCCTTAGTGGTCACTACTGGACAATCTTGCTCTGGTCCACCCACCTACACCACACAATGACCCAGGTGTGGGTGGTAGCATCTCTGCCGTGGAGTCACGTCCCTGCCATCTGCCCGCGTCATGTTGTAAAAGTTAAACCAACGCACCACATAATTCATCAGGAACTCTTCCCTCCTCCCTCCCTCCCTCCCTCCCTCTCCCCTTCCTCCCTCCCTCCCCCCTTCCTCCCTTCTCTTTCCTCCTTCCATGCATCCAGTCATGCATTCATTTGACAACACATATTTAATCTTTTTACTGTTTCACGTCATTATTTGCAAAAGGCATTGATATACGTATCCTATATCTGTACATGCTTATATCTCTATATATCTACACACACGCACGCACACACACACACACACACACACACACACACACACACACACACACACACGGTAGCAGTGTGAACACCCCAGAAAGGAGGAAAAAAATATGCAAAAGAAACACGTACGACTTCTACCTTAGGAACCTTCCACACTAGTGAGAAGACAAGCAAGGGAACTGAGTAGCTTGAAGACCGCCAAGGTGGGAGTTGGGCCTGGGAGGAAAAGGTTACAAAGCAAGGGGTAACAATTGGGCAGACACTTGAAGGATGACAAGGAGTTAGTTTCTATGGGCAAAGCGTGTGGGAAATCTTATTCTACTGAAAAGGGAACCATGTGCTCAAGGACATCAATGGAATCAAAGGATTATGAGCTGGCAAAGTGGCACATGGTCGGCATGGCGGGAACTTCGGATGCTGCGGAAGTCCCCTGGAGGAGACTGGCTTATGTCTCGCTAGTGAACAGCGAGCCTAGGGGTGAGAATGAGGGGAATGGTCTGGAAGCATGCTCAGGCAGGTCTGATGTTCAGACCGAGGTCATGGGTCAAAGTCTTAAAGTCATAGTGACCGGGCAAAGAGTCCTGAATCTCAGCTTAGGGCAGGATGAACACACGCAGTCAGGAAGTTAAAAGGGAACAATATGGTGGCCACCTGGGGAAACGGATGCTCCATGCACGCGGTATGCAGGTGGCGTCCAAAGCGAAGGGTTGTCATCTATGTAGTTCTAACTTCCGCTCTTTGTTTTCATAGGCTTGAGTCCCGGAATGTAAGTCACGAGTAGCCAGAGGTTTTCTTAAAAACAAAACAGTAAACTTGTCAAGTATCCAGGACAGATCCCGGATCATGATAGCACACATTCATCTGGATTTGTGCTTTTCTGCTTTTCCACAGGGAGAAAGAGGAGCCCCTGGACCAATGGGGGAGCAAGGTACTAAGGGATGCTTAGGCGCCAAAGGGCCTAAGGTAAGGATTTTGTAAGAGCCTGGGATATCGTCTTGGCAGTCTGTTGCATTTCCCACACTCATCTGTTCTCCTTTCTGGTTTTTTCAGGGTAGCAGAGGACTCGGTGGAGAAGAGGTATGGTGCCGGGCCTGTGTATTTTATTTACCCTTTCGTTAGCCAGAAAAAAAAAAAATGTTACTTTGAAATCATTGGTTATCACTGGGTGCTACAAGTAAAGCCACTGTTGGCCTCCCCCTTGCCCCCTTTTTTTGGTACCAGTTATTTCATTTAGTTTTTTTCATATTATAATTACAGTATTTCTCTCTTCCCTTTCCTTCCTCCAAACCTTCTCATAGAACCCTCCCTTTTCTCTTTCAAACTGATGGCCTCTGTTTAATTAATTGTTATTGCATTCCTATGTGTGCGTGTATATAAACGAAACCTGCTCAGTCGGTATAATGTTACTTCTATATATATGTTCAGGGCTGACCGTTTGATGTTGGCTAACCACTTGACGTGCTCTTCTCTGGAGAAGACGATTTCTCCTGCACAGTATTCCCTAGCTGACTGTAGTCCTTTGTGTAGGATTGTGGGCTTTTCCCATCCACCTTGACATTTCTACTGTTGCTGTCCTTGTTCAGCCCATGTGTGGGCAGTCACGTTGGGAAGAGTTTATGAGGGTAGCTTCTGACATTACTAGGAGACACAATCTCATAGCAAGCTCCCCAACCTTCTGGCTTCTCGCGGTCTTTCTTCTCCTTCTCCCACAGTGCTCCCTGGGCCTTAAATGCAGGCCTGTTTTGTGAATGTATCCATCTACTGTGCTCCAAAACTCTGCTTTTTGAATGTGGCTTTTGAATGTAGTGGTCTCTGTCTGCTGCCAAGAGAAGTTTCAGTCATAGGAGGGAGGTGTGAGAACCACACTTGTCTGAGGTAGAAGGACAGATGCTTAGATTGTTATTAGGGGTCTGTTTAGTAGAAATGGTTATAGGTTTTCCTCCAAGTTCCATGACTTCTCTAGCACTCGCTAGGCTTCAAGTACCATGTTTTCACTCGGGTTGAGTGGATCTTAAGACCAATTAGAAAGCTGTTGGTTAGCACCAAGGTACACATGCCACTACTGCGCCCTTAGGGTTATCGGGCCATTGCTGGTCATGGTGGTTCATAGGTGTCGTAGCTGGAAAGGACAAATGGTCACCTCCCTTCTTTGGATGCTGCATGGTGCCTTCTGGTACCATGGAAGCTAGTCCTCAGGGAGGAGATGTTCAGGTCAGGTCCACATCTGGGTCCCTGGGCTCTGGGTCTGAAGTGCATGGTGTCTTCAGCAGTAGGGACTCACCTTCCACCTCTGTGTGCTAACCAAGGGCAGCAGCAACAGGCTGTATGCTAGGGATACATAGCCCTGGGCAACAACTCAGAAGAGGGATTTTTAAAATCTAGTATTGGGGTTATTTTTTAGGTGTTCTTTGGCTGTTGGAGGAACATTGTCAGCCCAGATTGAAAAAAAAATGTATTAAAACTATGCCTGTATATTTACACACTGAGTTACAGGTACTATTGGGTTTCTAGGTAAATAGTTAATAATATAATCCCTTGTGGCTTTATCGGACATCCTTATGTTATTTCACCCTCTTCTTTCCTTCCGTATTTCTTCCCCTCCCCCTCCCTAAGCGCCTCCCCTTCGCCCATCTCCCCATCAGGTCACTTACGTCCCGCTACTCTTCTTCGCCCTCCTCCCACCTCTTCTGTATGTCCCTCCTCCCTCTCCATAAGGAGCACCCCTCCCATTCCCCTAATCAGATCGCGTGTACACTACTGTTGCCCTCTCGACTGCTCCCCAGCCTCCCTGTCCTAGAAATGGCCCCATTTTACTTTCCTGGTTTCCGTAGTTACTCTAGGCTGTGTATTCACATCTCAAGATTTGGCGTGAGGAGAGAGAACACGCGACATTTGCCTTTCTGGATCTGGGTTACCTCACTCGATATGATCCTTTCCTGTCCCACCCATTGGCCTGCACAGTTAATGATTTCCACAGTGTGTATGTGCCGCAGTTTCATTATCAACTTGTCGGCGAAGGGCACTTAGGTTGTTTCCATTTCCTAACTACTGTGAATAGAGCAGCCATGGAGTACAACGTCTAGTCCTTTGGGCACAGTCCAAGGAGTGGCATAGCTGGGCCATAAGATAGATTTATTTTTAGTTTTTTGATAGTTCTCCACATGGGTTTCCACAGTAGCCGCCCAGTTTGCAATCCCACCAACAGGCAATGAGGCTTGCCTTATCCCTGTATTCTTCCTAGCACTTGTTTGCTCATCATTTTGTTGGTGTTTGCCATTCTGCCTGGGGTAGTATGAAACTAAGGTGCCTTGCTTTGTCTTCCTTTATCTTTCCCTCTCACTGCAGGCAGGCTCTGTTTATTATTATGATGGTTTCTATTACTGAAAGCAATCTTTGGCCCGACCCAGCCATTGCCTGCCAAGGAGGCTGTTGCTCAGCACATAACCATCGAGACCGTCTTGGTTTGGTGTCTGACAGATGTGCACTATATTCTAATCACATCTGTCTTTGCAGGGAGAAGCCGGGGAAAACGGGCTGGATGGATTAGACGGAGAACAGGTATGGCGCCTGCCTTCTACCCCAGACACCCTCCTCAGCTGGTTCTCATGGAGAACATGAGAGTTTGAGCTTTCCTGTGTCTGTTTTTTTAGGGCGACAGTGGGATTCCTGGAAGAAGAGGAGAAAAAGGTGATGGGGGATCTCAGGTAGGGATTCAAGACACGGAAACTATAAGCCTGCATTTGAAGCAAAAGAAATGGTATATAAAATAAAACAACTGCCTTAGACTTGTTTGTTGGCTATGGCCACAGACTTTAGGGACAGGTATTCATGAAACACCATCACACATGACACCAAACAGTGATTTGTTGTGTGTCTGGTGTGTTCTGCTATTCGAGGCTGAGCATGGCTAACCTTGGACTCAGGTCTGTGTGGTGTACATGTGTTTCTTAGCACATTGACCATGACTTTTCTATGGAGGGCAACTAGAAACACATAAGGCCTCTCTCATGACATCTTGTGCCTCTTATATCCCCACTCCTCTCTCTTGATTCCAATTGAGTTGCACGGTCCTCAGTACAGGAGAAGGGCCAGGCATGGGGGCACACACCTTTGATCTTAGCACACTCCTCAGGAGGTAGAGGCAGGTAGCTCTCTGTGTTGGAGGCCAACTTGGTCTGCATAGTAAGATCCAAGCCAGCCAACCAAGGTCACCACAAGTTACTTATGTGATGACAAGAACTTTTTTTTTTTTTTTGTAGTTCCTTTATCCAGATTAAAAAACAAGCTCAGTCATATACAAGGGGAGGAAATCCCCCTCAGGAACAGTCATAGGGGAGGGGAATAATGGGAAAATGCGGGGGAGGAATGGGAGGATATAAGGGATGGGATAACCATTGAGATGTAACAAGAATAAATTAATAAAAAAAAATAAAAAATAAAAAATAAAAAAAAAACAATCTCAGTGAAAAAATATTTAATTATTCAATCTAAGCCCTTTCTTTATGCTTATTAGGTTTATTAAAACCTCCCATCTTGTTTTTGTTCTGGTCTGTGTTAACTTTAGGGAAGCCCAGGCAAGCAAGGGGCTTCTGGTGACCGTGGAGCGAAGGGCCTGCGAGGAGATCCGGTAAGTGTGGGGCCCGTGCAGGCTGTGTAGTATAAGCAGGGCTCCCTTCCACGGAGGAGAGGGGCTCCATTTTAAGGCACTATGGGCATGCTCCTGAACTTCCAACCTTCAAGTTCTAATTGGAGACGTTAAACGTAGTTTCTGTGCTCATATCTTAGTCATAATCATTCTTGTGGTTCAGAGTGACAAAGGAGTTCTAGTCTATGTGATTATTTTCCTAAGCACTTCACAATACAGAGTATGGGGGAAATTGTCTCTTTTTGTCTATTCCCAACACTCTGTCTCTATTGAGAATAGCAGGCTTGTCTTCCCAATCCAAGGGGATTCTATCAGGCCATCCTCAGGGCATGAAGACACCCGCTAGTGTAACCCAGCTGAGCAGGCACAACCCACATCCCAGTATGCGCACACCATGTCAGTGGAAGTCAGTGCCATGGGCTCTCTCCCCTCACCATGCCCACAATCCAATAACTCTACAGAACAGCAAAAATGAAAATGTTTGTTGAGCTTTTCAGTGAGCTGTAACATGCATCAGTACAGGGGCTCAATCACTGAAGATGCCCGTGTGGTCATCACCTAGGTAATCCTAGAAGCCCCCTTGTGATGCTCCAGTCACCTCACCCCACCCCGCCCTCCCCAGGATCATCACTGTACTAGCGTGGGATATTAGTCTTAACTGGCCCTGAGCTTCATGTGAATGGGAGCATTATGCATGTACTTTTCTGCTTCTGCCTGCTTTTGCTCTGTCTTATAATCATGTGATGCATGCATGTTGTCTGTAACACACATGACTTGAGCTCAGCACTTTACAGTCATGCATTGGGTGTTCATTGTATATTTTTCCACTCTATTATTGATAGCTATGTGGGTTTAAAATAGTACTGCTGTGAATATTCATTTGCCTGTCCTTTGGTGTACACATTAATTATATCAAGTATATAATTTAGGAACAGAATTTGGGGATGGTGACATGTATGCCTATATTGAGCCTAATCTTGACAGTTCGCAAACATTTCTCAAAAAAGCTTATAGTGAGCTAGTCTCCCCCCATATGGAGGTTAGTGTCGCTTGTGTTGATCAGAACGCCTACAGTCTACAAAAACTGTTTTAAAAATGCTCAGGGAAGGGTGTGGGGACCTGAGCGTTGATGGGACATTTGCCTGGTATCCTCTAGGGCATCCAATATGTTGATTAGAGAGGTGATTTGTTGTAGTATGTGTCAAAACTGTGAATGTGAGGCATGCATCAAAAATAGATTTATTTAAAAGATGGAGGGCTGGTAAGACGGCTGGCTCAGAGGGTAAAGGCATCTGTCATCAACCCTGAGGGCCCGAGTTCAATCCCCGGGAACCACATAGTAGACGGAGGGAACAGTCTCCAGCAAACTGTCCTCTCACTTCCACACATATGTTACAGCACACAAGTGCCCACAGAGTGTGTATGTGTGTGTGTATGTGTGTGTGCGCGCGCGCGCGCGCGCGCGCGCACGCGTGCGTGCTAGTGTGGGTGGGTGGGTGTGGTTTTAGTACTTTGCTATTTCAGGAAAACAACACACATAGGATCAGATTTTCCTCAGGAATGCATGCAAGTAACACACATTCCTTGGGGGAAACATCTAAACAAGATTTTTGGAATTTCCCATTTTGGCCAGATGATTTTTTGTTTGTTTGTTTAAAGCTGGCCTTGAACTTTGAATCTTTCTGCCTCTACCTCCCAAGTACTAGGGTTACAGGTGTGTGCCCCCCTTCCTCCCCGCAACACACAGCTTTAATGGTGGTGATTTTTAAAATTTTCATATAATACCGGGAGAAAACTGGGCAAAATCTTTATCTATGGAGACTAGCAAGCTCACCACCTGACAATACATCGTTACTAGAATCCCATGTTTGATTGTAATTCATGTTAAGTGCTGCTCTTTGTTCTTGTTGAGTACAGAGGTGAGAGGTTCCGTTCTGGACGCTGGTATGTGACTCTTTTGCGTTATCTTTCAAATTAAAGGCCTTACTGTTCAGTGGAACAAAGTTCTGGACTTGAGCAGGGCACACTGCACGCACGTTTATTCCCAGCACTCAGGAGGCAGAGGCAGACAGATTTCTGTGAGTTCAAGGCCAGCCTGGGCTACACAGAGTTCCCAGACCAGCCAAGGCTGCGTGTGCACATCTGTCTCAACATAAATAATTGAATAAGTAAATTCTGCAGGTTATTGTCCTTCTCTTACCATCCTCACCAAGATCCAGCTTTCTGGTTGTTTTCCTTAGGTGTGCCCATGTTTGGTGACTTAAGAGACAAGCATTTAACCTTGAGGAGGGAAGGAAAAAAATGTCAAAAATGATGCTGATTTGGTAAAGCAGAGACTCAAACACATTTTAGTGATAACAATCATATAATATAAACCCAGGTTCTTCTCTTTCTTCCTTTTATCTTATAAGCTACTTGAGCCCAAGTCCAAATATTAGTTTAAAAAAAAAAAAAACTAAAACAGCTTACTAAGTATCTGGAACAGTGTCCCATCCCTGTTGGTGATTGCAAATTGCTTATTGATTGATTGGAGGTAATCTGGGCACTGTCAGCAGAGCAGCCGAGCAGCTGGCACTCAGCAGGGCCGTGGCACTGCTCTTCCTCCTGCCGTATTGGAGCATCTATTGATTGATTTGGCTGGCTCAATTGATGGGCTCAACCCTGCGCATGTGCAGTTTGACTGTGGTTCTCCACGTTAGAAGCTTTCCAGTTTTGCCTGATAAGCATGATATCCCACAGGGGTGCTGTTTCCAGCAAGTTCCTCCTGGGATGCTTGGGTGAATATTGAAGAAGAAAAGAAAAGCCTTCAAGATTTCAGGTTTTTCTAAAAACCAGAGATGATACTAGGACATGGCGCAACCTGGTTCCTCAGTGTTCTGTAGCTTTTCCTGGGGAGACATCAGCAAACATCTGCACACCCTGAGATGACAGAACAAAGAAACGATTGCATCCAAGTCTAGCCTAGTGATGCAGTGAGTTTATCTGAGTTTGTTATGGGGACGTGAATGAAGGGTTGCGAGCATAGGTAACTCGGGGCAGCTGCCTCACTGGAAGGCTACCCCAGCGGGAAGGAGGGAGAGAGGGAGACTTAGCAAAACCTATGTCCCAGAGCTCCTGGACAACTCACAGACAGCTGCCCAGCATCTCCCTTCCCCAGCAACTGTTACTGCGTATCCAGTGTGACAGGCTACGGTGTCCAGCATGGGTCACATTGGTCAGAGTGTGTTGCATGGGTGTGACAAACCCACCACACATGTTTTATCTTCTCCCAAGAGGAGAAGAGAATAATCCCATGAATTCTCAAGTGCACTTTTGTTTGTGACTCAAGAAAAAGGAGCAGAGAAAGGCTGGCTCTTGCCTCAGGGTGTAGGACACAAGCCCTATCCTCTCGTCTCCTGTAGGGAGAGTTCTTGCTTTCTCCCCATGTACTCACCTTGGGTGTCCACTCTGAGCCTGCTAACAGCAGTCCAAGTTGGCAAATCAAAAGCTTGGAAGCCACCTGCCACTTCAACCTGTTTCTGCTTTGTTGAATTTGGAATCTATTAAAAGCCCGTTCGTCGTTCCTTTATTTTCTTTCTTTCTTTCTTTCTTTTTTTTTTTTAGGGAATTCCTGGACGTGACAATAGCATACAAGGACCCAAAGGCTTGAAAGGAGACCATGGAAGACAAGTAATTACGTGGGCATTTGAAAGTAAACTTGCTGCATGAGGCTGCAGGGCCTAAGAGGTTCAGTGTCTCATAAGCAGAGTATAAAGCACTTGAGAGGGAATTTGGAATAAGAGAATATACTTAGTACAGAAAAGCTTTTGTAGGAGGCAAAAGGAACAAATTCTTTGTCCTTGCTTATTTCATGCTGTGACATATTAGAAACATTGTTAAGTTCTGAATTTGAGGTGACTGGCTGCACTAAGCCACACCCATGAGATCTTCATGAAAACAAACACCTAAACCCCAGTTTCAAAGGAAGGACTAGTTGATTTAATAGAAATATCTTTTTAAAGGGCTAGCAGAGTTGTTGACTGTCCCAGTATCCAAGGGACACACACACTAGGAAGATGTAACCCTGTTAGCCGGCAGCAGAAAGACGACAGCTGGTGATGGGTGGTTCCTCCCCAAGGCAAATCTCTGCACTGTTCTGAAACCTCGCAGGCCACAATTTAGTCCCCTTATCCTATAACTTCGGATTTAAAAGGTGATGTGGATAATGTGTGCCTCTGATTCCTCTTAATGTGCAAGCGCCCCGGGTGGTAGAAAGGAGTTGGTAGCCCTCACTTCTTTCTCAGGCTTTGTCCATGACTTGCTTTGTATAACGAGCCTCACTCTATGTAAACCTTGATCTCCCTCACTTGCAAAATATAGTGAGTAGCCTACTTTTGTCTTGGCTTGGCTAATAAAATTTTCCATAAGGCTTTCTTCATAGGAAGGTGTTAATCTACACAGGGCAGGTAAAGAAGCAGTTCAAAGGCAGAAGTCCCTCCTGGGGCCTGGAGAGGTGGCTCACTTGGTAAAGTGTTGCTTGCGAAGTCATGAGAACCTGAGTTCGGATCCCCAGTGCCTACTTAAGATGTGGCGAACACCTGTAGTCTGCCACTGGGCAAGAAGATCCTGGTCCCTTCGACTAGCTAGTACTGTTGAATCTGTGGACTTCAGACCCAGTTAGAGACCCCATCTAAAAAAATAAGGGGGAGAGCAATGGGGAAAAAAACAGTCTGTCAACCTCTTGACCTCCACATGTGCCTGAACACATGTATACGCCTCCCCCCCCCACACAAATATATACATACACAACCGAACTCGCACAAAAGTGCCAACCAATAGTGGCCTACCAGCCACATTCATGCTATGCTAGGTGACAGGTAGGGATAGTTTGAGTATTCTGACATACCCATGTCTCAAGCATGAATTAGTGACAATGAGCAGTTGCGACCTGAAACCATGTTGTCAGTGTTGTGCTGCCGACCCCCACGACCATCATGGAGAGGTGGTTTCTGCCCAATGGAAGATAGTCTCACACTTCAGGGAAAGATCACTCCATCCCTGGTAGGAGCTCTTCCGGCACAGGATGAACAGATGTTAAAATGGAACGCTGTTAGTGATGGCTTTTGTGGTCACACATCCTTTTGTTCCTCTGACAGGGCAAAAGAGGCTGGCCAGGCTCTCCTGGGACACCAGGCTCAAGAAGAAACATGGTGAGAGTCCTTCAAGGGGAGGAGCTTCTAGACCCATGGGTCCCATAGTGGTGGGAGTTGGTGGGATGGTCAATGGGTCGGAGCACTGAGCTATTTCAGAATGGGGCTGGCCTAGCAAAGCCCTTGAAGCAGAAGTAAAGAAAGTGCTGGCCGCATGGAAAATTGCCGCAAGGAAAGACTGCCACACAAAGAAAGCAAGAGTGGCCAATGAGGAGAAAGTGGCCAGTGTTTTGCCTACTTGGTGAGTTAACTGAAGTTGCCAGTGATGTTAATCGCTATCCAAGCCCCATTGTCTGCTAGATTTTATGACTATTATGAAAGCTGGGAAGAAAACTGATCTACCTCCCCCCAGAGCCATTGATTGACAGCCTGAAGTTCTTGATCCATATTGGTAGCTCTACCGCTATTGTCCACATGCAGGCCTTGTTTAGGCAGCTATAATGTTGAGATTTTAAAGGGTGTAGTGTCTCTGTCATGTCTTAGGGTAGAGGGAGGTGGAGAGGTAAAAATATTGTTAAATATAGTGTACTCATATATGAAATTTCAGAAAAAAAAAAAAAAAGGAAAACAACAACAACAACAACAAAAGTAGCAAAAGAGAAATAAAGAGAATGTCTGGTGTGGGCTTGGGACCAGGAGTTAGACTAGGTTATTGAGTGTCTGAGGGATTCTGATGGATGCTGGGATAGAACACCATGACCAAAAGCCACTTCGGCAGGAAAGGGTTTGTTTCAGCTTCCAACTGGCAGGTTACATACACACACGCATGCACACACGCACGCGGCCACTGAGGCAAGTTTGGGCAGGAACTCAAGGCAGGAACTGAAGCATACGCCATGGACGCATGCTGTTGACTAAATTGCTCCTCTTGGCTTGCTCATCCTGATATTCTTACACAAGTGAGTATCACCCAGCCGGTGGTGGACCACCCATGGTGAGCGGGGCCCTCCTGCATCAATCATAAATCAAGACAATGCCCCCACAGACTTGCCTGCAGGCCAATCTTACGGAGGCATTTTCATAATTAAAATTCCCTCTTCCCAGATATGTCTAGCTTCCTGTCAAGTTGACAAAAGCCAGCCAGCCCCTTGTGGGGAGTTTTAGTTTGTTGTTAGTTTATTTTATTGGTTTTGTTTAAATACATGCCTTAAAACATTCCATGTGTTACTGCTTAGAAAAGCACACAAAGATTCCAAATAGGACGCCTTTATCCAATAAGATTATTTAATGGAATTCACTTCCACACCTGCATTAGCGTCTAAATTAGACCAATTTTGTCTCATTTTTGCAGCATTTTCTTTTCCATTCTTTGTTTAGTTATCCAACCTCCTCTCCCTGCCCCTCAAAACGTCTTAAAATTGAGCACAAATAAACCCTAGTTGAGTACACGACGCTTATGATGTATTGTATTTTCAGGGCAGAAGTAGTTTATGAAACTAGCTATTATCCTCTGTCAGGAAAGTATTTTTGCATCTGGAAGCACACCCGAGCTCCTCACAAGGCTTGGGAAATGGAAATAGGAACCGAGATTACATTCAGAATGTGCAGACTGTGAGAGTTGCTAATGACGCTTTAATGCATATGCAGATGCAGATGCAGATGCAAATGAGGAAGTGCTTATCCTTTCCGCTTGGCTTTCTGGAAGGGCATCCTTGCAGGCTTGCTTCCCCCTGCAAAACATGCTCAAAGTGAAGACTGTCACCCAGAAAACCCTGGTGTGAAGGGATGTGTGTTTACTGTTTCGTGGCTCCCAGAGGCCACACCAAACCACACAGCTTCTGAGGAGGAGGAGGACCTCATGGAGGTGCCTCTGTGCCATACAGGGGTCAAAACAGGACTGTTGACAAACGCCAAAGCAAGGGTGCCTCAACTAGCTCTTTTTGTGTGACTCTGCAAAATAAAATGAGAAGACAGAATGGATAGGAATATGAGGGTTTTGCTTGCCTGTGTGTCTGTGCACCCACTTTCACGCAGTGCTCATTGAGGTCAGCAGAAGGCATCCGGTCCCCTAGAACCAGAGTTACAGATGTGAGCTGCCAGGTGGGTACTGGGAACAGAATCTGGATCCTTGGCGTGAGCAGCAAATGCTCTTAACCTCTGAGCCATCTCTTCCGACTCTGCTAATGTTTATTTCTTGCAATGGAGGATTTGGGATGATTTTACATTTGATTGATCGGCATTCAACTATTAAGTCAGGATTTGTTATGACAATTGCAGTGAAGTTGTTATTCCTTAAGAAAAATAAGTCCGTTATTTATAAAACAGTAAAGTGTAGGTGGATACTGGGCTGAGGGTGTAGCTCGGTGGCTGAGTGCTTGTCTCGTCTGTACCAAGCTCTTAGTTCCATTGCCAGCATTTCCTAGAGCCACAAAATCCATATGTAGATGGAGAACATTGAGAAATCCTTAGCAGCAATAAAATTCTGCTGAATGGCAAGTGATTGGAGAGTGACCAGTGGTGAGGCAGGTGGCAGGTGGCATGCAGGGAAGTGGATACCAGCTAATCTAATCTGATCTTTATTCTCTTGACAAACGCTGAACACCAACAATGAACTAGCAACTCGCTGAGTAATAGAGCTAAGAACTCAAACAAGAGTTCTATTCTCTGCAGGAAATTAGAACCATAGTGTAAACCATGGTAGAGTTTCTCCACTCCAGAGCCACTGGCATTTGTTGGGACCATTGCTGTGGATAATGGCCGTGTCATGCATGGGAAGATGACAATGTCTCCCTTGGCATCTCCTCACTGGGTGCCAACAGCACACCCACCAAGAAATGTCCCCAGACCTTGCTATATGCTTCCTGGAAAGGAAGAGGTGGAGGTAAACCCTTCTACTTTGAAGGTCACTGATGGGAAGGGAGGCAGGCCTGTCGGGTGAGCAAGCTATTAGCAGAGTGAGGCCAAGATAGATAATAGGCAGGACTGAGGGCAGGAGAAGCAGGAAGGAAGGACCAAAGCCAGAAAGTAGAGCTCCCCCACCCCCTCCTGGGCATTGGTGGGAAAGGGAGGGGTGGCTCTCTCTGAACCAGTCCGTGCTGAGAATTAGACCAGAGTCCCTGCCAGGGGTGATGAGAAGCAACTGGAACCTCATATAAAAGCAGGCTTCCATTCCAGCTTGGGCCAGATTGCTTTTGTGGTGTTGTCCATTCATTTTTTTGGGCACCTCTTTATAGTTCCCGGCACTCCCCGCCCCCCCCCCCCCCCCCCGCTCCAATTGCTCCAGGGCAGCATCGTTGGGGGATGAGCCTGCCAGTGAGATTCAGGATTCACCAGGTATCTGCCACTAGTACCCTGCTTGCTTCCTGATGACTTTCTGTGCCATATCAGTCATGTACACCCAGAAAACAGGGTCCTCATAAGTACCCAGAAAGCCAGGCTGTGGGAACTTTGCAACTGGGGACTCCATGTTGCATCATTTTCTTCTCAGGTTTCCTGGGGGTACGTTACTCTCTTGATGTGCCCACTTACATTTGCTTTACAGAGTCAGGATCTCTGGGGGTGTGGCCAGAACCCAGTCAGCCTTTGAGTGCACCCTTCAGATACCCTAAGATTATCATCCCTATGTAAACCACTTGAAAATCTTAGGCAAGAGCTGTGAAAATCATTTGCCTTAATTCCTTGTCTGCTTTCTGTGTCTCCTGTCTGCCAAGGTCTCTCTCCTATGACTTTGTAGCTTAAATCAGCAAACTTACTAGGTGGCCACTTCTGGGTTTGTTTCCATCAAGTATGTCAGTCTTAGATTAGATTAAAGTCTGCTTCCTCCATTAGGCCTAAACCCCCATGACTAGGGACAGGAGTCAGTTTTTTCTCACCACATCAGCCCCCATGCCTTGGAGGGAGCAGGGACACCAGAGATACATTTGTGCTATGGCGGTGACTCATGCCATTGAGCTCTCTCAAAATCAGCTCTTAAAGTCCCATGAGGGGGCAGAGCTGGGAAGATGGCTCAGGTGGTGTGCTTGCAGGCAAGCCCGAGGACCTGAGACATAGCCGGGCATGGTGACATACCTTTGCGATCCCAGCACTGAGAAGCGGGCTAACAGATCCCTGGCACTTGCTGGCCAGCTAGCCAGCCCAGCCTAATTGGTGAGCTCCAGGCCAGTGGAGCCACCCTGTCTCAAAACACAAGGTAAATGATATCTAAGGAATGACACTAGAGGTGACAACCTCTGGCCTCCGTGTGCATGCTCACACATGTGCATCCACATACACAAACCAATGAGCACATACAAAAGGCAAGCAACTTAATACACAGGAAGAAATGTTGACGTTTCAAACTCTGACAACAGTGAAACATCCTTTGGAGGTCTGTTCTACAGCCCTTAGAATCTATTGGTGAAGTTTTGTTTTGCAAAATATGACATTAATGTGACATTCTTATCTTCTCCACTCCAGCCAGCTGTATCCACATGAAACCTGGTCCATCCGTGTATGTTAACTGCGCCACAAGCCCCAGGGCTACTGCTGAATGTGGGGACAAAGCACTCAGCCTAGGGACCCCACAACAACCCTCTCATCTCACCCTTTTGACCCAACTTGTCCTCATTACCAATACCTGCTCCACCTCCTGTCTGCCCGCCTTTACTCCACCACCCGGACCGTGCCTCTGATAGAAAGACTAGTGCACATCCCCAGAAACCAATCTCAAGTCTCTTCCTCAGGGAAGATTTCACATTTGAACAACTGGATGCCATCTCTGTCTTTGAAACTCTCTCCGCATCCTTAGACACGTGCTGTGCTCTGCTTTGTGAAATGCTCACAGTCTTACCTCCCTCCTTCCTGGAGACTTAGAGAGTGAGGATTTCCTGAGGTCAAAGACTCGTGTGTGTGTGCGCGTGTGCGCACGTGTATGAGCGTGTGTGCATGCGCGTGCGTGCGTGTTTCATGGGTAGGGTACAAGCATGCATATGAGCTTCATGCTCTCATGGGTCCCTTCTACTGTTTTTCAAAGGGTGGCAAATAGTTTTCTGGATGAAATGATCTACTGGTAAATATTTTTCTGAGTGACAATGAACTGAATTGAATTGGAGCAATTCATTGTGCTAAAGGATGTGTGTATGCATGTGTTCCTCATGTGTGCAAATGTCTGTCAACTTCAGAAAAGGAAGATTGAGCTCCTAGACTTGGCGTTACGGGCAGTGGTGAGCTGCCCGATGTGGGTGCTGGGAACTGAACTAGGGTCCTCTACAGAAACAGCAAGTGCCCCTGGACGTGGAGCCATCTTTCCAGCCCTTTGAAAATGACTTTCTTTTCTTCTCTGAATTTTGCCCCTTGAAGATGAATCATTCTTGTTTGAAAGAAATGAGGCATGTCCCCGTGCACACACTATTGCTCCTTAGACGACAACGTATTTTGAAATACACCTAGCAACACTGGCCTGTCAGAACGGTTGGCATGAGTTTCCGGCAAGGCAGTGTTGTCTGGCAGCTGTTGGATCTGGGGAACCCTAGATGTTCCAGGTGTTCTGACTTTACTAAGTGACCGAGTCAGACCGGAAATGCCATCGTCTCTTGATTTTCTGAACTACGGCCACTGATTGGGAATGCACCTTCACCCTAACCTTACATGGAATGAAAAATGTCCCTTTCTTATTTAGCAGTGCTATTTGAATTAGGTCTTTTATTGATACAATAAACCAAGTCGCTTTTGAATACTTGAGCTGATTGATTTCTGACAGCCAATCACATTGCTTGGCTTTTAAAATCAAACCAGGTAGGCTCCTTCATTTCTGAGCTCACAGTATCACGAAGTTCCTGGAATTGACCCCGTCCTGCCCTTCAGCTGCCCCACCCCTGATTCTGACTGACTTTGTAGTTTGGGGGAAATTAAGAAAGAAAGTCCTGATGAGTCAGTGTTGCCGCTGATGTGCAGCTCAGGTCAAGTGTGAGGGAAACAGGTTGCTGGCTCCAACCTGTTCTCTATGTACCTCTGGCTTTGGCTTGTCTGTGATTTCAGTTACCTGTTGTCCTGTACAGAAAGCCAGTGTCAGCGGCAGCCTGTTTTCACGACTCACTGAGTCACTGAATGTGCTAAGCACAATGTGAGAGTTATTTATGGCCGTGCCTTAAGGCATCTGTTACAATTTAAGGCATATATATATGGACCATCTTTTCTAAACTAAGAATATCTGTTTTTCTCCTTTTTATTTTAGGTAGTTCATGGCCGAAGGGGACATACGGGCCCACAGGTCAGTGGTTATTTTTCTTTTCTTAACCTCAAAAAATAAACAACTCATGTCCAATCAAGATGGTCAAACCTTCTTCCATCTTAAACTTTTACTTTTTGAGGACGTTGGTTGTAGAATAAGTTGTTAGAAAATATTGGCTGCAATTTTAAGAATTAATGGAGTAAAAATTGAGTCACTTTATTAAAAAATTTCAAAGAAATAAAAAAATGCTTAAACATAGAAATGATCAAAGAGACTAATTGGTCCCACGGTTAAGTTTCATTTTGTTTGGCTTTCGAATATAAAACTGTAATCTTTCTTGGATTTGTGTTCAGTTAGCCGCTCCAACTCACAACATGAGTGAAAGCCCATTTGAGCCTGAAGAACGCAGTGAAAGCTTAGTACAAACTGGATATTCCGAGGACTCTGGAGACCCAAGCGGGCAGCCTTGTCACATTCCTGCTGCGCACGCTAGCGTTATATCCTGCATCGTGCTTCATGGGTGCACAGTCTTAAAAAAGAGCCGCTGTGGCTTAGAATTTTTCAGAACGCAGGTACTCAGGCTAAAAGCGCAATGAAGGTTGTTACTAATACGCCCACTCTCAGTCACACAGTCACACCATAAGTGACACGCCACAATGTTAAGGACGAAAAACTTCGGTTTTTGCAAAGACCTTTCATTGCCAGTGGGGAGAAAAAGTTTCTAATCTTGCACATGGAGGGATTAATAGATTAATTAATTATTAATAGATTAATAGGTTGATTCTTTCTCACCATAGGGAAATCCAGGCATCGCAGGCCCAGATGGACTTGAAGGCTCTCCTGGACTTAAGGGCCCTCAGGTATACACAGAGAACATGTGGGGGTGTGAGCAAAGGGAGGAGTCTGTGTGTGGATGACCTATAACCCGGATAGAACCCTTCGCATGCCCTCCAGGATTACGGACACCTGGAAGTGTGTTCAGGTTAATAAAATAAGTCCCATCAAGGCTTGGCTTGTACAGAGTTTTGTCTCTTTTATCAGAGTTTGTCCCCATCAAGAAGTGGAAAGCAATGAACACGCTGGGCAGCCAGCCCCATGTGCTGGGTTCAGGATTGTCAGGATAATCCAGGAGCCCTTGAGCCAAGGAAAATGTTGAGCCTCGAATTTGGGGAGTGTGGTCAATGTAACACGGTAATAGCTCAGGCTTGTATCTCTGGATGTCCTTGGTGTTGAAACTTTGGCTCAACTCAAGGAAAGATTTGTTCCGAGTGCAGCTGGAGGCTTCAGCGAGGTGATCTATAGCATGGCACACTGCCTGTCCTTTCCAGCTTGTTCTCTGGGGAGCTGCCTCCAGTACTTTTTCCTTTACAAGGAGCAAGCCATAGTTGGCGCTCTGCACTGGTCATATGAGCAAGAGGGGAACCGTGTGCCAGAGAGGACAAAGCGTAGCCTAAGTCAACAGTGAGACAGGAAGGGCGCAAATGCTGAAAAGGAAGAGTGCAGTTGGGCTAGAATGTAGCCCGTGGGAAGAATGTCTGTGTAGCATGCACAGGCCCTGTCTTCAGTCTCTAGCATGGGAGGAAAGGGAGGGGGGAGGGAGAAAGGGCGAGGAGGGGCCAGGGATAGAAACCAGACCACAAGAATAGTATTTCTCTTCTCTAACCTTAGTCTTGAATGTATGAAAAACAGGTGTACTGTTTGGCATGGGCAAGACAATCATTGGTTCTATTCTTCAAAGTCTTAACTCAAGTACTTAAAAATAGAGGCATTATATATTGACAGTTTGTGTTATGGTGGTTGGGCAAAAATACATCAAAATGTCAGAGGAGACACTTTGTCCACTCATGGCCAAGATTTCGGCATGGCGAACAGCTTTCGCTTCAGCCCCCCCCCCCCCTCTGGCTTGATTGCTTTTATTTGTCGCTTCGTGCCAGCTAAGGAAGGCTCAGTTTTCTTGCTTTAAAGTGAGATTTATTTGCCTTGGGATCACCAGGAAGCATCTCGCTAAATCGACTGCTCTTATTTCATGCTACGGAAGTCGCATCCAGCATTTGTTCTTTGAGTTTATGGAGCTTTTTATTTATAGCACAACTTAAAATGAGGCAAAACACCAAATACGGTGCATGAAGAAAGCTTCCTTGCAACCAATGGAAGCCATAGCACACAGGCAGGAGAAGATTCCAGAAGTAGAAAGATCTAAATTTCATCTTGTTATGGATGCATCTTCGGTATGACCCATCTTTGTTGTGGTTATTGAATAGAAGACGGAGTTAAATGTTCTGGTTTTAGATTTATATGATTAAGAACAGCCATAAAATCCATATGGCTTCAGAGCATGAACAGGCCGAAGACCGTTGGCAGTACCAAAAAAAAAAAAAAAAAAAAAAAAAATCTCAGCTTTGGGGTGTGTTCCTCCAGGTCCTAGCTCCTTTGGCTAAATAGGCTCAACCACCTCCATTTGAGACTGGTCTGTGGTGTCCCTACACAAGTGAGGAGGAACTCAGAGGCCCTCACGGTAGCCACTGTGGAATTCGGCTCCCAGCCTGGTTTCTCTGTTATCTTGACTTAGCATTTGATTTTTTTTTTTTTTTTTAATGTGCAAGTTTAATGTTCAAGGGTTCTCACTAAAGGATAAAATAACACTTTGATTCTGTGTATTTAGGGCCCAAGAGGAGAGGTTGGTGAGAAAGGAGAAAAAGGAAGCCTGGGAATGAAAGGGCCCCAGGTACGTAAGGAGACAGAAAAGCAACTACATCCAGCTTCGGTCTTGGCTTTGAGGCTCTCCTCCTTTGTGGTTCTCCTCCTGAGGTGAATTACATACTACCTGCAGGCCAAGTGTGTTAAGTTTGGCTTGAGCGGAGAAGTGGCAGCTGCTTCAAAGCCTGGGTGTCCATCTGTGCCCCCTGCCCCTCGCCATACAGACTGTAGTGTGGCAGAAGACCCTCTCTAGACCTCTTTGCCTCTGCTTCTCAGCCAAGGTTAGCAATCCCTCCTCTGTGCTATGCGGATCCATCACCCACTGCTCACAACTCACTTGGAGTTGCCTACCCCACCTCCTGGGGGAGCTAGAGGGCTGGTTTAGTGGTTAAGAGTGCTTGCTAATTCTTCCAGAGGACTCAAGTTCATAATCTCCCGCAACTCGTGCTTCAGGGGATTGAAATCATCTCCTGGTCCTTACAGGTACCCAGCACATGTAGCGTATGCATGCATATCCACACATGCATATATACGCACACACGCATGCATATCCACATATACAAGTAAAGTTTTGTTGTTGTTGTTGTTGTTGTTTTAAGTCTCCTGAGGAGATTAAACTATTTCACTGCCTAAGACCCTCCTCAGAGCTCTTAGAACCTCTACAAGCAAAGCCATGGTTATCTACAAGACAACACTAGGATTGGGAATGACTACCCAATGTCCACTCTTCCCCTATTTCAAAATGCACTAAGAACACCCAGGAGAGAGTGTTAGGATGCAGGCCTTGATCCAGGGTGTCTAGATCAAGAGCTGGGATTCTGCCTTGATTCAGTGAGTCCCCAGTTGGTACTGATGCTGCAGGTCTGGACCACGCATTGAGTAGCAAGGCCCTGTGTGATCTGCTCCTCGTCCGTAGCTAGCATAGTGTATATGTATCTGTTGCTCTGTTTGTACAGGCTGCTGGCTCCATCCGTGTCAGTGTCTTGCTTATGCTGAATCCCCAGAGCCTGGCTCTGCAATCCCTGGCACAGCAGAGCTCGAAGCATCTGCGTAATGAATCAGGCAGCAAATGAATAAAAGGGACCCCGTTGGGACCTTTCGCCCTCCACAAAGATCAGTATTCAGGGAATGCATTTCTTTGCATCCATCAGTAAAGCTGGGCAGAGGCCCGGGTTTAAGTGGCTATGCTCATCATGAGAATATTTAGGAGGCTGCTTGCATAAACTTGTACACTGTGATATCCTGCTTTAAAGTACATTAATATTTGCTCCTGACGATCTTTGTTCCTGGTTTTGATAAAAAGTGCTCCTTCCAAATGCCTGAAAACTTCATAGTTTCATGGCAGAACTAACCTGATGGCAAAACTCTTCTGAATTCACATCTTTGAATCATTAAAAGCTGGCTGGCACCACAAATGGAGATTTTTACTAAAAACAAAACGTACAAAGGAAAATGTATATTGGGCCATTATCTCATCTGCTGATATCACATATTGATGTGGAAATGTAGATGAGTTGAAATCCAAAGGCCTTGGTCTTTCTTCAGACCTAGGATCCAAAATGGTACCTAAGGCTGTTGCTGGAGCAATTCTTCCTGTGCCCCGTGAGGCACTTTCCATCCATGGGTCCCTTTAATCTCGCTTTGGCAAGATGTGGCACAGTCATAAATCATCCAGCCTTTGGCCTTGTCAGTTAGTCGAAAGCACCACGTCTCTCTGCCACCACTTCCATTTGTCTGGCTGAAGGCCCCGCTTTTCTTCCTCTGTTTGGTTTTCACGAAAATACCCATCTTGTCGGCTGTTAAGATGCAGTTTCAAAGACGAGTGGAGTTTTCTGTGTTTTGGGACGTGATGAATGAGATCTCAAGACTGCTGTTTCCGAAGGAAATCCACAGAGGCGAACAGCCAGACCCACAGGAGAGTGATGTCCTTGACTGCCATTTCAAGCCCATCGCCAGGGGTCTCGTACTGTTTTATGGCACAGGAGCAACCCTCCAGCGGAACAATGTGTTTTCTAATGGCAGATGCGAACGCAGTCCTCGGGACTTACATCTTGTGTTGATGGCATACCGGAGGCTTGCTAACTTACACAGTCCTTGGCGTTGCACATAAATGAAACATGCTAACCCAGCCAATATGTGGCTACAACTAAAACAAACAAACAAAAACAAGGAAGACATTTTTGAAGAGAATAACATCTTCTTTTGTCCTGGCTTTTGTTCCTTTTAAGACCCTCCTTTAAAATCTCCAGATGCTAACAAATACAGTGGGAAACTAGGTCACAAAACAATAAAACTAGTAGCCTGCACACCATCAAGAAAGGTTAGGACTAGCCAAGCATTGGGGTGCTTCTCTGAAGGATCAGCATTCAAGAGGTACAGGTAGGGTGAACCTCCCTCCCTGCTCCACCCCCACCCCGCCCTGCCCCACCCCACCCAGCCTCAGGCTCTACTGGGTAGCTTCACGTTCGTGGTCACTCCAGTGGCTCTGGGTAAACTCAGTGGGTCACAAAACAAAAAGGGACAGAGGGAGAGGGGCCTGTAGGGAAGAGGAACTGACAGGAGTGGGAGGGAGACAAGATGAGAGTAATCAGAACACACAATTCCCATGTATGAAATTGTCAAAAGAACAAAATATATAAATAAATACTAAGCTTTAAGAGGAAGTAGAGGTAGAAGGACAAGAAGTTCAAGGGTAGCCTTAGCTACATGAAATTTTGGTTTAAAAAAAATGTTGACAGGGTGGAGAGGGAAGAGGAGAGGAGCGTCATGGGAGGAAAGGCTAGAGTCGTGCCACACAAATGTGGAGAGCAATGCAGGATTTCTGTTGTCTTCGTAGACCATGGCATAGTAGCTATAGCCACCACGTCTGGAGCCAGGATGCCTGGGTCTGATGCCAGGCTTATACCGTGTTCTCTTGGACAGTTTACTTAATAGACGGACACATCTTCAGGAAAAGAATAGTAAATAGTAACTACCTTAATGGAGGTTATGAAAATTAAACAGTTTGATAGATGCAAATATTTGAAACTATTACATAGTGCATAGTAAGGGCAGTATAAATATTTTTATTACTACAATATTGTATCTGCATTGTGTAACTGAACAGTGTTTTTTCTACATTATTTGTATGAGAGTGCACATATATGTACACACCACAGTCCACGTGTAAAAGTCAGCCAGTTAGAAGGACTGGTTCTCCCTATCACGTGCATTCCAAAAACTGAGCTCGGGTCCTTGGGCTTGGTGGCAAGCACCACTACCCACTGAACATTCTCCTTGACCCAAACGGAGGAATCCTATACCCTGGCTGAGTTCATGTTTTGAGGAAAGCCCTGCCAGGCATAGAGCAATACGTAGCCCACATTTTAGTTGCCTGGGTTCACCATCCTTTATGAGTTAGGGTGGATGGGCTGTGGACTCATCCCTTTTTCTGATTTGACAAGCATTTGCAATAAGTGCTCTCTAGCAGTGGGCCCTGTTCTAGGGCACAGAAATGACAGTTCTGTTTTCTAGCAGTTTCTAGAAATAATTTCGGAACCGTTATCCTGTGCTCCCTGGACATACTTTGTTACAATGCTAAATAATTCTAGTGAAACTTTCTGGGCTTTCTAATATCCATTCTACAGTTTGCAAATGATGATAAATATAACAACAACAAAAAATAGTGCTTGCTGCTGGTAGAAAGGGTTCTTTGAAGACCAATGTCCTTTGGAAAGCTTTCTTGAAATGCTACACATTTCGGCAACATCTGTTCCCTGAGCTAAAGAGTAGGAACCTAGACTCCATTTGGACACAGAGACTCACAAGGAAGTGTAATCATTTAGGCCACATCTGGCCTGGGTTACTTTATTAATTTTCTTTTAGTTACTAGTCTTTATTTGACAGCTGCAATATTTTTTTTCCAGAGCAGGATCAGCTCAGCCCTTAACTCCTCTCCCATCTGTATTTCATTTTCCATAGAAGACATGCGAAAGTGTTGTCGAGGGAGAGCTGCTATATCTGCCATTCTTGTTTCATTCCAGGGGCCTCCAGGACCCGGAGGACAAGCGGGGAACCAAGGCCATTTGGGAAGCCAAGGAAAGAAAGTAGGTCACATTCTTTAGACTGCCCCTCCAATGTTAAAATTTGTGCTACCCGAGAGAGCTGTGGCTGGCTGGATCAGCCAGAGCCCTTTCCACACAAAGGAAAGCACAGCTTGTTGCCCTAGGCTCTGGCTTGATTCTTGGAGAGCCAGCAATCTCTAAGGACATGGGGTGTGGACCAAGATGAGATCAGGGACTCCAGCTCAGCATAATCGCAGGAGGGGCTACACCCCATCCAACTGGGGGATCTCAGAGGAGGAAGGCTGCCTTGGCAAGGACTTTTCCTCCCCTCTCTCACCCTCTCTGCACCATTGCTTCCCTTCTTACATCTCTTGGTCCCTATGCACCTTTGCTAAGGACCTTTTAAGACCCAGGCGTCTGTTGTGAGATCCAGAAGAGCCTTGTCTGACCCGGAACTAGAGCTTCGTGAGTGTAAATGAATGAATGCATCCTGGTAGCTATGACACACAGGGCATGAAATCAGGCCCAAAGAATTTAGGACATCTTGAGGACAGCAATCTACGGCATTAAGGAAGATAGAGGGAGAAAAACTGGAGTTGAGGTTTAAATAAAGCACCATTAGGAGTATTTCTGTGTTGGAAACAGAGACATCAAAGAAGATACACACTTTGGATAGCTGAGGCTGCCTCATGAGCCATGGTAGACGCTCTGCTTGTCAGACACCTTCTGTCACTGATCTACACTCTGATCCCCAGCCTAATACATCCTCAGAGCTGGATGATTTGCACGGGTCATCATGGGAAACAATTTTGTTTTGTTTTGTTTTTTGTAGCAATAGAGAGATTCCTTCCTGGATCATGAGGCGCTGAGTGGCTAGGATAGTGAACTACACTCAACAATAAATAAATCAGACTTGTTGAGTCTTGGGTGATGGCTTTGACCAGCCACAGCCATTCCTCACAGGTCATTTGTACAGTATGCAAGTCTGGCTACTGACCAGTTGCTGTGACACATTGGACTTAGTTAAACAGTGCCTGGAGCCATTATTTCTGATTTGCCAAGAGACAAATAGACAATCTGGTGACATGGTGGGCCATACCTGCAGTCCTAGCACAGGAGGGCTGGGGTAGGAAAACTGCCGCAAACTCAAAGCCAACCTGGGATTCCGAATGCGCTCCCGTCTCAAACAAACAAAGCAATCAACTTATGGCCTGTTTTGTTCTTCTGTTGAACAGGGAGAACCTGGAGGCCTGGGGAAAAAGGGGGCTGCCGGCTTCCCAGGTCCTCGGGGCCTGCAGGTGAGTTTGTTCTTGCTGCTTTGGATCTGGTCTTTGGATCCTTTCGCTTGGTCACGTATCCGTTACTTTTCCCTATGCTGTGACCAGATACCTGACAGGAAGTAACTTAGCGAAGGGGAAAGGGTTAGTTTGGCTTAGAGTTCAACTGAGTACGATCCATCATGTCAAGGAATGTCAAGGAATGCAAACAGGCAGCCGCTGGGACCCTGGTCACATGGCTCCTGCAGACAGGAAGCAGACAATAAGCAGGAAGTGGGCTGGACTATAAAACCTCAAGCTCTGCCCTCTAATGGCCCACTTCCTCCAAGGCTCCGCCCTGTGAAGATTCCATGACTGTACCCCATGTTGGCATAGAAGTGGCCTGCCCCCAGGTTGCTTAGCGACCTCTGATGTCATCACCTCCTGGTACCACCAGGGACTCAGGATAAAAAGGACAAACCCACCACCTGTCTCTACTCTTACTCTTTAGTCTCTTACTTACTCTGTCTCTCTCTGTCCCCTTGGGATGCCCTCCTTCTTTCTGTCCCCATGTTTGTACAATAAATCTTATACCATGTATGCTGGGTGGCGCATATTTAAAATTGGTGGCCCATATGGGGAACCCGTGACCTTGAAATATAAAATATGCACCACAACAGATATGATGTGGAGAAGTTTATTATGTGAGCATAGGAGAGCAGGGAAGTGGGAGGGGCATCCAAGAGAGAGACAGAAAGGCAGCAAGAGAGGAAGAGGAGAACAAGAAAGGAAGAAAGGAGAGAGAGAAAGAGGGGGGGGGATGATATGGGTTTGTCCTTTTATATACTCCTGGGCAGGGACATGCCTAGTGGCAGGTAGGTAATGACGTCATAGGTTGGGGTGTTAGCATACTGCCCCAGTCTGCTTAGCAACCTATGGGGGACAATATGCACATCAAGCAAACAAGTCTTTGCTACATCTCTGAGGACTGCTCATAAGAGCTTTCTTGTATCTTAGCTGTAATTGAGAGAGGTGTCACAGTCAATTCTGATTGGTTCCTTAGCCAGTTTTTCCAAGGCAGCAAACAGCAGGGATGTGATGGTAAGGCAGACTAAGCTTTCTATATAGCATTCTCCCAAGACCTCCTCTGACCTTTTGCCTGCGAGACCTCCTTATCAGAAATCATTCGACCTTTCCCCTTTTGCCCAGAGCTTCTACAAGCATCGACAGCAGCCAATGAGAGAGCAGTATGCCTTGCTTGTTTTGTTCAGTGAGCTGGAAATAGATTGGAATGGAAGTATTAACACACAAAAGTGCTGGCTAATAATGCTGCCTGCTTTTACTGAAAGATTACCGGATGTCCAGCATATGCTCTTGATTTTTCACACAACCACACAAGTAACTGTGATTGTTATTTCTATTGTACAGGAGTCTTTAGTGCCATCACAAGTGTCCCTGGTACCCACCCAGCTAGAGGACCCTGCTTCTAGTGGTCCCTGATAGAACCCAAAATCCTCACATCCTCCTGTAAATAAGCCCACCTCTATCTATAGTCTGGATGTGTGTGATAGTTGCTTTACTTCCAGGGTGACGACGGTAGCCCGGGTTACGGTAGTGTTGGCCGCAAAGGGACAAAGGTAAGTTACACTCACTGGAGCGGGACCCTCTCCAATTGCTTTGGGTTGCTTGTCTGACTTGCCACCATTTAAAGAGAAAAGAAAAGGCAACGTATAAAGCAGTCTGGTGCAATTCAAAATCTGTGTGGACAGCTCACTGTGTGGATTGACATCCTGTGGGCTGCATGGTACAGAGTCCTGCCAGGGTTCCAGAGGCAGGTAAAAACCGGAAGCTGAAAAAGAATCGCCTGTGCTTTTCTGTGATGGATGGCTGGGGCCTGGCGTGGTCTGGCTTGAACTTCTTCTAATCTTAGCAGTTCCCGTGTGTTTCTTCACTCAGGGGCCATTCCACACTTTGTCTTCCGACAGCTGTGATTGCCTCAGCTATTAATGAGGAATTTCTATAGCGCTTTCCTTAATGTATTTGTCCAAACAGTAAACTTAAAAATGAATGATTATCTTGTCACTGGATGTGTAAATGCCTGAAAAATAACTAAGTTGACTAAATCCAGTGATTTTTTGATATGCTAATAATTACCACTTACGAATATCATAAGTAGTTAGGAGATGGTTCGATGGGAAATCGCCAGTACAGGGGTCTAAAATGGTAGAAGGATCTGTGTGCCAGAGCGGAGTCATGCAGGGGACAAGCCAAGATGGTTGGGAGGGAAAGCCACACTTGCTAAAGATTTTTGAAAATTAAAACTAACAAATGAGGGGTGTCCATTGGAATGTCCATTAGAATACAGAATAATCGAAAACATTAGTATCCCACAGAAAGGGAAATATTAAGTAGCCGATGATGCTGAACATTAGGTTGTTGATAGAATGAATACATGTGAAGCCTTTTATAAAAATGTGTGTGAGCACGAGGGGGTAACACATGCCTACTATGTATATGCATATGGAGGCAGAGGGTGGGGTGGGGAGCTTTCTCTATGCCATTTCAACTTTTTTTTTTTTTTTTTTTTTTTTTTCGACTGCATCTCTCACTAATCGGGGAGCACTCTGATGGGATGGCTGGCGATTGATCCCCCTGGGGTCATCCTGCCTCTGTCACCAGTGCCAGGATGCCAGAGATCAGATTCCCCTGTTTGCAGACTGAGCACTTTCTCTATGGAGCCCTCTCCTCAGGCCTCTGCTTAAAGCTTGTATGTGGAAGCTTAAAGTAAATGCTAAGAATACTTGTTATGCCTAAAATGCATCTCTACAAAGCTGGAGGTTAATTAGGACAAGAGATGTACTGCAGCCACAGGTAGGAAGGGTTTGGGTAACTTTTCTTCCTTTTGCCTTTTTGAATTTTATGTGTCTAAGGATTTTTTTTTAACATTAGAAAAAACTGTATTTACTTATTTATCTATTTTTGTAGATTAGTGATAATTAGAGTTTGAGAGGTGGGGAAGAGGATCAGGGGGTTTGGTTGGTGCAAACTATATGCATAAATTCAAATCACTCCCTTAACATTGGTAATTAATGGGTGTTCATCAAAAGCTTAAAAAATGTAAAGAAAATAAAATTTAGGGGTTGAGGAATAGCTCATTGGGTAAGAATGCCTTCCATGAAAGCAAGAGGACCTGAGTTCAAATCCCTAGCACCCATGCTAGCCATGGTTGTGGGGTGGGTAGCCATGGTGGGGGTGGGTAAAGATGGCTGGATCCTGGGAGCTTTCTGGCCAGCCTAGCCAAAATGGTAAGTTCCAGGTTCAGTGAGGGACCCTGTCTCAAAACCTAAGATGGTGAGTGTGGTAAAGACACGTGACGCTTCTTCTAGACTGTGCCGGCACCCCTTCACACACACACAGAAACAAAAGAAATTTGATTCAGATAAAATACACATTCCTCATCAGATGAGGGTTGGAAGCCTCTTCAACGAGTCTTTGGCCACAGTGAGGTAAACAAATGATGTAAAGATGAACGGTCAAGTCTAGATTCTGTTTTGACTTTCTAAACCTCTCCATTGAAACCGTTTTGAGAAAGGTTATTCAGAGACACATGGCCAAGTGACTCTCTCTTCTGTTACATGCACTGGGGTAAAACTCAGGCTGTTTGTAATCCCCCCCCCCAACCCCATCACTTTCTCCTTAAATACTTTCTTCTCTTCATCTTAGATTGCTATGATATAACCCACAGATAACTGAATTTAGAAACTGGAATTTGTTTCTCAGACAGTGCTGCCTGGTATCCACTGGGCTCAGCCCTCCCATGATACACAATATATAAACACTAAACAAGAAAGGTAGTAGAATTAAAGTCAATATAAATCTTGGGATGAGTGTCTATGTATTGAATTCCTCTGTTGTTAATGACAGGGCCAGGAAGGATTCCCTGGAGAGAGTGGACAAAAGGTACGTACACTTCACAGTCTTGAGAGGCAGGATGCTCCAGGCAGGAAAAGTATCTTAGTTAGTGAGAAACATATTCTACCTTGGGGTGGGGTAGCACAGGGAAGAAACAGGTCACCCCCACCAAGTTTTGATATGATCTATTTGTTTAGGAGTTAGAACTTTTAAAATATTTCATTTGTAGTTTTGTTTTGCTTTGTTTTTAATAGTCAAAGAGAGAAAGGTAGCCCTTTTAAACGTTTTCTCAGCTGGGCATGGTAGTGCACACCTTTAATCCCAGCATTTGAGAAGCAGAGGCAGGTGGGTCTCTGAATTCGAAGCCAGCCTGGTCTACAAATCGATCCCACGACAGCCAAGGCTACACAGAGAAATCTTGTCTCAAAAAAAACCATAAGTTTTCTCCTCAAATGTAGCCCTTCCCTTATTTTCATCATTGCTTAGGCTGTGGTCCTCAGCATTCCTAATGCTGCAACCCTTTAACACAATTCCTCATGTTGTAGTGATGCCCAATCATAAAATTAGTGTGTTGCTGTTTCACAACTGTAATTTCATCACTGTTATGAATCCCAGTGTGAACATCGGTTTTCCGGTGGTCTTTGGTGACACACGTGAAAGGGTTGGTCAACCCCCAAAGAGATTACGACTCATAAGTAGAGAACCACTGCCTTAAAGGAAGCAAAATTGTAGAGAAAACAAACCAAGATGATGAAAGTTTGCCTGGCTTGATTTTTTTCCGGAGATAGTTATAAAAAAATCACCTATCAGGTAACAAGTTAGCAATGATAGCCCCTACCTCAGTGCTTTTAGTTTCTCTGGAAGGTTTTACTGAACTCAGTAAGTGTCAGGTCTTGCAAGAGTCAAAAGACCAAACAAAAAAGAACCTTTGGTTCTCCGAGGAACCTGTGTTCTGGTCTGGAAGATTGTACCATGAGCCCCTGATGACATGGTGTGCTGTGGAGACCAACATAGACTTTGTTTTAATTAAAAGACAAAATGTATATGCCTTCCATGGGGGCTCATAGAAACTAAACCACCAACCAAAGAGCATGCATGGACTGGTCCTAGACCCCCTACCCAGATGGAGCAGATGTACAGCTTGGTCTTCATATGGGTCCTCAACAACTGGGTGGGGCCCTCTCTGCCTCTGATTCCTCCTTTTGGATCTCATTCCCCCAATTGGGCTGACTTATATGGCCTCGTTGGGAAAGGTTGTACCTAGACCTGCAGTGTCTTAATGTGCCCAGGTGGGTTGGTACCCATGGGGGACCTCCCCCCCTCCTCTGATGAAAAGGAGAAGGGAGAATGGGAGGAGAGGGAAGGATTTTAACCATGTAAAGTGAATAAATTAATTAATTAATGGAGAAAAGCAAAAAAAAAAAGCACAAGACTTTACATTGGAATCAATCTACAAACAAAGATATGCCCCTGTGACTCATGTATCTGATTTCAATAATGATTTTTATTTTAATTCTAATGTATGTATTTAGGGTGAGACTGGGGAACCTGGCGATCCAGGAGAGACTGGTCCCAAGGGAGTCAGAGGCAAAACGGTAAGCTATCCAGAGGACAACTTCAAGTGTGTGTGTGTGTGTGTGTGTGTGTGTGTGTGTGTGTGTGTGTGTGTGTGTGTGTGTGTCAGTGTGGGAGGGGAAAGAGAGAAAGAGATTGGTTGGTTGGTTGATTGATTGATTATGTTCATGTGTATTATGGACATGTGTGTTCGCCAGGTACATGTTCATGTGTGTGTACATACAAATAGAGGCCAGATATCAATGGTAAGTGTCTTTGTTCAATCACTTGCCATCTTTTTTTTCTTTTAATATTAAAAGACAAACAAACAAAAAACATTGTAAGGATGTGAGTGTTTGCCCTCATGTATCAAAGTCTTCTCGTGCATGCCTGTTGTCCACAAAGACCAGAAGAGGGCATCGCATCTCCTAGAACTGGAATTACAAGTAGTCTTGGTCATGAGCTGCCATGTGGCTGCCCAGGAACTAAATCCAGGTTCTAAGCAAGAGCAGCAAGTGCTCTTCACTGCCGAGCCATCCAGTGCTCCGTCCCTGCTATCTTAGTGTTTTAAGACAAGGTCTCCCACTGGACCTGATACTTACCAAGTAGCTGGTCTGGCTGGCCTACAAGCCCCAGGTGTCCTCTTGTCTCTGCCTGCCTGGTTCTGGGATCATGGAAACATGCCACTGGACACAGCTTTTATGTGGCTGTTGGAACTGAAGTCAGGTCCTTGCACAAGGAACAAGTAACTCGTCATCCCTTCAGTTACGTTGCCAGATCCTCTTTTGTGTTAATGGTCATTAGAATTGTTACCTGTTCTTAAAAACAGACAAACACAAACTTAGAAAGCATTTTTGGCTAAAGTCCACTTGTGGGATGAGAAATGGGTCTAGTACTCATCTCCAATTCCACCAAGAAGGCAATGGGCTGTTTTAGGGAACAAATTTGACCATTCTGTCACCAATGTACCATTATTAAGCCTTGAAGTAAGATTTTTTTAAAGGTATTTTTGTAATCCAAAACAGGTTTTTAAAAATGACAAAATATGATCATTTTAATCTACTCATTCCTAGCAGACTTAGTGAAAGCTAATATCCAATAACATCTTACTTTGATTATCAAAGCTTTTCATTGAGGTACTTTTAATAAGGTGTCTGTTAAAAGGTTCTCACCTAGCTTACCAGCTGTTTCCTGAGTTTTGTGAAATTTCTGGATGTTTAACCAAATGTGTCTTTACTAGTTTATGGGAGAATTGAGCATTTCCTAATGCTTTGTGTCACTTAAACTCAACCCTCCAGCATGTGCCGTAGGAGTCAGCTCGCCCTATGTTACAGCCGGCTAAAAATGTAGGTGGCAGCATGTGCCTTTTATCAGTATTAGGAAGATATAGACAGAAGGGTCTTAAGTTCAAGGCTAGCCTGGGCTACATAGCAAGCCTATGTCTCTAGGGAACAGAAGGAACATTTGCATTTGTTGACCATACCCACTAGATTGTGTGTAAATGAGATTTTATTGTGACAAAGTACTCTTAAGGCAATTGTCTTTCACAGTTTTTGTCTCTTTCCCTTCTGAATAACCTTGACTGGAAAAAACAGAAAACAAAAAAACTGGTCTACAACCCTGTCCATGAACAAGATCTTCACAAAACTGTGATACAAAAACTACATACTTGAGACAGTTTTCCAGTTTGTCTTATGTTGAATTTCTCTCTGACCTAATTTCCTCTACAAGCTGAAACAGGAATTATAATCTGTAAGGATTATGTTTGGAGGTTTTAAGGCTTCAAAAATCAAGGAGCCTCCTCTTCCCCTTGCTGTTCCCGAGGGGGGCTGCTTCTAGCTGCAATTCTTTTCCTCACACATGTTCTCAGATGGCAATCCTTTATCAGTTTGCCCTCTGCAATGATGAAGATGAATATAATTAGGAGAATAATTGGAAAAGACTCTCAAATTAATCCACATGTCATCTGCACCGAAGCATCTCTGGATCATTTCCCTGGGCTATTAATGGAGTGCTTTAATTTGAACACCAGCAGCATGCTAACAAACCCAGCCATTGTTGGGCCCTTGCCTTCAATAGCACAAGATCTTAGTGCGCTTAGCTGATGGGCGAGGTGCAGGCTTGGTGTCGTGGCCTCTGGAGAAGGTTTCGACTCCTTCTTTGTTCTCTGTGTTGAACTGTTGTAACTTGACTGGTTTCTCCTCCTCCAACTACTCCCTCCTCGTTCTCGACATGAGTAATATTGGGATTTGAAAGGGAAGTTTAAACCTTGCAAATGCCCAGGTTTTCCCCTGGAAGAGCAGATGTTTTCTCTGGAAAGATTTTGGCCTTAAATTTTGAATGTCTTTTCAGGTCTCTTGGAATAATTCTATTCTTAGCTTGAGTTCATTGAGTTATAGGTTTTTAAATCTACAAACCTGTTTTGGCTGTGCATGTGTGTATATTTGTATATTAAAAAACAAAAACAAAAATCAAAAAAATCTTTGAGCAGGTTTCAGGCAGGGATGTGGGACCTGGACACTATTGGCATCTGGTGCTGGGGGGTGCTGGGGGGAGGTTGCCCGTGGGTGGTGTAGACTGTTTAATTGCATCCCTGGAGCCTTCCACTGGACTCCAATACCACCCAACCCCCTTCCCTAGAGAGAGCAACCATCTATGTCTCCAGATACTGTCATGTGGGGTGGAAAACTGCTCCCAATGGGCACTGCTGCTTAAAAGAGTCAGACAGACCAGGCATGGTGGTACACATCTTTAATCCCAGCACTTGGGAGGCAGAGGCAGGCGGATCGATGTGAGTTCGAGGCCAGCCTGGTCTACAAAGTGAGTACAGGACAGCCAAGATAACATAGAGAAACCCTGTCTCAAAACAGCAACAATAAAAAAAGAGTCAGACAACATCTTAAGTTCCCTTACTTTAAAATGCCATCTATCTGTCCCCTTTAAGTTTAAAAATGCAATCCCAGGCTGTGACCACAGCTTAAAGGTAGAGCCATGTCACCCCCCAGCACAAAAAAGAAAACGGTGACCCTACCCTCTCCCACCTCCCTCCTGTTTCCTTGTCTCCGAAAACAACCTTCCTCTCAGGAGATTGTTCTGGAAGGGACAGTCTGTCCGCATTCTTGCTTTTGATGTTTAAGTTTTAGATGGCATGAACTTATTTCCTACTGTCATGTCAGTGGTTCCCCTCTGTTAACCTGACATTGACCCACACACTCTGCAGACATTTGCATATGCAGCCAGCATTTCCTGATCTAGTTTCCTGTCAACTGGGATTGGCTGCCGCTGCACAGTGGCCCTGCATCAGGCTCTGAGATCCCCTCCACCCATGTCAGGTCTCCCCCTTCCACTCCCACACCCTCCTGGATTTTGGAAACCCTGCCAAGAGCCTTGGTATTTATTACTTTTCATATCACTGTGGTAAAGTACTTGATATAAACATATGAAAGAGAACTAAGGTTTATACTGGCCCCCCAGTGTCAGAGGGTGCAGCCCGTGGCCATTCAGTTCATGTTTTGGGGCTCATGGGCAGAACCATAGTGGTGGGGAACATCGAAAAATGGAGCAGGTTGGAGACCCAGTCTAAGCCTGAAGGCATATGGTCGGGTGACTTACCTCTTCCAGCTAAGCCCCACTTCTAAGCTTCTAAGATGCCCCCAAATAGGGCCACCATCTGGAAACCAAGAGTTCAAAACATAAGCCAGGGTGAAGGGTGTTTCACATATAAACCCTAACAAGCCAATAAGAGGAAATGAGTGACAGGAACGTTTGGTGACACAACCAACATCTGAAAATGACTTGTATTGACTCCAGATGTGTCGATATTTTGGCTAGCATACACAGCTCTGGGTTGGAATTGCTTCCTTGGAATTTTGAAGGCGGTTATGTTTTCTGTTATTTCTGGCTGTGTTTGTTGAAGTTCAATGTTATTCACATTCCTATAAACAGTGTTTTCTCTCTGGAACCCTGTTGGATCACCTCTCTGATCTGCCATGGGTTTTGTTATCTGGCATAGGGTCCATTTTTATCCATTTTCCTGAGAACTAAGCAAGCCCCTTGACCCAGGAAATATGTGCCCTTCACTTCTAGGAAATGCTTCTTGTTTTGTTGATTTTTGTCCTTCCTTGCCAGTGTTCTCTATTCTGTGTTTATTGAAATACCTAGAATTTCGTCTAATAATAAAATTCTTTAGTTTATTTCTTATTTTATTTACTTTATATGTTCAATATCTCTTTGATGTTCTCCTTTCTGGGAAGGTATCTTGATTTTATTTTTAATTTATACCCTATATCTTACCTTTGAAGAGTTTGTTGCTACAGTCTAACTGTTCCTTTTCTGTATACTGTTCTTCTTTCATGATTGAAGCATCTTGTCTCTCTGAGGATTTAAATGAGTATTTTTAGGTCTTTTCTTCTTTGTTCAATATAGTCTCTTTCCTGCAGTTTTTCTTGTTTTGACTTTCACCTTTCATATATCTCAAGAATGAGCTGTGTGTTCACATTGAAAATTGAGTACAAAAGGTGTGATTTGGGGCTGGAGAGATAGCTCAGAGGTTAAAGGCACTGATTGTTCATCGTTCAGAGGTCCTGAGTTCAATTCCCAGCAACCACATGGTGGCTCACAACCATCTATGTGATCTGATGCCCTCTTCTGGCCAGCAGATGTATATGCAGACAGAGCACTGTATAGATAATAACATAAAGAAATAAATCTTAAAAAAAAAAGTGTGTGTGTGTGTGTGTGTGTGTGTGTGTGTGTGTGTGTGTGTGTTTAGAAATCCTGAAGGCATGAATGAATGAGGTTTTCCAGATAGGGATTCCGCTGGTCAGTGAGCTGATGGAACACTATGCTCAACCCTTCGCTGTCAGTATTCTATCTTCTTTAATTAGATTTTCCTCTGAAAATTCCTTCTACCCATTTTTTTTTTGAAGACTACAGAGACCATCGCCAGTTTTCTAGAAGACACAGAGGCAACAGGAGCTACGGGCTCACACTCAATGTCCGTATTCTCATTTAGTCTCCTGGTTCGCTGTGGTAACACTGGTCCTCAACTCCACCAGAGTCTCACTGTTTTACTTTTCTTTTTTTGCTAGTAGAGAAAAGTGTACCCAGCCACCTGGTGAAAATGTTTTCCACTAACCCTCCTCATTTAGCGTCTTCACTTCACTTCTGCTTCTGGAAGAATCTGGCACTGCCAAAGCCTGAGCCTTCTGGGAATGTGTGATACCAAACATGGTGGTTCTTGGATTTCTCTGCTGCTGCCTCAGCACTCAGATTCCTCAACACAACACTTAGAAAACTGCTTCCTGGACTCCAGAACATTAAAGCTTCCTTTTTTCCCTTGTGCTATTGACTTTTACTTTAAAAGATAGTATTAATATATTAGGGACAAAAGTATCTAACTTGTCTCTTTTTTTTTTTTCCTTGAAGGTAAACATATCTTCTAAATAAAATGAGGTCAATTAAGTTATTTTTTTCAATACTGTCAATGTCATGTGGACACTGGAAGGACTTTAATGATTCTTAAGTTCTCCATAGGCCCTACTTTTATAAATTAAATTTAGATAATTTCGCTTAATACTGTGAAGTTTTTAATCCTGTAACACTTTTATTTAAAAGTGTGTGTGTGTGCGTGCATGCGTGTGTGTGTGTGTGTAATTTAAAAGATTGCAGGGATCCAGGCATGGTAGTACATACCTGTCATCCCAAAGCTTGGAAAACGAACACAGGAGGATCATGAATTGGAGGCCAGTCACAGCTATACAGGAAGGCCTATATAAAAGAAACAATATCAAAATAGAGCCATCAGGAAAATGTATGATACATATCAGTTTAAAAAATCTTAATCCCAAAAGAACAAGAAAATTATTTTTAAAATATTAACAATTAGTGTTTTAAGAACAAATTATGAACTGGGCGTGCTGGCACACGCCTTTAATCCCAGCACTTGGGAGGCAGATGCAGGCAGATCTCTGTGAGTTCAAGGCCAGCCTGATCTACAAAGTGAGTCCAGGACAGCCAAGGCTACACAGAGAAACCCTGTCTCGAAAAACAAACAAAAAAGAACAATTGTTGCTAGGGATCCCCACTTTGTGTATTTTAGAACTCTATCAATTTTCTAAAATAAAAATCTTTTTTTTCTTTAGGACTTCTACTTTTGAAATAGTGTCAATATTTTACACTTGAATTTAAACCATTCATACATGTATAAAATATGTGAAGTGAACTAATTCTGCTTCAAGGTATCTTCTGGGTTTCCAGGAGCGCCAGGATCCCCTGGGGAGCCAGGTCCCCCTGGACGGAAGGTAGGTGGAAACATTTCCTGTGAGGTCTTTGCACTTTAGAGGTCAGTGTGTGGGCAGGCCACTCTTCAGGTGTGCACACTGCTGCCTCCACTGCTTGGGCACATTTCTCACTCGTCGGTGTGCTCTAGCAAGGGAGAAAACTGGGCCTACTAACTACATCTCACGGGCGGGAGGAAATGGAGGGAAAACCTGGACTACCAGGCTGAAATGAGGTTTCTGTTTCAGAATGTTTTGTTTTATATTAATAGGTTGATTTGTTTGAGGGATAGGGTGCATGCCACGGCACATGTGGGGGTCAGAGGACAAGGGGAGCGAGTTCTCTCCTTTCACCGCGGGGCCTGGTAACTGAGCTCAGGCTTGCCTGCGAGTGCCTTTACCCACTGAGTCAACCCAGCAGTCTGCGATTTCACACTCTTCTCAGCGAGTTCGGTTATCTGTCCAGTCAGTGACTGCCTCCATCCTACGTTAGCAAGGCATCAGCGAGTGAAGGGTGTGCCCGTGCACACCAATGAGCAGGCAGTGTGGTTAAAGTTCCCATGGAACGTATCTGGGAGTTCGGGTGGGGCACCGTTGCATTTTTCTTTCAGTGTTTCTGTTTGATAGAAGCCAAGACTCTTCTTGTTTTAGGGTGGGATTGGAAAAAAAAAAAGTTAAGCTAGCTTTGTTCTTCTCACTCCCATCCACCCTGATGTACACATGTGTATATTCATTTGGGGGAAGATGCTGAGCTAGCTTTCCAGGTGTTTGAGGCTGACCCCCTTGTCTGCCAGCCACGGATAGGAGTGGTCACGGCTCAGCTTCGGTTGCTGCTCAGGATAGAGATACAACAGAGGGTGGAAGACTCCAAGACTCGGTCACGGAGGGGTAGCTGGGAACAGATGGCCCAACCTTTGCTAGTTGCGAGCTGAACACCTGCTCCAGGCTCTGTGGGCCTCCTCCGTCAGACGGGCCGCTCCATCATATCCTGGGCATCTCTGCCAAGAGCTGGGGAAAGTGGGCTTTGGCGGCTTGTACGCACACTCAGCGCTCTCTTTACTGGGCGGTTTGTGTCCTACCTGTGTTTTCTGCTCCTGTTGGCTTCATTAGAGTAAATCCTTTTCAAAGAGCTTCTGGGGCAGTATTGGTATGCATGCCCGCTACTGAGGTGTATACCTACAGCCATAAAATGGGCTTTGCTTGTTTCTTTTCCTAGGGCACGAAAGGAGCCCGAGGACTGGCTTCGTTTTCTGTACGTATCTCCTATCCCGGCAGGGTGTTCTGATCACGCCATTAGCTTTATTTATCAACTTCATGACCCAGCGATATGGTTAATTCTTTATGTTTTGTCTTCAAATTGCAGGCATGTGATCTCATCCAGTATGTGCGGGACCACAGTCGTAAGTACCCTGTTTTAAATGACCCCCGTGACCCCCCCCCAATCTATCAGCTTTCTTAGAAAGAAGGGTGAGTCAGGGAACTGGGCTCTCAGGACAGATCCGATTTGCCAACCAGCCTCTTAATATTAGGGATGATGAGTAAATTTTGAGTCCTCAGGGATGGGGTGATGCCAAGTGTATCAGTTTCCTCTCTGGAGCCAGATCCTGTCCCCAGTGCTGTGTAGTCATGTAATGTACACTGGGGTGTGGGGGGTGGGGGGGAGGCGGCGAGCTTTAAATCTGGGAAGTTGGGAGTCAGAACTTCCGCTGTAGTCAAATCAGTCTGGGAAGAGTCATACTGAACTGAGTTTGAGACGACTGTTAGTGTCACACAGTATTCGACAGGACCGAGTTCCGCGGTGCGGAGAGACAGCTGTCATAGCGTGTCCTGGTGGGTGCAAGCCCGACTCCGCTATGCTCTATCGCTCTCTTCCTGGAAGGGTGTGTTTGACTGGAATGCTTGATTTGCCTTGTGCAGTTTATAGTAACACTTACTCTGCCAGTAATTTTTCCTCTCTCAAAAATGCAAAATCAAAAAGGCATTCAGATTTAGCAACAGCTCTCTTCAATTAAAGAGCCTTGTCACAGGGTGTGTCCTCAGTATTTATTGTAAATATCAACTGACCTTATGAGTCTGTGCTCACATGCACCTTCTTGATTTAAATATGCACACTACTTCCTGAGTAAGTACAGAAACTGAAAGGAAGAGGTAAAAGTTTCTTGAAGGCATTTTTTGGGAGAAAACCCAGATAAAGCAGAGCCCATTTCTACAGAGGGCAATGCTCCTAGAGACACAGATTTTTAAAATATATATATATTTGTTGTGTATGTGCATATGTGTGTGCTTCTTGGTGTATTGCAACACATGCGTGCAGTGCCCACGGAAGCCAGAAGAAGGTGTCTGGTCCCCTAGACCGGAGTTGAAGATGCTCGCTAGCTACTGTATAGCTAGGAATCAAACCCAGGTCCTCAGCAAGAGTAGCAAGTGCTCCTCACCAAAGAGCCATCCCTCCAGGCCCAGAGGCACAGAGTTTTAGTAGCTCTAGGCACCACTGAGTCAAGATGCTCGGGATTCCGCCTTCCCGTAGCAGGAAGGAGCACTGGCGGGAATCCGACCCTGTACCACGGAGTAGACGCCACTGACTCAAGATGCTTGGGATTCTGCCTTCCCGTGGCAGGAAGGAGCGCTGGTGGGAATCCGGAGTCCACGGAGCTGTTTTGAGGTTGCATTAGTAGAATAGGTTTTTACCTAACATGGGAGCCAAATGAATAGTAACGAAGAGTGACAGAACCAAGAGGGGCCTGATGGCTCAAAAGGTGAGGGTTCCACCCGGCACATCTGGCCCAAGGTGCACACAATTATTTCAGAAGCATGAGCCAAAACACAAAAGGAGTTAATAACTTCTGTATGTTTAATCAAGGCATGTGGCCACAGGAATGTGGTCAGGACTCCCTCCAGGCCCAGCCTGGCCGGGAAAGGGAGCCCTGCAAATGAGTGGCCTGTAGCAGCACTGCCGCAATAGTGGAGGTATCCCCTGCCACGGCAGAGGTGTCCCCTGTACCATTCAGCAGCCTAACTGTGGGTTGTATGTGGCTTTGGACACTAAAATGTAAAGAGTGTTGCCGAGAAGATGATTTTTTTTTCATCCAGTTGTTTGAAATGTAAACCATTACCCATGGTCTATGGCTAGGCAGTACAGATCCAGCCAATGTTCACTTCTTTCAGAGACCACTTATCACTTTTAATTATAAGATACACAAACGTGTCCACATGCAGGGTGACCCCTTCCAGACCCCCAAACATCTTGATGGCTGACATAATGTCACAAGTGGAAAAGTTCACCCCTGCCCTCATGTGACAAGCTGCAGTTAAAACATGGGCACACTAAATACAGTGTATAAACTTACCTTCAGTTTATATGCATCAGCGGGTACAGAACATGGTGAGTTTTGTCCTTGAGGCTTGGTCTGTCCCCAGTAGATTCTACTATGTATAAATACCCCAAACTGGAAAAAAAATCTGAAATCCGTAACCCTAGTACTTCCAGCCTTTCAGATAATAGAAGCTCAACCCATGCAGGCAAATACTACCTTCGCATATAGGCACAGTTATATAGACATATGCACATAAATGTATATGTATGCATATATATGCATGCATACATCTGCATATATGTGTATATACTTAGGATGTAGCCCATTGGTGGAGCACTGGCCTCGCTTAGGCAAGAGTCTGGGTTCAACCCCTAGCACTGCAGAAGACGAAAGTAAAAATAAGACTCAGGCCTTTGGGGCTGGGGATGCACCACAGTGGTAGGGTCGTTAGCTGATCATGAGAAATTGAGGAAGGCCTGGGCTTGATTCCCATCATCCCCTGTAGCTCCTCAAAACAACAACAACCAAACAATCAAACCCAAGAAAATACAACAAAACACATGTGTATGTTGTATGTATGTATGCACACATATAGTTGGCATGTATATATATATGTACATGAGAAATTATAAAGAGAGGTTGGGGCCATCTAACTTATGGAAGTGAGCTCGGCTATTGGGACATGACATGATGCTCCCTCTCAGTCAGAGGGTCTCCACCTCCCGCAGCTGGCTGCAGAGTGCTGACTGATGGCTACATGTGGCCCTATTTCCCCATCCCCTCCATTCTGGAAGGAATCCTGCTGTACCAGGGTACAGAGCACAGTCTGCGTTCTCTGCAGACTATTGCCTTGAGTTCTGAGTTCTGCATACACATAGACGGGGCCTCACTGCTCCAGTTTTCCCGTGCAGCTTAGAACCCTGTTTTCCTACCAAGTAACGACCCATTCTCTTCTGTTCTTCCTCCCCAGCTGTCAGACATGGTGAGTGACCTCCATTTACAGCATGCTTTAGTCAAGCTCCAAGGTGTCCCTGTCTGGAAGATGGTGCTGCCCGCCGGCTGAAAGGAATTGGACCTGGGCTTTCTTTGCTCACACTCAGAGCAGCCACTTTCCTCCAGCGACTCATCCAGTATAGCTGAATTTCACTGATGTTTTCCAACAGACTGGAAAGCCCGTCGTTGTGAATAACATACTAATGATGCACACCTTCCTACTTGATTTTTTAAAAAGCATCATTCCTCCCCCCCCCCCGTTTTTCTCATCTTTTCTCTCTGCACCTCTCTTCCCACTCTGCCTCTCCCTTGCTCTCCCCTCCCCTGCCACCATGTCTTTTCTGTGTGTAGTTCAGTGATTAAGATGCAGGAAGCAGAATGAAAATAGGATCAGATAACAAGTGAGTGAAATGTGCAGTGGTGATAATGCTGAGATTTAATGTTAATTAAGTAGCGGGTGCATACTATTAATCACCAACCTGGCTCAGTGTCTTTCAGTCTTTTTTTTTTTTTAATGCATTTTACCAAGGCTTATTACATATGTTTCTATCAGCCTGATACACAGATGCGGGCACATGCGCACACACACACACACACACACACACACACACACACACACACACATACGTGCACAGCCTTTACACATTTTCATTCTTGTGGAGAATCCAGATTCTCCACAAATGAAAGAGTTGAGAATCTGAGACAAAGCATAGGCTGCACTGTAGCAGAATAAAGCAAGGGGCAGGCTGGGTACTGTTTGCACCAGCACGCCCCTCGGAAGCAGGGAAGTTGAAGTCAGAACTAAGGGGGCCACAGTCTTTCTAAGTGTAAGGCGAGGGAATCCAAACACCAGAGCCTGGGGACAGGGCACACTTAGACATCCCCCAGGAAGCAACAGAGCCCAGTGTCCCTGCGACACTGTGAGAGGGGAGAGATTGTCCTGGAGGTGGGGGCTAGAAGCTGCGTCAAGGTGGGTGTTGCAGTCTATTGTATGAGACAGACTGTAATTCGGTTCTAAAGGAAAACCACAACGTTTGCACAAAATTGATGGTCTGCTGATGTACAATGTTAATTAAGGTCCCGAGGCCTCAGAAAGTCACACGTTCTCCCTCACAGCCTGTCATATGTACCTAAGCGAATGGACATGTGGGCAGGTACAAGTACAGTGTGACATGCCAAGCAGAGAGCAAGAAAGAGTAACAGTCAGGTGGGGAGAATGGCCTGAGTGCAGGTAAAGAACAAGTCAGGAAGAGGATGTAGAGCTAATTGGTTTGCTGGTTTTAATTCCATTGTGGATTTTTTAAAAACTCTTCTTGTGGATAAGTGGACAACAGTGTAATTAACAGTGAAAGTGCAAAATCCAATGTGAACCGCCACAGCTTTGGACTGGCTGCTCCAAGTAGAAGTCTGCTGAGCAGTATAGATTTTGGGTCTGGCTCATCTTGTAATTTATTATAAAGACCTTTCAAATAAAAAGGCGTAATCATCAATAAGGCTAGAGGATGAGTTGGTAAGGTGTTGGTGTGTAGACAGAGGTGCCACGTGCCTTGCGGTAGGCAGCAGCCCTCAGCGCATGCTCGACAGAGGCCCTGCGCTCCTGAGAACAGCATGCTGGGTTCAAGGCTGGACTTCAAATCAACCCTTAAGTGTTTTTTTTCCCCCCCTGTGTTTTCAGGCAGTACTGTTAATCTTTTTTTGCCCCCATATCTCTAAATTATGCCAGTAGCATTGCTGGTTTTGTACCTTATACAAAGCAAAGCTAGAAGCATCCCATCCACGTTAAGTTCAGATTCACCTTCTAATTGTAAAATTAACATTACTTTGATTTTGAAAAGTCGGCTCATCCCACTAACTAGACTCAGAAGCTAATACATTATGTCCCACGTCCCCTGAGATGAACTGTTCTGGCTTTCAGTGTGTCCTATAACTGGCCAGGGATCACTCTCTCTGGTTGTGAAGCTCTGTAGTAGTTCAGGATGACCTTGAACTTTTGATCCTCCTGGCCCTACCACCCAAGTGTGGGATTACAGGCATACACTGCCATAGCTGATCTATATGGTGTTCAGGATCAAGCCCAGGGCTTTGCACATGCCAGGCGAGCACCCTGCTGACTGAGCTATCCCTCATCCTCTATTTTTTTTTTTTTTTAAAGAGTCCCTATGGCCATTCCTTTAGTTCTTACCCCCCTTGGGTTTTTTTTTCCCTCATTAAGAGAAAATAATTTGTTTTAACATGATTAAAGTACAGAAGACTATGCCTTTGAGACAGCTCCTCTAGGGTTAAGGACATTTCCAAAAAGCTTCTACCATTTAGAAGAAATTGGGTAATTAACTTACAAATTTAATCCCGAATCGTGTTGATTTTGGACTGTTTTCTTTTGTGTTCATCTCAGAAGAGCATATAGCCGGCTTTTAGAACATCAATTTTAATGATTCAAGATGTAAGCATTTAATGTTTTAGATGCTTTAATATTTGGGTTGTTAAGTATTTAATGTTTAAATATTTGAATCGTTAGCATTTAAAATGAATTTGCTTTCCACGGATTGCTTTTAGGCAAACACTGTTCGTGTTAAGAAGCACGTGTTTTGCCTTTCAGGAGAACCCGAGTGCCCAGTGCACCCAACTGAGTTGGTGTTCGTCCTGGACCAGTCCAGGGATGTCAGAGAGCAAGACTTTGAGCGGATGAAGGGAATGATTGTCTCCTTAATTAGGGATGTCAAAGTCAGGGAGACCAGCTGCCCCGTGGGTGCCCGAGTTGCCATCCTCTCCTATAACTCCCACACCAGGCACCTCATCCGCTTCTCGGATGCCTATGGGAAGGACCAGCTGCTCAGGGAAATTAGAGCTCTTCCTTATGAGAGATCCTCGGACAGCAGGGAGATCGGCAAAGCCATGAGGTTTATCTCCAGGAATGTCTTCAAGCGAACGCTTCCAGGGGCTCATGTGAGAAGAATTGCCACATTTTTCAGTAGTGGTCACTCGGCCGATGCTCAGTCCATCACCACAGCTGCCATGGAGTTCAGTGCCCTGGACATTGTGCCCGTGGTGATCGCATTCAGCAACGTGCCCTCCGTCAAGCGCTCCTTTTCGGTAAGTGTGTACATCGTCGATATTCAGAAACCTCGTAAGAAAGTATATGGCTACATTTTCTTGCCTTCAAAACAAGGTCGCCAGGCATGGTGGCACACATCTGTAATCCCAGCACTTGGGGAGGCAGAGGCAGGTGGATCTCTGTGAGTTCGTGGCCAGCTTGGTCTACAAAGAGAGTTCCAGGACAGCCAAGGCTACACAGAGAAACCCTGTCTTGAAAAACAAAAACAAAAAGTCACTCCTGTTAGCAAAATACTATGGTAGATGCTTTACTGCCATTTGTTCACCAGGCACTGAATAGGCTCTGTGTTCGCCATCCTGTTGAATCCTCACAACTATCATGCACGAGATAGAGTCAATTTCTTTTCTCATTTTGTAGATGAAAAGGCCAAGCCTAGAGGTCAGCTTCTGGTCCAGGTCCCACAGCTGTCAGAGAAGAGTGGCAGTGTCAGTATGATGCTCATTTGCTTAGCCAATGCTGTCCTGGCTACTGGCCACACTGCCTCTGCATCCAAAGATACTAAGTCCGGAGGCTAGGAAACAGATGCTAGTGTTCTTGAGATGGTCACAGTCGTAATCAATTGCGGTGATTTCAAAAAGGTGGCTAATCAGGGATAGGGTCATGCCCCTGTAATCCCAGCCCTTAGGAGGCAGAAGAGTGAGGACTAAGAGTTCAAGGGCATCCTTGCCTACATGTGATGAGTTCAAGGCTGGTCTGGGCTCAAAACCCAAACTATGGGACTGTGGAAGTAGCTTGGTAAAGTGCATTACGGCCTGAATTCCAGTCCCCAGCATCTATGCAAAATGTTTCCCTGAGCATAAAAGTGCATGTCTGTAAGCCCAAGGCTGGCAGGGACAGGTGGCGGCTCCCTGCAGCTGGCTGGCCAGATGGCCTAAAGGAAGGGCTGAGCTCTAGGTTCAGCGAGAGACCCTGTCTCAAAAATTAAGGTTGAGGGCTGGAGAGTTGGCTCAATGGTTAAGAGCACCGTCTGCTCTTCCAAAGGTCCTGGGTTCAATTCCCAGCACCGACATGGCAGTTCACAACTGTCTGTAACTCCAAGATCTGACACCAATGCAAAAATTAAGGTTGAGAGTGACTGAGAAAGGCATGTGGACAATAAATAACCTTTGGCTTCCGTGGGCATGTCACATCCATGTACAAATACACATCCATGCATCACACATCCACACAAAAGCAATGTAAATACATAGCTGATTTTTTAAAATGGCAGTTATGTAAAGGTCCCCACTTTATAAAAGAAAAGCCATTCCGACGGAAGCTTCTTAGATTAAGGATTAAACCTGGCACATGGTAAGCCATGTGGGATAGAGACATCTGTGTATAGCTCCACAGCTTCTGTCCTTAGTGGCTTCATTGCAAAAGACACACGAGCTCCAGCAAGGTGTTCTTCCAGTCAGTGCTGTGCCAGCATGATGTGTGAACTCCAAACAATAGTACAAGAGTATGGGGAAGTGCATGGTAAATAAACCCCAACATGTGACAGTCCATTTAGAGAAAGGAAAACGAGGAGTGACTGAAGCAATGTCTTCAAGCAAAGAACTACATTGTGCATTTAGATTCAACCCAGCTGGCCAAGACATCACCCTGCTGTGAAGATCTCGTAGAAAGGCAGTCACAATGTGCGTTTTTGAGTTTTCCTAGAGACTGGAGGCTAGCACCATTTTCTCGAGGTCTTTCCTAGCTCTGTACATTTCTAAGCAGCATCGAAACAACAGGCTCGAAAGATACTTATCTGTGAAATGAGATTGGTACCCAGAGATGATGTGAACAGTAAGTGATGCAATGCTGGGCCTCAGGACCCAGAAATTATAGCAAGCACAAGGCTGATCACTTCTGCTTTTGTCAGTAGCTTGATGCTGTTTAACACAAGTGGGGCTAGGCTAGCCCAGGAGATGAAATGGCTACTAGTGTCAGCGTCCTAACTCAAAAGGCTGATGTGACTGCAGGACACTGAATTTAGATTAGAAAAGGCTGTGGCTGGGCCATGCAAACAAAGCCTGGGGATTCTAGGGTCCTTGCAAGTCCCTCAGCTACTCGCTTTATTTAGTCACAAAACAAAGGACAACTTCATATCCTGATGCAAACCCTAGTTAGCATTTGTGAAAGGCACTTAAACCGACGGGTTCCACCCACTCAGAAAGTACAAGCAGCATATGAAAGGTGTTTTGGTTTGGGGTTCAGGTGTTTTGGTTTGGGGTATAGGTGGCTTTGGGGTTCACGTGGAAGGAGAGGAGCAACAACCAAGTTGCCACATGTCAAGAACACACAAAGCTCCTTTCTCTCTTCCTTTTTTCTTTCTTTCTTTCTTTCTTTCTTTCTTTCTTTCTTTCTTCCTCCTCCTCCTCCTCCTTCTTCTTCTTTCTCTCTCTCTCTCTCTCTCTCTCTCTCTCTCTCTCTCTCTCTCTCTCTCTCTCTCTCTCATTCTTTTTGAGGCAGGATTTCATTATGTAGCTGTCCTGAAACTCACTCTGTAGACCAGGCTGGCCTTAAACTCTCAGAGATCCACCTGCCTCTGCCTCCTGAGTGCTGGGATTACAGGTGTGCACCACCATGCCTGGCTCTGCACAAAGGTTCTTTTTTTTATATTTTTATTATTAATTATTTTAACAGCAACAAACCTTGTATGTCTGGGTGACAGCGAGTGAAGGGCCTCAGGTTAGAGTCGATCCCAGATTCATTACCGTGTCACACGTGTAAGGAGGACTTGAGTATGTCATAGCTGTCCTTTGCTCGGAGGATATAAGGAAGAGCTAGAGGTCCCTAAGCCCACTCTGCCATTGAGGGTCCTTGACATGCTGTCTAGAGGGACTTTAAGTAGAGGCAAATGTGCCAGCTGGTTGGAGCCTGAGGCTGGACATTATCATTGGAAGCTCACTTTGCTGTTGCTACTGTTGCCTTTCTCTTTCCTCTGTCCATTTTTCTTCCCTGTGTCTTCCCTGTACTTAAACCGTTGGGTTTTATTATTATTTTGTTGTGGGTTTTGGTATTTGGTTTTGCTTTTGTTTTGAGACAGGGTCTCACTATGTAGTTCTGGCTGGCCTAGAACTCATAGAGATCTGCCTGCACTGTCTCCTAAGTACTTAGACGACATCATCATCATCATCATCATCGTCATATTTTCTTAAAGAACATAAATCAAAACTCTAGTCACACGGTATCCGAGGGGCATATTTTTAAACTTCCTTCATACTCTCATGGTCTGTGTAAATCTCAGTTCAGCTGAGAGTTGAGCAGGCCCGGCAGAAATCCGGTGCCTATGCAGTTCTGGGTCAGGAACTCTTGAAAGCCCTGCGCACCCTCAGGGTTTCTATTGCTGTGATGGGACGCCATGACCAAAGAGCCCTCTGCAAGGAAATTGCTTATGTTGTTTACACTTTCACATCAGAGCCCGCGTCATGGAAGGAGGTCAGAGCAGGAGTTCAAGCCGGGAGGAACCTGGAGTCAGGAGCTGAGGCAGAGGCCATGGCGCTGGCTGCTAGCTTACACCATCCAGAACCACCTGTCCAGGAGTGGGATGGGCCCTCCCACACCAGCCATAAGTCAAGACCACACCCACAGATTTGCCTACAGGCCGATTTTTATGGAGCGTTTTCTCAGTTGTGGTTCCCACTCCTCGTAACTCGAGCTTGTGTCGAGTTGACGTAGCACAGCTAGAACACCTGATCTCCCCAAACATTCTAAAGAAGCAAAACTTTCCATCGTATCAGAATGTCACTTTCCCCCCTTATGTGCCATATTATGGAGTCATGTGATGTCTTTGAGAGCAAATCCATCCACCCATGCACAGACTGCCCACCCTGTCCACGCGCACCCTTGCTAGCTCAACTATTGGCCATGCTACAACTTTGCATCCTTCAGGAAAATAAGCAATAAGAGAAAACAAACACAGAAACCTTCCCTCTTAGTCCCCAGCGCGCACATTCAGTTTAAGGAATGTTTCTGATACGGCAGCCACGCCAATGATAAACAGTGGGACCCGTGATGCCTAAAATCACATCCTTTAGACTTCACAAAGAGATGACTCGCTGGGCTATCAGGGGCATGCAGGTCACTGGAGGACGCTCCCTAACGGAACTCCTCATTAGAATCAGTGAGGAAGGGCTGCTTCTCCTTGTGGGATACACGCTTAAATGTGAGCATCCATTGGTAAGCAGGATCATCGCCAGAAATGTGGAAGTTGTTATGGTGTAGACACAGAACACAAGGCTAGTTAGCAGATGACAGCATCCCCTGCACAACAGCCGGAGAGGCGTCACTCTCAGTTAAGCAAGGGCTCACAGAGGCACAGCTGGTTCTCACTGGGGAAGAGCAAACCTGGAGCCGAGGCCTCGGGCCTCCACTCCTATCCTGGCTTACGTTTTTGGCTTACACGGTTTCTAAATTGTCTTCTGGCTTATTCTGTGTCATGACTGGCAGCAAGAAAAAAATCCTTGCAGTCCACTCCCACCCCAGAACCCTGACCCCACACTCTCTGAGCCGACCCTGGCTTGGTTTCTAGTTAGCTCTTCACAGGAATCCATTTGCACAGTCCGCAAGCGATTGTGACTGTACGGAAGACAGCAGGAGGAAACAAAGCTTTGTGATCACTACACACGGAGTCCCCATTCATGTCACTATGGTTCCTGTCCCTCTCACTGCCCAGCCTCTGTGCCTGTCCCCCCTTTGACACATCATTTGACACCCCATGCTTGCTAGTAACTATTGCTTTCTACTTCCTTGCCTTCCTCTGGAGCACCCTGTCCCTTTCTCTGCGGATTCATGTCTAGAAATAATCTTCAGTTCTTATGAGCTCTCAGAGCCTTCCCCTCTGACCCAGGAAGTACTGATATTCTTCCTGGCAAAGCAGTGGGCAGCCAGAGAGGAGACTGATGAGCACAGATTCCTCCATCTGCTGTGGGCAAGATAAAAACAAAACAAAACACGGACATAAACAGGGCTAAGCCTCGGGAACTGCCTTCCTTCCTTCCTTCCTTCCTTCCTTCCTTTCTTCCTTCCTTCCTTCCTTCTCCTGCTCCTCCTTCCTCGCTCCACCGGATAGACTGTGGCCCACTGTGTAACTGTGTAATGCTTACCGCTAGACCAGTGGTTCTCAACCTGTGGGCCGCGACCCCTCTGGAGGCTGGAGGACCCTTTCACCATCGGAAAACAGGTATTTATGCTCCAATTCATAACAGTAGCGAGGTTACAGTTATAAAGTAGTGATGAAAATAATTTTATGTTCGGGGGTCACCGCAACATGAGGAGCTGTATTAAAAAGGGTCACAGCATTCGGGGGATTGGGAACCGCTGCTCTAGACAGTTCTACAGCCCCTCGGACTCCAGTTCTCAACTCCAAAGAGAGCAGTCCTGTCTGGCGTAGCTGCCCCACCATGGTCCAGTTGGTTCTGGTCAGAGAAATGGTGTTAAGTGAGTAGCCAGGGCTTTTGTGGTCACACCTTTATAGATTATGTGTGGGAATGAGACGTGAGGGGGGCGGAGAGGGGAGAGGAGAGCTATTTCCTTGAGAGTCTAAGAATAGTTCACTGTGGAGCCAACACCATCTGACCCATCTTAGCCGCAGGATGGGATGACTGTCATTTCATCATTAAGCATCTCACAGTTGACGGGCAAGCTCACTCATCTCAGTCAGCCGGCGCATCTTTATCTGCTCTCTGAGCTGGCCCTGGCTTGGTCTCTAGTCTCTCATCACCTTTCTGGTGGACTAAGGTGTGGTTTACTTGAAACACCATAGATATACCTCTAACAGCTACCAGCCGTGTAGATTTGCATCTGCTGCGTGCACACCCCCCCCCCCCCCCCCCCCCCCCCCCCCCCATCAAGACTCTGACCCTCTGGCTCCCTGGTGTTCTGGGGAGGGAAGCCTCCTAGGCCTGGATCTGAGCCGATTTCTGCTTTAATCCCTAGTGTACAAGAGACAGTCGCAACAGTGTCACGGGCTAATTTTGCCTGTCAGGGTGACTGTGGTGTAAAGAGCAGCCCTTGGCTTCCTGGTTCTCTGGGAGCTGGGTGGAGTCTCGTGCTTTTCTTGTAACTGACTTGAGTATAGGCTGCCTCTTTAGATCAGCTATTTGACATTTCTCCGAGCTTCTGTTCCTCTATATAAGGCCCGGGGGTGGGGAATGCCCTGCTTGGCTGGGTGATGGATAGGAAATGCTTCGTGCTCCCTGCTGACCCACATGGCACCCACTCTGTGCCAGTAACTGCTTCACAGCGGCGAGCGCCCAGCATCCTATTAGATAGCACTAACAGAATTCCCTCTCGACAGCTAAAGGGAGAGTCAACGGTTGAAACCAGCAGAGCCACCTCCCAGCAGCCTTGTGGGGTTGCCCTCACCTGACCTCAGCTCTTAAACGGTGCTGGAAGGTTCTCACATCCCAACCCACTAAGCCATTCTTTCTCTTGCTTCTGCTTCTTCCAGATTGATGACACGGGCACATTCCAAGTCATTGTGGTTCCTCCAGGGACTGACGACACGCCAGTGTTAGCGAGACTCCAGCGGTGCACTTTCTGCTATGGTGAGACACATGGAGAGAAGCCAGTTTGATCAGGCCTGCTTAGTGTGTTGAGTTACCACTGGCAGGAGCAGCTGGAACATGGCCATAGGGAGATGCATAGCCTAGGCCAGACCCTGCTGGGGCCCGAGGTGCACGCTACATCTTCCACAGATGGAACCTCTCAGCTCAGCCTGCAGGGCCCTCCCAGTGGATCCCTGCAGGAGGGTTACGTTCCTGGCCCTTCTACTTTAGTGCAGCTTCCAGGAAACAGTAATAATAATAATAATAAAAACCTTAGCCAGTCTCCTTGCCAAGCTTTTTATGCTATAAACTATTTTATGTGTGTTTTTCTAAGTCTCAAATGTTCACAGCCTCCCCAAAAGAGCTTTAGAGAAACTGGCCCCTTCCTTTCTGGTTAGAATTTTTTTTTATTATATATATATATATATATATATATATATATATATATATATATATATATATATATATATAATTTTTTTTTAAGTGCAGTAGGAGTGGAAGACAGAAACTCATACAATCTCATCCAAGAGCCTTCACAGAGTTAGGCAACAAAAAGGTTTGCAGTATTGATTGTAGTGGTTGACGCACAGCTCACTGGCCTAGCTGGAAACGGCCTCTCTCCTCTTCCATTTGATGGTCCACACCCTGTGGAAGCCACTGCGGTCACAGGTGGTCACAGCAGCAGCAGGCAGTCACCACACTCCTGCTCCAGGCTGTGAATGACGCCGCATGGTGCTGACCCCCGTGGCGACACCTGAGACTTCAGTTACTGGGCTTCTTACCTTCAGTTTTAATTGCTTTACATACCTTGTGTCCATCTGGGCTCATAACTGCACTGGTCTTAGTGCCATGCTGAGGGAGATCAACATGAGAGAACCATATTAATTTCCTCAGGGCCCACGAGCAGCTTAACCCAGGAATCTGGCTCTGAGGCGCCTTTAATTTCTACAGAATGAATGCATCGTTCTGCTCCCCGAAACTCTCCATTTAGACCTGGAGAGCATATCTGACACCTTCTCCATGTGCGTCAGTGGGGTGCTGGGGTTTGCTGTGTAGAAGACTGTCTTACTTAGGGTGTCTGTTGCTGTGAAGAGACACCATGACCAAGAGCAAGTTGGGAGGAAAGGGTTTATTTGGTTTACAATTCCAGACCCTAGTCCATCACAGAAGGAAGTCAGCACAGGAACTCAAGCGGGGCTGGAACCTGGAGGCAGGGGCTGACGGAGAGGCCATGGAGGAGTGCTGCTTACTGGCTTGCTCCTCATGGCTTGCTCAACCTGCTTTCTTACAGGACCCAGGACCACTGGCCCAAGGATGGCACCATCCACCATGGGCTGGGTCATCTCCCACTGACCACTACTTGGATCTCCTCTGGATCTCATGGGGACATTTTTATAACAGAGGCTCTGTCCTCTCTAGCTTGGGTCAAGTTGGCACACAAAACCAGCCGATACAATGACCTCACATGAAGAGGGTGCTTCTGAGGAGGATGGGGACAGTTCCCGGGCTTTTTTTTTTCCGTCTCCCCCTGCAGGCCTGGCATCAAGCTCTCTGCTCACACCCTCCATTCTTGTGGGTGGCCCTGGGAATTTTTGGATCCTGGCACATTCCCTCCCACAAACCAGTGAAGTGCTAAGATTCATCTGCCCTATACATTCTCAGTTGCACCCCGGGACATGTCAGTTCCAACCATGTGCTAATATGTTGCACAGTCAGTAACTGCACATATGTGGCTGGGGATAGACTTTTGGCTCTGTGCCTTGGCTTATGCCCTTGTTTCGTCTCCCAGGCATATAATGGAGGATATTTTGGCTGTCATTTCCTGCAATTAAAAACCCCACAAAAACAGAGCAAATGGGCAGCATGCTGCCCCTGATTTTAGAAACTGTTCTGCACACAGTGACTATTCTGTCATCTGATCATTAGGCAGGGTCATAACATTTCACTAAACTTTAGTAAGGGTTGTAGGCAGAGCCATCTATATTGAGTCCATGAACAAGCATGAAGCTAGGAAGTTTGCTACATGCACGGGATCCACATGCTAGCTTATGAGATTTTTCATTTAATAGTTGATATTTCTCATCCATGCTGGTATCCGAGTTCCAAGTGCATGCTTGTTACTCCATTTCCCCTTTGGTTTTTTTTTTTTTTTTTTTTTTTTTTTCATTTTTTCCCCCCTTTGGTTTTTAAAGAACTCATTCTTACCCTCAGCCATTGCATTTACTGACAAACTAGACAGAATATAGCCTTGCAAAGACACCTGGGCCAGCCTGATTCCCAGTTAGGTTCACCTACTTGGAGTGTGCAGAGAAACTGTGCCTAACTGAGGCCCAGCAGTGGCTTGGCCAGAGGTGACATCATGCTTATTATATGATGTCACCTAGGCGTCCCAGCTCTCAGGGGAAGGGGCCATCCCACTCCCTCAGGCGGTCCTTAGCTCTAACAATAACACATTGACTTCATGCAGTCTACAAGGTAGCTCAGCAGGTAAAGGTGCCCATCCCCAAACATGACAACCTGAGTTCAGTCCCTGGGCCCAGGTGGAGGGAGGGTACTGACTCTTGAAAGTTGTCCATCCTCTGCCTCTACACACATGCTGGGCTACATGTGCCCACGTGTATACACAAAAAAAGTAAAAAAAAAAAAAAAAATTTAATTACCATTGACCTCATATTCAGAAGCTTCCAGAAGTATAATAGTGCATCCGTTGTAAATGACTTATTCTCCTGCTTCAGTTGGTTCAATGACAATAGGTTAAGTGGCTTCTAGAAACCTCCCTTTTCCAATTTATCATATTCCTCTAAACGTTCATTGTGGTCAGATTCAATAAAAGCCACTGTCTTCCTTCTTGCTGTGCATGCACAACGAGAGAGGCACATTTATGAAAATGGCTTCACTTGATGAGAATAACTTTTTATAAGGGGCCTGGAGTTGTGAACTCTTACTTAAATTGAAATAAAATGAGTTTTCCCAGCTAGTGTAGTGACTAAGGCCCTGGGTTAACCCTCACACTGTCGGTACTAGAGTGTGTTCTAGTAGGCAGGAGGAGATGGACCGCCCACTCCAGACTCTATAACCCAACCGCCAAGAGTTAAAGACATAACTATTTTATGAGCAAAGGCTATGGAGGTCCTAGATGCTAAAATAGCCGAGGTAGAATCTTTCCATTCTCTGCTTTAGTAACTCCAAATGCCTTGGTTTGCAGACCTATGCAGGCCAGATGCTTCTTGTGACCAGGCCAAACCATCCCCAATACAGTCCTACCTGGATGCTGCATTCCTCCTGGATGGCTCCCAACACGTGGGAAGTACAGAATTTGAAGACATGAGAGACTTCCTGGAGGCACTGCTAGATCACTTTGACATCACTCCAGAGCCAGAGACATCCGTCACTGGAGACAGAGTGGCCCTACTGAGCCATGCTCCCCCCGGCTTCCTACCCAATACCCAGAGGAGTCCGGTTAGAACTGAGTTCAACCTCACCACCTACAGCAGTAAGCGCCTCATGAAGAGGCATGTGGAGCACGCAGTTCGGCAGCCAAGCGGAGACGCTTTCCTTGGCCACGCCCTCAGGTGGACCCTGGACAACGTCTTCTTAAACACCCCCAACCTGAGAAGAAACAGAGTCATATTTGTGATCTCTGCTGGGGAAACCAGCCACCTGGACGAGGAAACATTAAAGAAAGAGTCGCTACGGGCCAAATGTCAAGGGTATGCCCTCTTTGTGTTTTCCTTGGGCCCTGACTGGAGCGACAAGGAATTGGAAGACCTGGCTAGCCACCCCATGGACCAGCACTTGATTCAGCTTGGCCGAATTCATAAACCTGACCACGGATATGGTGTGAAGTTCGCGAAGTCCTTCCTAAACTCTGTCAGGCGTAAGTCATAAAACTGTTCTTGTGCCTACGAGGCTGCCTGGTATTCCCGCGAAGGGCGATGATGAGTTGGCATGTGTCCTTGGCTACTTTTGTTTGTCTTCAAGGGCACTGCAGGGTCAGGAAAATATGTAATAAGGGATGGCGGGAGGGAAGATGCTCTGGTTCCTAAGCGTTTAATTTTCTGGCTCATCTTTTCTATGCCTCTGGTTCCTATGGCGAAGCAATCATAACAAGCAGCTGTCCGCACATCTGTCTTCATGGAGAGGTGTAGTCTGAGGGTGTGAAGTCATAGCCTGGACCCTGGCTCCCGAGCAAAACCCTTGCCACGTAACACTGGCATGCTGCCCTTTGGCGAGAGATGTCTACACTTAGCACACAGAAAGAAAGAAGCCAAAGGAAAAAAAATGAGACAGTTCTTGGCTTGGCTTTGACACGTTCCCAAGTCAGAGCTGGGAGTATTAGGAGATGCCATTTTATCCGTTAGAATGAAAGGCATGGCTTTGTCCAAGTTTCTCTCAGCGCCATGACCTCTCAGGATCCACTAGTTAGAATAACTGGCGCCTGTTAAGGAAACTAACATGGCCTGTGTTGTTTTGAGGCGTTCTGAAAGATATGCAGTCCGTTTGGGATGCAGCGGGATGGCTTTAGGAGGAGCCGTGGCTGGCTGTGGGGCTGAAGGAGAGGAAACAGTGGGTAAATGGTTCAGTGTTTCCAGAGCCAGCTGACACTTATCTCTGGGAGTCCAGACAAAGAACTGTGCTCTTTAGCACAGGCTGAAGACCGCTCAGTGAGTGCCTGGCTATTTCCCCAACTTGTCATTGCGTTAAACAGTGAAGTTGGTTAAGGCGGCAGAGGCACTGGGTGGTGCAGAGAGATCATGGATAGGGCTGACATCACATCCTACTCAGTGAGTCTTGGACCAGCCTGTGCTACCAGTTTGGAGCTGGTGAGAGACACAAGGTTGAGGCCCCACCCTGGATGTTCTGAACTAGAATGCACAGCTTACCAAAGCTCCCAGGAAACTCAATATATATATATATATATATATATATATGTTTCAGAAACACAGGTATGGGAGTAGAGAGACCCCATAGTGAGATTTATTTTGATACATTCTGGGAAGAAAGCCCAAAGAGGAGCTAAGGGCAAGGGGTCACCCTGAAGGAAACCTTTCATAAGGGTTGAACAAAAGACCACTTGGAAAGTCCTGTAAACTCGAAAAGAAGCATGCATGATGGCACATGAGGTGGGGTGGCGGGGGTGAAGGGTGGGGAGGTGGGGTGCATGCCCTGGGATCTCCTTCCTGGTATCCCAGAATTCTCCCTGCTGTCCCTTGCCAGTGCATCCAATCACAAAGATCCGCGGAGGCAGCCCCTCCCACTCAGGAAAAGAGCAGGGACGAAGGGCTCATGGGTGATAACAGAACAGGTCCCTGCGCTATGAGCATATGATGCAGCTGCCCTACTCCATTTCCAGAGCTGAGGCATCTGTGAAGCGCCATCTTTAAGACTTCCGCTGCAGGCCAGCATGGCCACACCCACTCAACACAACCGTAGTTATTAGGCATCTACTCTGGCTCTGCAGGAGCTCAACTTCAGGAATAGGCCTAACTGCTGCCCTTCGGAAGCTTCGGAAGCCTTCGAAGTGGTCACCACTCATTTGGCACACTGCCACAAAGAGGCCATCAGAGCTAGGTCCGCATCAAGGCAGCACATTTTGTAGGGGAAGCAAAGCTGCTGGCCCAGCAACCCTCACAGTGGCATACCTGCAATTCTAACTCTTGAGAGGCAGAGGCAGGAGGATTGCTATAAGTTCAAGGCCAGCCCAAGCCACTCAGTAAGACCCAAACAAAAGTCATACACACTACAAAAACAAAACACCCTGAAGGTCAGGTACAGCTCAGTATTGGGTCACACCATAGAGCACACGGCCCTTCTTGTAACAGCAGTTCTGAAGATGTGTTCTGTTACAGCCCAGAGCATGCCGGGTAGGTAGACGGACCCTGGATAACCAGGAAAAGATGGGTAGGTGTGCATGCGCATATGTGAGCCAGACGACAGCCTCAGATGTTATTCCTCAGGCAATATCTACCGCTTTTGTTTGTTTTGTTTCTGAGGCAGGGTTTCCTAGTGGGCTGGGACTTGTTAAATAGGCTAGGCTGGCCAGCCAGCGAACCCTAGGGATCTACCTATTGCTCCCTTGACAGTGACAGAATTGTAAGCATATGACACCATGCCTGGCTTTTCCAGAGAGAGACTTAATTGTTTAACAAATCTTTTTGATTTCATGCTTTCAGGGCATGCATATAACACATTTAAAATTTCTCTGTTTAAAAAAAAATTGGCTTTTGCATTTTAAAATGGATTAAAGCATGCTTTATTGTTATGAAAAATTAATATTCTTCCAAATGAAGTGAGACGATGAATTAAACCCAAAGGCACTTAGTTTGTTGCTAACATAAAGGCCATAAAGGGAATATTCTGTTCCCTTTGCATTTTGATACCCCACAAAAACAAATAAAAAACACTCTATTGAGTTCTTATCAAAGGCAAGAGCATTTGTAGCTGGCATTTACTATTTTGTGAGTTCCTTTTTTTTCTCTCTTCCACCCTTATTAGCCCCTTAACACTAGATAGGAGAGGAAAGAAGGCGTCATTATCGCTGGGCTACTTCCTGCTGGTTAGGGGCATCGAGTTCTTTGGGGGCGAGTTTGACCTCTCTGTCAGAATATCTAATTTCTTCTTTCGTCTCTTTGCTCATACACAACTGCTTAACAAACAGCACCTAACTACCAACCAGCCAACAGCAGCAACCCCACGTCTCAGGGCCCTAACATTTATATATCTTCTCAAAAGTTCCAGAATTCCAAACGTCACACACTCGAAGAAACTATCTGTCGCTGGCAAAGCCATGCCCCAGAAGAAGCCTCATATCCCCACACCTAAGATTAAAATGAAAACATGTTCCATTTTATTTCTGTAACCATCTTTGGATGGACATCAGAAACTGGAGTAATACTGTATGGAACAGGCACGCTAACAGCCCGAGTGAGAGCCTCGCCAGGGAGTGAGAGCCTCGCCAGGGAGTGAGAGCCTCGCCAGGGAGTGAGAGCCTCGCCAGGGAGTGAGAGCCTCACCAGGGAGTGTGAGCCTCGCCAGGGAGTGAGAGCCTCGCCAGGGAGTGTGAGCCTCGCCAGGGAGTGAGAGCCTCATCAGGGTCTTTTCTCTTTCTAGGTGGTATAAACAAGTATCCACCTATGAACTTCAAAGCCAAGTGCAACAGACTCAGCCCTACGGACCCGAAGCCACCCCCACGCCAATTTCAAAGGTACTGTGTACTTGGTCTGACGCCATAGGTGAACACACACACCTCCTTCCCCTAATTCTTTATGTTCTTCCTCTTTTTCTACCTCTCTCCCCTTACCTAGTTTAGCCAGATAGAAACTTGCTATTACATATTAAAATATGCTTTGAGAAGCAAGAGATTTATTCCTAAAGTGACTAAATTGATCTGGAAATAGAAATGGGCATTTGCTTGTTTGTTGTTTTTGTTTTCCTTTTAAATGGAAAGTCCAGTTGTTGAAACAAAACACTCAGCGGGACCACCGGCCAAGCTGGGTTTCTAAACAGCATTGTTCACTGAAAGGAAGCAGGGTGTCTTGGTGCCTGAAACACTCAGGATCTGGTAAGGAAAGTACAATTCTAGCCCAAGACAATGGGGTTGTTTCAGGAAGCAAAAACTTAGTTAAAAAGCAAACAAACAAATACAAAAATACAAAAACAGTGACATGACAAAAGCGTGAGCGAGATGGTCTGAGATGACTCCTATGGACCTAATCTTGAACAGCTGCAGCTCCAGAAAGGATGACGATGATGAGCAGCATACATTGAGTGATGTATTTAATCTATTACTGTATGTATGGTGTGTGTGTGTGTGTGTGTGTGTGTGTGTGTGTGTGTCAGAGTATAACTTTGGGGAGTTGCATCTCTAGTGTCTACTGTGGGATACAGGAGTCTAACTCAAGTTATCAGGTTTGCATAGCTGGTACTGTGAGGTTCCTGAGGTGCTGGTGCTAGGTGCATCCTGAGGTGCTGGTGCTAGGTGCATCCTGAGGTGCTGGTGCTATGTGCATCCTGAGGTGCTGGTGCTAGGTGCATCCTGAGGTGCTGATGCTATGTGCATCTGAGGTGCTGGTGCTATGGGCATCTTGAGGTGCTAGTGCTATGTGCATCCTGAGGTGCTGGTATGTGCATCCTGAGGTGCTGGTGCTATGGGCATCTTGAGGTGCTAGTGCTATGTGCATCCTGAGGTGCTGGTGCTATGTGCATCCTGAGGTGTTGGTGCTATGTGCATCTGAGGTGCTGGTGCTATGGGCATCTTGAGGTGCTAGTGCTATGTGCATCCTGAGGTGCTGATGCTATGTGCATCTTCTGAGGTGCTGGTGCTATGTGCATCTGAGGTGCTGGTGCTATGTGCATCCTGAGGTGCTGATGCTATGTGCATCTTCTGAGGTGCTGGTGCTATGTGCATCTGAGGTGCTGGTGCTATGTGCATCTGAGGTGCTGGAGTGAGTCCCATAGTGCCTCACCTGTGTGAAGTTCTTAATGGAAATGATAGCCTGAGGCTAATAACAAGGAAATCACTGAGCAACCCCAGGATGTGGATCTGTTAGGGTGCAGGTCTTAAGTCATAAATAAAGGGATAAGGATGACAGTTCTGGAGTGAGAGAACTAAAGAGACAGGGAAGCCAACTCTAATTCTGTGAACTTTAATTGGATCCTAGAGCAGGAAAAAAAAAAGCTGATATAAACATGATTTGGAGAACATCTGGGGAAATTTGAGTATGAACAATACATTGAAGTTATTGGACTGTATGGATTTCCTGGTGTGTAGAAGAAAAAGTCTTTGCGAGACGTTTGCTAAAGAATTTAAGAACGCCATGTATGATGGTTGCAACCTTCGACAGCTTTTGCTTTTTGTGAATGTGTAGGGTGCGTGCATGTGTGTACATGTGCAGAGGCCTGAGGTCAAGTGTCTTCCTTGAGCAATCTTCTTGTATATGTGGCAGAGTCCCTCCCTGATGTTTTAGCAAGTCTGGCTGGCAGGCTTGCTACAGGTGTTCTGTCATCATCTCCTACCATGCTGAAATTACAGAGGACTGCCGAACTCACCTGCATGAGCTCTGGGGATCTGAATTCCAGTCCGTAAGTTGTCTAGCGAGCTCTTGGCCCACTGAGGCATCAGGTAGCTAGGGGCACCTCCCCAGTCAGTGACAGTGCACTGACACCCAACTGCTAACCATGACTAAGCACCATCACCTGGCTCACACTGAGGCAGACACCACTGGCAGTGTGCCACCCCTGGAGGATGTGCACTCTGTGTGGTCATCAGGCCTTGACAGGCATCCCCAGCCCAGGTGCTAAGGGACTCCTGAGACTCTCCTGACTGGAGGCTCTGGCTCCTGCCCAGCAGGGAGTCATCGGGAGGAACTGTCCAGCAGCAAATGCTTCTGAAACCCAGCCTGAGGCAGCCTGTGAATGCGAAAGCTGGTCCAAGAGGACTAGGGCTCCCCCTGCTGCAGGTGCCTGGGCCTGGCAATTGGTGCAGAGAATACCCCATGGCCCCGGAAAGCAGGCTGAGGCATGTGTGGCTGGTGCAAGAGCCACTTCAAGGAACGCTGGAGGGCTGTGTTCTTAGACTTCGCTCTCTGCAACTGCTGTTAGTTTTGAATTCAGGTTTTCTGAGCGAAGGAAAAATAAAGCCCTCACTGGGGGGCTTGGAGCCTTTGTTCACTTTACATCTACCTGCTGCCGCCTCCCAGGACATGCCACTGCGGTAACCCTAGCATCTTCTGGACTCTCTTCCTCACTCTCCTCATGGGAGGCTTGTGGTCAGGTGCTCCGTATTGGGACCTTCCAGTTCGGGCTGGTGGCATCTCTACATTTGCTTTGCTCGTCTCCACCCAGCATTCCTAGCGGGAAGGAGGTGATGTACTGAGGTACTGTATCCAGCGGCTAGCTGAGGATGGGGTTCAATCTAGAGGCTGGCAGGCCAAGATATGGGATGGCATCACTGGAAGAGCTCAGAATTAAATGACAAGTGAAAAACTGTCAAGGCCAGGGAGGGAGGAATAACCATAGAAACAGCAGCCTTTATTCTGCCTTTTGACCCAGAAGTTTGAATTTTCATTCTTCAGTGGGCCTCACAGGCATGTAGCCAGCTCAGACTACAAAGGCAGGTGTCGGCGCCAACCTACACGTTCAAGAGGCAATTTTAGAAACTGCTTTGTTTGAAGAGAAGGGTGAGTGGGAAGAGAGAAACCATGGGACTTTTGGACAGGAAATTTCCCCTTCTCCACAGTGCCCTAGACACACGAGGCTCAGCTTCTCCTGGGAATTTGAAATGGCTAAGTGGTTGAGGCATTGGAGAATTGAGATGTAAAAACTATGCACTGTCTGTGACTCCCTGACGGTGTAATCACCCGGGACTCCCCCAGGTCTTCTCTAAATAACCAAAGATTGTGGCAAAAGCAGACATAGCTTCTTCTGAAGCTCCTTGTCTGGGCCTTCCAAGAGAAGTGAGGCAGAAAGGGATTGAGGGAGAACGCCTGCTGCTGGGCACAGGGTCCAGCCAGCCAGATGACTTGCCATCCCCAGAAGTACCTGCACTGGAATTGTTCGCTCATCCTGCTGCAGGGGGTTTTGAGGAAGATGTGCAGAAGCTGGTTTGTAGCAGATGGAGAAGGCGCTGACTCTCACCACCACCAGGCAACCCAGGAGACAGATGGCCAGAGGGCAAGGCTATAGGACAGCTTTGTGTGAGCTCTTCTTAGCTCTACTCCAAGAAGTAAAAGACTCAAAGGCACCTACATACTGTGCTAGACTGCAGAGCAGAGACAGGCAGAGCCTGAAGGGGTGGATGGTAAAAATGGGCAGCCACCACCGCCATATGAATGACACATCTGTTGTAAGTTTGCTTCCCACAGTACACTTTCTGGGTGACACACACACACACACACACACACACACACACACACACACATTTAGAAATAGAAGCAACTTTATCTGTGTAAGTCACCACACTGCCTCTAGTCACTAAGTAGCATGGCAGCCTCCTGATTAGCTACTCAGATGGAGGAATCTGTGACCACAGGAATGGAAATCTACAGTCAGTCTCCCCTCTAATCCCCCTTTTTTATCTAGAACATGCCACATCTTGCTTTCAAAAGCTTTATCAAATCTGTGGTCAAGTTGGAAATTTGAATTGTTTTATCCTTATGTCTGCCTTGAATGCTAGTTGTTGGAGTTACCAACCAGCAGAAATTTCCCCAAACAATATGCAGCAGGAGGAAAAAAACAAAGTAACTAGGTAGTCAAGTGGTCCTTATTCAATGCTTTATTACATACAAATGCCCATCTGTAGCAGCAGAGAAAGGAAGCTTCAAAGGGAAGGCATGGGCTCAGTACATACAACACTTACCTTGTGAACCCTGAAATGACTGTGAACCCCCAGAACCCACGTAAGAGCCAGGTGTGAGGGCACCTGGACGTTCACAGGCCACTTACTACAAGTCAGTGAGAGACCTTGTCTCAAACAAGCTGAAGGTGTCTGAGGACTAATACTGGACAGTGTCACCTCCATAGTGAACCCCTGGGCATGAATACACACAAGAACACACCTAACACACAGCACACACACACATACACGCACACACCCCCCCCCCCAAACAAAACAACACAAAGAAAAGGCTTTGAACATGTTTGACCCTTTTGTGAACAAGTACCAAGGTTAGGCTTAGAAGTAGTTGCCAATCTAACAGTTTAAAAAATGATTTACTTTTAATTATAAGCATCTATCTCCATGGTGGGTATGTGCACATGAGTTGTGGGTGCCTTCAGGGGCCAATGGTTTTTAGATCCCCTGGAGCTGAAACAAGATGGGTGAGCTGCCCTACATGGGTGCTGAGACCTGAACTCCACCGTCTCTCCAGCAGTTTCTTTACTTAAGGCTAAGAAATATGACATAATAAATTAAAAAAAAAAAAAAAAGAGGGGCAAAAGGGAAGGAGAATGAAATACTGAGAGAACAGTACACTTCAGACTCAAATCCTTTGCAGGGGGTCACTGTCCTTTAGGGAAGTGGCCACTGAATGGTGGGTCCTCATGTCCCAGTGGACGGCTGCACACCCACATGCATATGGGCAGCACTAAATGGACTCGGGGTTATTAATAGCAGAAAAAGGACATTAAGTTGGGAAGAAAATGGGAGGCAGTGGCAGATGAATATGATAAAAATGCATGGCATAAATATATGAAAATGTAAAGTTTTAGAGAATCTCATACATGAATAGTGCATCTATGCCACTTCCCATCCCCAACTCCTTCCACATTTCCCCCTCCCAAATTCATGACTATTGTTACAAACATATAAACATTTGTATGTGTGTGCATGCATGCACATGTATGGACAACCTCTGGGTCCATTTAGCACTGCCCGTATCTTCAGGCGTCCAGGGTTGACCACGTAGGACTGGTCAACCTATGTGGGAGCTAGTCTCTAGAGGAAGCTGTTTCTCCCTCTCGGAAGCCGTTTCTCCCTCTCGGAAGCCACTGACCAGCTAAGGTTGGGGGCTTGTGATTTTTCCCCATCCATGTTGGTATTTAACTGGTGGTGTCACCATGCTGGACTTGTTCATGCAAACATACCACTGAGGAGTCATGGGAGCATTTTCCCTGTCATGATGGGGGTGGGAGTGGGGGACACTATGTAGCAGCAGGCATCCTGGCCCTCTGGCTCTTAAAATCGTTCCGTCCCCTCTTTCACAATGCTCCTTGAGAGGTATAGGGATTGGATTGCAGGTCTGTGGTTGGGGCTGGGTACCAGGCAGACACGTATTCTCTGCATTCTGGACAGGTGCGAGTCTTAGGTCTGTGTTGTAAGAAGCTTCTTTGGTGAGAGCTGAGACACACTTATCTGTGAGTACAAAGATAATGTCTTAGAAGAGTTAGGAACTGTAGTCATTTAGGGAAATGGCAGTAGAAGGTTCTCTAGAGCCCAGCGCCTCTCCAGCTTTCGACAGTTGGCTGGGTTCACAGTAATGTGAATTCTCTACCGTTGAGTGGCACTAGAGAGCTGTTGGTTGCCCAACACGAGGGGTCATCAGTGCACCACCAGGGACACTTTGCTGGTCTAGTCACTGGTCCATAGGACTACTGGGTAGGACTACTGATTGCTCTTCTCCCTTGGGAGCTTGCAAAGCACCTTTTAATAATGAGAGCTGTTCTTCAGGCAAGTTGCATCCAGACGAATTCCAGCCAAATTCCCCCAAGTCCTGTGTCCAAACTATATGCTGTCTTCAGCAATAGGCTCCACCTTCAAGTTCTCAAAGGCAAGCAAGAGCAATGCAATAGCTCATATTGCTATGGAAACTTGGATTCTCCTGACCAACAACTTGAAGGAGAGGTTTCCTAAGCTTGGCATGATGAGGCATGGCTCTTGGGGGAAGCACCCTCACCTCATGTGATGTACCCCTAGTTAAAAGTCCAACCCCCATTTTCCCCAGTGCCCCTCATAAACCTGTCTTCTATTATCCCACCCCTTCATAGCTATTAAAAAAAGAATTCCCCTCCCATGACCAGTAATCATGTTTTATGCATATAGACTCTTCTGGTTGAGGAAAATCGAATTTGTAATATTCAGTTTGGAACAGCCAAAGCAGGCAGGTGTTAAGGACACTGTGCCGGCATGGACTCTGAGCCATGGCTGCCATTCCTACACCTGGCTGCTTGATCAACTTTATGTCCCTGAAAACACGGATGAGACGGACTGGGATACAGTGTGAAGTGAGTTCAGAAGCCCAGGCAGAGCTAGGCTGTGGGTGGCACAGTCTTTGTCATTTGTGTTTCCTCCACCTCTTTGTAGATGAAAGCAAAAGACTGTGTGTGTGTGTGGCAGGGTGAGAGGTTAGGGTGTCATATGCCTGAGACATGACATTTACATTCATCTGTATTTTCCCATCGAGCTCCCTCTCTAAACGCTGATGTTTTCTTGGAGAATGGTTCTATCTTACAGCAGTGGTGGAGAAACAGATCAAACTCAATTCCACCGTTCTGACTTTCTCTTGAATTCTCCATAATGTCCTAAGTAAAAATCTAGTTCGGTGCAAGTAACACTAGCCTTAGTTTTAGAAATGTTGGTATATAGGCACAGGTCTTTCCTGTAGCCTCTTTATACCTCCTTTTCTTCACCTGCCCCCAAATGAGAAACCCAGTAACGAGATGCAAGGACAGCAGTTGTTGCTTCAGCTCCTCAGCTGCTGGGGTACTGCTAACCCCAAGACTATGTATGCACCTGCCAGACAGGGCTCTTTGGTGATCCACACCACACATAACACACCTTGCTACCTGCCCTGCAGGGCAGACAATCGGCATCTGGGTGCCCTGGATGGGTGGGAGGGAGTGGCACGCACTCAGCCTTTCACTAGACAGACTTGAGGATGACCACGTGAAGTGGCAATGTCCCCTGAACTTACCCCGGAGTAGGTTCAGGGTGGAGTGCGGGTCATGAAGTTGTCTATGAGCAAGACAGGACTCAGACCGTGCTAAGAGCTATAAGGAAGATGAAGGAGTGCCTGTGAGAGGCGGGGAGGGCGAGAACTGGGAAATCTCTAGGTGAGCACCGTGTCTGAACCCAAGCCTCCATATTAGCAAGACCGACCGCATGAAGATCTGGATGCAACACGCTTCCTGAAGAAGAAACTGATGCTGGAATTTCACCTCTACAGACTTTGAGAGGCTAAGTTGGTCAGTTTCAGACAGGCCAGTGGTCATGGCCCCTTTGGGTGGTCAAATGACCCTTTCACAGGGATCGCCTAATAACAGTAGCAAAATTACAGTTATGAAGTAGCAACAAAAATAATTTTATGGTTGGGGGGGGTCACCACAGCATAAGGAACTGTACAAAAGGGCTACAGCATTAGGAAGATTGAGAATTCCCCTGACAGGCCAATAGAAATCTCTACTTCAACAATTTTTACAATTCACCCTGGAGGGGGTGAGATAAGGAAGCGGGTATAATGGTGTAGGAAGAAAGGTTACCATGGAGGCAGGAGCGCTGGGAGGGCTCGCCTCACGTGACGTTCTCTTCTTTTTCTGTGCAGCTTTGTTCCGGGACCACAGAAAGCTATCCTCAAAGGCCACGCACCAGAGGCAGCAAGGCTCTTTCAAGATAAAAAACGCCTTTCAAGCGTCCTGAGAAGTGGCAGAGCTGCTATTTCAAGTCTTTCTAAAAACACACTCTATACCTTTAAACAGGGAAAAGGAGTGATAAAAGCTTCCTCCAAACACAGTAAATGAAGTGATCCAACAAGTCAGCCCTGGCCAGACTCCGGACTGAGCGCAGGATACACTCCCCAGATCCGAGCACTTCCTGGGCTGCACACCAGCATCCGATGGCTGCTCTAGAGAGAAGAACAGGCCCTGGCTGTCATCCTCAGGTACCTCGACCCCCTACACTTGCGGTACTAAGATAATCTTGGAGGCTTACTTGACGATCCCTGATCATTGCAGCATTCTGAGAATGATATAACCATGAGGAGATGGACGAATGAAAGACGTGTTTTGAAAAGTTGAAAGGAGGCAAAATTTGAAGTTTTTCTTTTTTTCTTTTTTGAACAGTATATGCATGTGGACACAGGCCAATGTAAACTCTTTTATTTGCAACCCTGTTTTCCATCTGCAAAGCTGCTCTTTTAACACGGTAATATTTAATGCTCGTCAAAGTGTGGAGCTCTCAAACATCCACCCTAGAAACTGATGCTGTTTGTATGTCATGGTTTTGGAAATCTGACCTTCAGGACTTGCAGTCCAGCACAGGGCTGTCTTGGTAGGCTGGCTGGCCTGGGAGGGGCGGTGCCGGCAGGACACCTCTGGGCCCTGAAGCTGTTGGCCTGGTCGGGTAAGAAGCAGAGAGTCCCCCTCCTCAGCTCTGACTTCCTAATCTCACTGGGAGACTCCACAAGTCTCCAGGCAGGAACGTGAGTCACACGTCTGGGCTGGGCTGTCTATATAGAACTTCCTGCTCATCCATTCCTCCTTGCTATGATCACTTAACATTTTTACTAATCCATATGTTGCATAGACAAGAAGAGTGACGACACAGTGTCTTGAGTTAGGCTCTGAGCTCCTTTACTCGGCCTGGCAGCAAGCATCTGGGCTACAGGTGAGTGGCAAAGCTCAGAATGAAATGTAAATGGATCTTAGCCATTTCAAACCCCTTAATCTGGGTTGATCAAATGACAGAGACTAGAGTAAGTCAGCAGGAAGTCTCAGGCCAGCCCCTCAAGCCTTCTGTATCTCCTCACCGCCATCCATTTCTTTCTTTTCAGGGTAGGGTATTGTCAATAACTAAGCATCAGTGCTGCACTGTGCTGAGGCCCAGCGCGTGGCTCCTACCTTGGTTTACAGCTCGCTCCCCAGTTAGCAGCAATGGCTCTGTTTGGGAAGGGAGGGAGCTTTGCGTGGGTGTGTGGGAAGTAGGTCACTGACGCCGAAGGCCAGGGGAGTGCATTCAGATCTTTTCTATACCTCTGTGCAGGGAATCTGGAGCCATGTGCAGGATTTTTATTTAACCCTTTGTTCCTGGGGCAGTTGCATGCAGAGAGCTCCCAGCACCTTCTAAGGAGCAAGAAACCCAGGAATAACCATCTGTTTGTACTCAGGTACACATCAGTTTCATGTACCTAGTGGCGTTTAGAGGCTCAGGAAGACTGTATGTTTCAGTACAGGAAATAGCTAGACCATATTTGAGTCACTTTAACAGCAGGGACTTTTCTAATTCTCTTTGACTGAGCACAGACACTTTCCTACTTAATGTTGGAGAGACTTTGAAAATGTATTTTTTTCCTGTGTTAGTAAGTATAGCACATTTTTTATAATAAAAACTGCTTGGTAATTAAAATTATTTTAGCATCTTGGGTCATATTTTGAATCCTTAACAGGTTAAGGGTCTGAAGAATGTTGCAAATGGTTCATTTAAAAAAAAAAAAAAAAGTTCCTTGCCAGGCAGAGGTAGAGCACACCTTTAATTCCAGCACTCTGGGAGGCAGAGGGATGTGGATCTCAGTGAGCTTAAGGTCTATACAGCTAGCTCCAGGACAGCCAGGGCTACACAGAGAAACCCTGTCTTAGAAAACAAAAGAAACAAAAAAGTTCCTGGTGCTAGAGACTGGGTCAGCAGTTAAAACATTTGCTGTTCCCTCAGAGCACTGGAGTTAAGTTGAGTGGCTCACACTGCCTTTAAGTCCCCCTCCAGGGTATCAAATGCCCTCTTCTGGCCTCCCAGGGCACTACACACACACGTGCAGACACACATAAAATAAAAAATTTAAAACAAACCCCTAAGTTTATGCCTTGTCTCCAAAAAGTAAAAACCAGAAAATACAAAAACAAACAAATGAATAAAAACCCCAAGTTGACTCTAAATTTAGTAAGGCTGTATTTAAGTCAAGAAAAACAGTAAGTATTATTGGTGCATCTTGGCTTAAAAAATATAAATTATAACTGACTGCAATGGAATTGCCTCCCATTATCTCTGAACTAAGCTATCAAATTGTAACAGTACCAATAAAGTTCTTTCAAAGAGGGAGATCCCAGGTGTGAGAGCAATGGGTACTAAGTGAGAACAAAATCAGACGTACGTTCCTTTATCCCTCAGCCCTCTGAGGCATTTGGCCCATTCTCCATGGGACACTTACATACCAAACAACTCCCCTAACCCCTGCGGCTCTCTGACTGGATTTAGCATACAAACTGTACAACTGGGCAGTGGCCATGCCAAACTTCCAAAGTCTGCATACTCCAGGCTACATGCTCTAGTCAGAGCCAATACTTTCAACTTTGACCTTTCTGAATGACTGGCATTTCTTCCTGTGTCTGCAGTTTAAGCCATCCAGAAACTGTTGGATCCTGAACTGAGTATGTAAACTGTCAGGAACCAACTGAAGTATATAACAAGTGGGCTATGAAAAATGTGCAGTGTATTTAATAAGCAGTGATCCCTAGACTTGGGTTGTCTGTGCAGCTAGGTTTATCGTAAGGTAACTAATTTCAAATTAGAATATTCATATTTCTAAGAAGAGAAAATGCAGAGAATTAGGTCTACATACAAATAGAAATCTGTTAGCTTGTAAACTTTTACCTTACTGGCAAAGCAACTATAGGCCTTGAAAGTTTGGAATGTTCTTATCTGAAACATTCTTTCTCTCACATTTAGTAAATAATTCCCATTGGGAAATGCAAGCTGACAGGAATTTTTGGTAATCCTATAAAAATGGCCAGGCAGAGCCACACTGCTCTTGAATTGATTCAAAGGAACCAAACTATACAACGTAAAATGTAAAAACGTAAGCAGTGAACAAAAGTGTGTAAGCAGAGGAGCACAGTCCCAGAGTCCTGTCTCTGCTGCTTAGCAACAGCCCAGGTCAGTACATCCCCTGCTTGTTGACTACCTAAAATACTACCCCAAACAAACTCCAACTCTCAGTATGCTTGAATAGCGTTTACTTGCAGTTTGAAAAGCATTTACAATAACAAAAGTGTGTTTACATAATAGCTTACAATCATTTTCCATACAAAATAAACTGACACTCATGTTCACTCTTCGCATGTCTTACCTGTTCCATATACAGCAGGAACTCCCAGATTGTGCTATCTGACCAACTCTTCAGAAGTGCATGGCTGGGATTCATTGAGCCATGAAACAGTAATGCAGACTTAAAAACACATCTTCTCTAGAAATCTTTTCTTCCTTGGTTTATGGTACAGCTATAATTTTACAGCATTTTATACAAGTTGGCAAGGTTTATTTCCACACCTTCACAATCCCGTCTCTAGAAGCAGTCACAATGAAGCCCTGAGTCGTCTGGAAGGTGGCGATATCTGTGATGATGTCATGATGTCCCACAGGCAGAGACTCAGGGCCCCTTCGAGGGGTGTCATCACTCGGTCCTACCTTCTGTTTATTCTGAATTTCCTGTTTAGTGGGTAGAAGTTGAAACAAAGGCCTGAGGTTATGCTTGTGACAGTATTCCTGTGGCTAGGACGTTAAACCTTGTTTATGGTCATCATCAGATTGCATGTGTGGCTACTTATAAATGAGCCAGTATAGTCCATGTGCATATTAACATGGGAAGAATACATATATATATAAATCCTGGCTTTTTAAAACACTGCTATGCAATGCTTGCTCTGGCCATTTGATATTCTCTCAGTCAGTAACACATGCTTTGGAGGTCTATGGCCACACTGGGACCTCAGCTTCCTGTTTATTAGTTATGTGACCCAGGACACATGCTTTGGAGGTCTATGGCCACACCGGGACCTCAGCTTCCTCTTTATTAGTTATGTGACCCAGGACAAATAACTGCCTGCTCCTGACCGTCTGTAAAAGGAAAGCAGTAAAGTGCTTTTTTTATGTACTTCCTCATTTTTTTATTTTGTGCTAAAAGTTCGTTGTTAAGACTGACAAAAGTGCCAGGCAGTGGTGGCGCATGCCTTTAATCCTAACACATAATCCCAGTACGCGGGAGGCAGAGGCAGGCGGATCGCTGTGAGTTCGAGGTCAACCTGGTCTACAAAGCTAGTCCAGGACAGCCAAGGCTACACAGAGAAACCCTGTCTCACAAAAAGAGAGAGACTGACAAAAGCGAGTGAGCTGCAATGGCACACACACCTGTAAGCCTGGCACTCAGGATGGGAGTGAGGGCAGTGAGCTGAGCTGTCTCCATGCCCACTCTTCCCACCCAGAAGACAAGAAAAACCAAATATATTCCTTAATGCCAAAGGAATCTTTAAATATCAATCTTGGTCAAAGCCATTTGTGCGCCTACAAAGTGCCATACCTGGACGACCTCAGTGCCTTCTATTATCTTCTTGTAGTAGGACACAGATGGGGAGCTGGTACTTCCTGCGACAACATAGGACCTTTCTGGGGAAACCAAGTCCCAGAACCTAGGGGCAAGGGGATAAATGATAATAAAATCTACAGTGTATCAAAGAATTTTCTAGAATCGATAGCAGAACATGAATAGCTGACTGGCAAGGTACTGATGACTTTAAACACTACACTGCCAACACCAGAACGCCGTTTGCATTTGTTGAGACACTGCACCTTATCTTCATGTCTGAGCCAGCTGTCAACAGGATAGGGTTTCCATCTGCAGGACTGCAGTAGATGCCATGGACACTGTGCGGCGAAGGCTTGAACAACAGAAAGACACCAGTATATCCCATAAATGACAACAGAAGTGAACGAACTGTCCATAGCTGTCCAGGCTCCTCATATCTCAAGACACACAGCCTATGAGAACAGTCTCTCATCCTCCTCTTTCGGGGGAACCTCAGGATCTGACTGACTGCTTTCAAGGGCTGGAGGTGTAGCTCAGTGCTTACAGAGCCCTGAGTTCGAGCTGAGCATGGTGGTGCACACCAAAGGTCAGTGCTCTGGGAAGAAGAGGCCAGACTGTCACCAGCTCATGGTCAGCTTGGGCTACACACTCAGTCCCTGTCACAACTGTAAAATCAATTACTTCAGAACTACTTTGCATAAGACCTAGTAAGGGGGGAGGGCAAACCTTTCCTACCTTCAGCTCATCTGCCATGATACTTCCAGGACCATGACAAATCTATACCAAGCACCAATCATACAATGTACAGATGCTACTCAATTTGTGCTGGGGTTCTGGCCCAATCCTATCTTTAATCTAGAAAACGTGTTTACCCTTGTGGTCTGACCAGGAGCTATGGCTCACTGCTACACCCAGCATCAGGAGAGAACCCGAGCACAGAACACTAGCCTGGGAAAAGATAACAGTCAAACAGTATTTCCTAGTGAATGCATGTCGCTTTTACACCACCATGTAAAGGCAAAAGTCCTAAGCCAGGGGAGCCCTGCATTCTTCATTAGTAGGCTTGGTCTAATTTGCACCTATAGGAGCTCCAATGTGAGATCACAAACATTCAATGGAGCAGACCCAGCAAGCTAGAAGAATTGGAAAACACGCGGCAATGGTCACGTGAGAGTTCATGTTATTTAAAACACGAATGTAACTAACTATAAAGGTCATGAGAGACCATGCTTGCTGAAATGCCGAAACATGCTTAGGATGGAGGTAACAGTTGTCCTCTGAAGTAAACACTGGCGCCTCACCTGTAACTCGGAAAGTGGAGGAGCACTGCTGGCCCAGAGAGTCAGTCTCCTGTCGCCAGTTTCCATGTCCCACATGGAGACTTCATTGTTGCCCTGAACCGCTGAGAGACAAAGGCAAGAACTGTTAGCTCTTCTTTCACACCATCGTGGTAGCAAACGCAAGGCAGTCTGGATCTATTTCCATTTATCTCCATCCTGCAAGAAATACTAATATTCTTAAAATAACAGCATGACTTATCACCAGACTGTGAGTTAAAAGGTGTTCCTTGATAGCTTCACAGTAAATATATATCCTGCACTCTCTCTAACCAGGTCTTGAAGACTATGCTGTAGAAAGACAATCGAGTTTTGTCCTCAAGAACCTACAGTACAGATGGAGAAAGGAAAGACACGTGGAAACAGTGTGATGAGAGGCGCAAAGCTCCTCCTTCACTCAGGCTAGGGAAGAAACAACACACTTGTGGGCTGAGTCAAGATGTACTAACCAGGCCCCAAAAGCCAGACAGATGTAGTAGCAGGCAGCCTACTTCAGGCGGATTAAACTGAGTGGGCAAGAAAGCTCAGGGTGTTTTGGTCTAACTGAAGGATATTTATGACAGGGAGTTAAGCTGACAAGAAAAGGAGAAACCATGGGTCTGACAGAGACTCTGTCCCTTAGGTAATGTGATTTGGTGTGTACGTGAGAAAATAGCAGGATTCATTCACTCATCAACGTCTACAGAGCTGGCACTATTCACTGTGGCATTGTCTTGAGCACTGACAGAGCAGGCAAATCCTCTGTTGCTGGGAGTTTCTACTCTAGGGCATACTCAACAGAAATGTAAGGAGCAGAGGGTGGAACCAATCGGTGAGGCTGGAGCAAAGGGGGAGGACAGGAAGAGCATGGGAGTGGGTGACACACTACACGCACTCTCTGAACTTTGGCCTGTATGAATTACACACCAGCCTCTTGTACCCTGGATTCTACATGGGTTTGACCTGTAGCAACCTAAAAATAAAAGAAAATGGCCCCCAAACACATAGTTCAAGGTCCTACTCCTGAGAACCTGTAAATGTTGCCTTAAATGACAAAGTGATTTTCAAAGATGTAACTAAGGACCTTGAAAGGGGCGGATTGTCCTGTGGGCCCTAAATGCCATCAAAAGCATGCCAGTAAGAGGCGGCAGACTCGTCAACAGCAGCGGCGGATCTAGGTGTTATGCTTCTGCCCTGAAGAGAGGACATTAGCCAATCACTGTAGATGAGAAGCCAGCGGAGGAGACTAGCAGTGAAGTCACCACAGCTTCCACCATGGCCCTGTCTCCACACCACAGCACACAGCTCAGACTTCAGACTGCAGACCCCCTCATAAGTGTGTTATATCACCAAGTATGAACAGCCCCAGGAAGGGAGAAAGATCACTCAGCCTCCTAACTGTACCCCTCACCCCAAATCACTGGGATGAGGAGATGGCTCAGTGGGTAAGAGCACACAGCCTGATGACCCAAGTCTGACCACCAAATCCACATACAAAGCCACATGCAGCAGTGCACATCTGTAATCCAGGCATTCTTCAGCCAGATGGTAGGTGAAAACAAGAGAAGTGCTTGGAAGGTCTACAGGAGCAACAGAACATAACTCAGCAACAGAAACCAGAGTGGGCCTGCCTCGAGAACATGGAGAAGTGACTCCAAAAGTCGTCCTCTGACCTCAAGTGCACAGGCCCTCCCTCCCGCCCTCTCTCACACACACAAATCACCATCCCCCCCCCACACCAAGGTGGGCTTTTCTATTCAACATCATTGTAACCCCAATACCAGACCCCCCCCCCAAGCACCTCCTGCCACTCTACTCCTGAGCACACTTCTGTGATGCCTGTCTCTCTACCCACACCTTTATAAAGGAACTGTTAGAAAGAAACTCTGCCTTGTTGGAATCCTGACTGGATAGAAGAGTCCATATAAAGCCACCAGGACCAAGGTGGGCTGTTATGTGGTGTGTTGGTCCATTTTCCCACTGCTATGACCCTAGCAAATGACTGCAGGGTTTATTTTGGCTCATCCATCAATCACAGTGGCCAGGAAGCAGGACCAGGGGGCATGGCCGTGCTACTGGCTCTCTCCTTTCTCTGCTTTTGTTCCACCTGGGTTCCACAGTGAGGCTGTCAGTATTTGAAAGAAGAGGGCTAGGGAAAACCTAAAAACTGAGTAATCAGGAGCTATCATCTAGCAAGCTAAGTTGTGCTACCAGACTGTGTTTGATGTTTCACCTCAAATTCTTAAGTGATAAGGTGTTCTCAACCAGACTTTACAGATAAGGAAAAGTAAATTGGAAGATGTGCCCAGGTGAGGCTCAGCAATAAAGAGCACTGCTGCTTCCCAGGGACCTGGGTTGGTTCCTAGCACCTATAAGGCAGCTCACGACTGTCCCTAACTCCAGTCCCCGGTGATATGACCCCCTCTTCCGGTCTCCATGGGCACGATGCGCACATGGTGCACAGACAGGCATGCAGGCAACACTCATACACAGTAAAGACATCTAGTCCAAGAACCCACATCAGCAAACTGAGTGCCCAGTGATGGGAAGGAGGGAGCATGTGAGAAACACAGATACAGGAAGAACGGCAACTTGAGAGGGACCACGTCTCTTCTTACACTTCTAGGAAGCCGCTGGCAGTTTATTAACAAACAATAGGGGACACAGGAGCTTGAAAAAAAAAAATGAAAGATGAGAGATGGTGGAGGAAAGGAATGGTGTGGTGGTAATGGTTGATGGCCCTAGTTCTGGGCTTAAAACATACTGGTGGGTGGCTTTCACATGAAAGCAGACTGAAGCATTTGGTTCAGATGTAAAATAAAAACTCGAAGAGCCCAGGTCTTGGCATGACATATATATATATAATACAAGTCCCAACCCGAATATCAGCCCGGCACCTTACCTGCAATTACCCAGGACTGGTACAGGGGGTGCATGGAGAGGCGCCGGATGCGAGCTCTGGAGGGATGGCAGTGACTGGATATTGGCAACTGGAACCGCATGTCCCAACACGCCATGGTGCCGCTGCTCGTGCCTCAAGTTTAAAAGGCACAAACCATTAACATCTAAGCAAAGCACATGATGCTGCATTTACAGCAATGGTAAACAGTGGTGCATTTGGATGAAAACATTTTTAGGTTTTTGTTTAAGGCAGTCTTAGTATGTCACCCTAGCTGGGCCTCAAAAATCCCAGAGATCCACCCACCTGCTCTACCTCCTAAGTACTGGATTAAAGACATGCTCAACCATACCTAGGCCTGTGTATTTTAGAACTGCCTTGGTCACTTAGAAAAAGGCTTTGTTGCCAGGCCCGGTGTTTCAAGTCTGTAATCTCAGCTACTGTGGAGGCTGAGGCCTATCTGGGTTACAGAGAAAATTAAAGACCAACCCAGGCAACAAGTGAAACTGTGTTTCAAGATAAAAACCTCAACACAGGATTGTGGCTGTAGCTCAGCAGTACAGCACTTGCCTAGTGTGCCCAAGGCCCTAGGATCACCTCCCAGGACTACCAAGAAAGAGAAAAGGCTTTGCTCCCATGAGGTTGTCTCCCCAGTTTCAAACAGCACCTGCAGTTGCCGAACAACAGTCATAAAGTGCTTATCATAATGCAATTAAAGTACTGTCTAATGAATGCAAATTCAAAATGAATAATTCATTAAATACTGGCATTGTTATTAACTGCCAAAGGCACCCACAAAACCAGAAGCTGTGGAAAAGATGAAGCTGCATTTGGTGAGCCAGAACACTCAGACTGCCTGAAGAGCAGATGTCTTCACTGATACCCAGTGATCATTGCAAAGTCCAAAGTAGCAACAGTTTTGTGTCTATCATTAGATCCAATCATCTCCATTTCTCCTTTGCTCCAAAACATTCTGCAGATAGATATGGGTGTCCAACCACAGCAGAAAATGGGTGAGTGCCCACACAATCTCCCCATGGCACCTTAAACTCTACTGAAGAAGAACAGCCTCTATGGCAAAAGAGCAATGGCTGTCCCAGCAGCAGGCAGCTAAGCAGAGTGGAGCATACTCTTGGGTTGGCTCCAACCCCACAGGAGAGATGGAGAGAAGGGCAGCTGGGCGCTTCTGTGCTCTTTGCCACTCACAGCCACAGGTAGCATCAGTGGCCCTCCTCAAAGCTGCTCAGGCTGCCTAAGACATTATTTTCCGTTGCAAACTTGCTAGCTATGCACTATCTAATCTTCTGCATTGCTCTGGATGTTACCATCTTCCAATACATAAAAATCCATACCAGAAAGGATATTTAATGGTGATACAGTATGAACTAAGGAATCCTGGAACCTAAACTCAAGTACAGAAAACCTTAACTTCTTTGGGGTCTGAGGAAAAGAATGTGGTACTTTTGAGGAGCACATGCAAAGCACTATGCAGGGAGGGGCCTGGGGCATAGGTCAAGTGGCAGAGTGCTCGCTTAGCATACAAAGTCTTGGCTCCACCCCCAGTACCACATGAGGCACACTGGTGTTGTCCAGCACTTGGAGAGGGACAGGAAGAAGTTCAAGGTCATTCTCAGGTATTTTGACCCCAGCCTGGATACGTTAGGGCTCTGTGTCAAATACAAAAGAAAACAAAAACACTACAGGACAAATGTGACTTCTAAAAACAGGAAAGGGGAGGAGGTGATGAGAAGAATAGTGCCAAGGCCAAGCAATATAAAGTTTCTTAGGAGGAATATACTTTAGTGACATACAGAATTGCCACTATACTTAACAAAACATAGAACTATTGGTATAATTGATAACATGTACTGTGCATTTCAATTACTAAAGGTTTTAAATATTTTTACCATAAAATATGTGAAGTAACAAGTTTCGTAATTACTTGATAAACTCATTCATCAATATAAACTTGTCAAAATATCACATTGTATCCTGTAGATACAAAGTAGGATTATTGCAATTAAAATGATTTTTTTTTTAATCAGTAATCCCACTCACCTGTATACACCTTAGAAAAAAATGGAATAACAGTTCCTACAAAAACCCACTTGCCAGCACTTAGGAGGTGGAGGCAGGTGGATCTCTGTGAATTCAAGACCAATCTGTTCTACAAAGCAAGTCCAGGACAGCCAAAGCTACACAAAGAAATCCTGTCTTGAAAAACAAAATAAAAAAACCGACTTGCAAATGTTTACAGCAAATTTACTCAGAAAAGCCCCAAACTAGAAAAAAAATTAAACTACCCAACTAGAGTATGGGTGTCAGTACACAAGTTGTCTATAAATAAAGTGAAAAATAATTTAAAATTCTGCATATATGAAAACAATGAAAAAGCTTTACAAAATTTATGTTTGGTAAAAAAAAAACATACACATTTATGATTACAATTCTGTGACAGTCTAGAAAGGGGGAAATACAGCAGAGACAGAAATTTGATGAGTGGTTTTACACTGGTGGAGAAAATGACAGCAGATGCTTGTGAGGGTGTGCAGGAGGGAGACCCTCACTCAGAGCAGCCACTGTGGAAGTCAGCATGGAGGCTCCTCAAAAACTAGAAACAGGTCACCATATGATTTGGCTCTACTCATCTTGGGCAAATACTCAAGGACTCCATACCACCTACAGAGACACCTGCTCACCCACGGACATTACTGCTCTAGGCCCAACAGCTAGGGACTGTAAGCAGCTCAGTTAACGTCCACTAAGAGTTGAATGGATAATGAAAATGTGGCATGTATGCACAATAAGGTGTTACTCAGCTGAGAAGAAGCTGAAATAGGAAGTTTGGAGGTAAACGGTTGGAACTGGAAACAGCGCACTTACATAACCAAGATCCACAAAGACAAACATCCTGAGTCCTTACTCATGCAGACCTCAGCATCAAATCCTTAGCTCTGTGCTGAACTTGGAGTACCTTAGACTCCAGGAAACTAGCAAGGGGCCATGCGGTGGGGAGGGGACACTGAGAAGCTGGTAGGAAATGGGTGATATGACAGCAAGAAGAGCAGTGAGGGGGAAGTGGGGAGAACTCACACTAAGAACCTTGAGAAAGCCAAATGAAAGCTGCTGTCACGTAAGTGTTTTCCGAGCTGCCCTACACAGGGGACAGTGCTCCCCACAGAAGCCACAGGCAGGGGGACCACAGCAACACAGTGTCTTCTGGACACAACCTGACTCATGTACTCATGAACACACAGTAGCTATGGTTGCCTACACAAGAGAAGCCAGTTGGCAGTCTAGCATGGGGGGCAGGGGCGGGGCAGGGAGTCTCACAGTCCCTACTCCTGAGATAAGAACAGTTGATGCTGCTAGGGGATGGAGTCAGTTTGCTTTAAGCATGTTGCCTCAGGTAGGTCAACCATGCCTGGGGATACCCTACGCCCATGCATATGGACAGGACAAACTGACTGGGTGGTTTTGGTTTTTTGGGTTTGTTTTTTAAAGGAACACAAAGTTGGGAAGGGGTGTAGGAGTGAACAGGGAGAAGCGTGGTTAAAACCAATTTTCAGAAGAATTATTTGTATTGTGTTTGTGGTAAGGTAAAATTGTATACACTAGAGTATATATTTTCAGAACTCAGAAACACTTCAAAAGCCAACAAAAAATAGATGAAAGATAGCATGCATCTTGAGTCTTTAGGGAAGGGAGTGGGAAGACGGTGAAACAGAAATCCATTGTTCCGCTTTTCCACGAGGCCCTGTGATGCTTTCAGTCCACTAAGTCTTCAAAGCAGCCTTTGAAGGAATTAGTCCATTAGAGGATGAAGACGCTAAGTCTCTGAGTTAAGTAGCTTGCCTGAGGTTACTGGAGTTTAAAACCGCTGGCGTAGGCTCGCACGCAGCAGCACAGAGAACCCAGCAACATGCTGCAGTGACTGTACGACAAGGGCTCACTGAGCACAAGAAGAGACTTCGCTGTTCTGTGATGCTGGTTCACCCTCTCACACAATGCCTTGCTTGAGGATTTTACAAATACAATCTCATGTATCCCAAGCTAGCCTAGAACTCACTACGTCGCTGAGTGCCCTTGAACTCCTGCTCCTCTTGCCCTTACCTGCCAACCACCGTGACTGTAAGGGTGCACTCCCAGACCCTGCGCAACTACACCTTTTATCCTACTTTGTGTGGTGCTGGAGGGTATGGCAGGGCCTTAGGCATACTAGGTAAGCACTCACTGAGCTGCCTCACTGCCTCACATAAGTCTCCTAGTGAAAAATAAACTGAAGACATTATTTATCATAGTAATTATGAACACAAAGGAGATGGAAAATCCCCAGGAAAAACTGGCAGTCTTAAGATGCGACTCGCAGCTGTTGGTGGCATCCCAACCCAGCTGCTGGCTTACCTATGCAGAGCCAGCATTGGTGGATGTCCACAGCAAAGGAAGTGATGAGGCCTGACTTTAAGTCATGTTTTAATGTCCATGCGTTGCTTGAAGACCTGAGGTCCCATCCAACCAGAGAGCCATTCACCGTGGCGTAAGCAAGAACAGACTGTGCCCCGGAGTTGAAGTGATGCATGTCCACCACGCAGCCGTCTTCCTTCTGATCCAGAATCCTACAGGAACACACAAGTAAAGACATGGGCTTCTCCAGCCACGGAAAATGGAGGGCTGGTTTCCACTTGCAATAAACTGACAGCCAGCTGGAGTGAAACACCCTGTAATGCCAGCACTTGAGAGGCAGAGACAGCATAGTATGATTTCTGTGAGGTTGAGGATAACCTGATCTACATATCCAGTTCCAGGAGAGCCAGAGCTGAGACCCTCTCTACAAAAAGAAAATAAAAATTATATGACCTCAATTAGAATTATAGCTGAATGTTTTTAAAAGATAATTCTAGACACAGGAAAGCTGTAAAAAAGTTTCTGTGCATTTTTAAATTCCGTTTCTCCTCATATTACCATCTTATGTAAGTAGACTATTTATCAAAACTAAGAAATCAACTGTGTTGCAACACTAATAAAATTGATTTTTGTGTGAAACACAGGGATTATTACAGATACACATATAGCAATGCGTCTTTTCTCATAGAACCACACAAAACTGTCTAGCATCCTCCAAAGTACTCCATGCAACCTGTCTGAAATCTAACTCAATCCAGCGTCTCACCTGCGGCAAAAGCCAATTCTGTTCTTTTTCAGAATGTCAGAGTTGAAAACATTCAACATGCCTTTTGTTTTTTTTCAATGTATTTTATTAATTTATTCATAATACACCTCAATTATTATCCCATCCCTTGTATCCCCCCACTCCTCCCTCCCTCCCACTTTCCCCTTACTCCCCTTCCCTGTGACTGTGTCAACATGCCTTTTGAATCTGACATTTTTCATTAGCAAAACTTATTTCATATTTGCCAGTGATGATGTCATAAACTAATAATTCACTCCTTCATACTGCAGAACTCTAGTCTACTGCATAGCTTTGCCAGGTTATTTTTTGTTTGTTTTTCAAGCTGGGGTGCAATCATCACATAGTACACTCTGCCAATGATTTAAATGAACTCAAAAGTATTAACAGTCATCCTCTGCTGAAACAATTTTTAGGAAAACTGGCAGCTATTTGTTGTTAAAAGGCACTGGTAATATGTCCTGGGCGAAAGCTACTCAAATACATTTAGTGATTATGCTGAAAATACATACATTTTTTTTTAAAAATGCAAAAGCAAAGCAAAACAACAAAATAGCCCAAGTGCCTCAAGAGAGGTTCCTTCTTAAGCTACAAAAGGACTTCAAGGCAGCCTTTTATGAAATTAAACTCTTGTTCTGCTTTTTCTGTGGGGTGTACTACCTCTTCCCAGCATGCCCCTGTCAACCACCGTGCTCTAACAAACTCATTTGACTCTAATCTTACCTTTCAGTACATGTGTGTGTTGCTCATTCCTGTATGTGAATGTGAGCATGTGTGTGACAGGTCAGAAGACAACCTTGGGTGTTAGCTCTCAGGCACCTTCCACACTTTGAGACAGGGTCTCCCGCTGGCCTGGAACTCTGTTTGGTACACAGGCAGGCTAGCTGGCCTACAAGCCTCCAGGGATCCCCTGTCTGTGCCCCCATCTCTCAGTACTAGGATTATGGTATGTACTACTTCTTATTTGGGCTCTAGAGATCTGAACTCAGGTCCCCTGGCACCTGCAAGGCAAGGACTTTACCAACTGAGCCATCTGCCCACTGAAACTTGACTTATGCCTTCCAGGTAAGATGGAACACTGTCACACTATCAATTGTCTCTATCTTCCAGTGGACTACAGATTCTCAGCAAACACAATGTAGGACCAGCAATATGGCTCAGTGGGGAAAAGCGATTGCCACCCAAGCCTGAGTTTGACTTCCAGGACCCATGGTGGAAGGAAAAACTGACTCTTAAAAGTTGTCCTCTGATCTCTACAAATCCCGGTGCATGCACTCACACACAACATAATGTTTTTAACAAAAGAGAGAGAACACAATTGGCATCCTTAGGCATAACATCATTCAGAAAAAGGCTGTCTTTAACTTACCTTATTTTATATTAATCTTTAAATAACTATTAATTTACCAAGAAATGAGATTAATAAATAAAACCAGTCGACATTTTATTTTAGAATGATAAGCAAATCTTTGTCTAAAAATTATCAAATTTAGGCATTTTAGTGCCAAGCAACAGAACATGCATTTTCTTGACTGACATTCTGTTGCTAGACAATCTAGCTAATACCTGTGTCATTCAGAAAGATTCCAGACTAAGCGCTGCCTCTGTGCACTCTAAGGAACTGCAGAAATTAAGAGGCAAAGGCTCTGCCCTCTGAAGTTCAGCACATCTGAGTGTCAGAAGCAGTTTCCTGCCCTCCAGGCTTACCAGGTGGATTGTACAACAGAGGAGCGCCAGTTGGTCCACACCGCACTGCAGTGTGGGAAGCTGCCACACAGTGCACTACATGCAAAGTTAAAAAGACAGCGGACAGTACCTGCTTTGTAGAGGGTGGATTTTAGGAGACTTGGGTAACTTAGAAGCCTCAATTCCAAGAAGCTGGACAGCTCCATTATCAGACGCTATGGCCAAGTAGTGGGAACCTTGGCAAAATGTCAGTGTCTTGACTCGCCCTCCAATTCGGCTGTATGTAAGAATAGACCTGAATGAATGAAATACAAGAGCATTTCTGAAATGGCCACAGCCACTGTGCAAACACTGGCCCACACAGTTACTAACAACCATATTACTGAGGTCCATTTTATCTCCCTGATTGCTAAGAGGCCACCACACACCTTATCTTCTTCAGATGTCTATCTTTAAGCACTTCTGTCTTATTACAGAAACGGGCCTGTCCTCAAGTTCTGAACCAATGCTCCAACCTGTGCAACACCTTAAATGCTACATCATTCAGTTTGGGGCCAGCCTGGTCTACAGAGTGAGTTCTAGGACAGCCAGAGCTAAAACAAAGAAGTCTCGTCTTAAAGACCCCACCCCCCCAAACTAAAACAAACAAACAAACAAAAAATAATAAAATTGTTACGTACACCTATGTTTCTTTTACTGACTTTTCATTTACAGTCTATTCAGTGCAATGCCAAGAGAGAATAAACACAGAAATAGCAATTAGGTATAATGTAAAAGCAAGAGCCCTTTAATCAAATACATAGCTAACCCACACCTTCCCGGGCTGGTAAACACGAAGCAGGCTTTCGTGTTACTTTAGTGTCGAGGGTATTTGATTTCATCGCATTTTAGTTAATTATGCTCAATGAACTAATAACAAGAAAAGCAGCAGAGTGTTCCCCATCCTTTCAACGTAGATGAGATTCACTCTGATTTATAGTAGTTCTTCTGGCAGAACCAATTAGGCAAAAAGCAAACAGGAAAATGGCAGAATTAAACGAGAGTGACACAGAGACTGAGGCAGAGGCTGATGGGGAGGTAGAAAAACCTCCAGCAGGGAGGACCACATGAGCAACACCGCCCAAACCTAGCCCCTTAGGATAGTCACATTTATCACATGCATATGTGGGCATCCAAAGGCTCAAAGACATCGGCTATAACAACCAGGCTCTAGAGCAACAGCCTTGTTCTGCTGACTGTGCACAGGACAGTATGAACATCGTTCAGCCAATCAGCTCGGCTCAGCCATCAGAACACATGCGGAATCTGGCCACTCCCACGGTACACTGCTGCCACCCTAGCCAATACCACATCTCCTTCTCACATTACCATGACGACCATTCCCAGCTGCTGGTGCCTCACCATCTTTGTGTTACTCTCCCCTCCCAGCCAGAGCCATCCTCTGCCATCTCAGATGGTGACTCTCCTCTGTTCACAGGCTTCCAAAACCTCCCTCGCACTCACCATCAAAGTCCTTCCTAAGTGCCCTCTACAAACTGCCACCTCCGGCTGCTTCTGCTCCGGTTACAGGAAGCTTTCTGTTAGGCATGACTGACCACGTCCCCCACCCCACCCAGGACCTCTGAAATCCAGAACATTCAATGAACCCATGTGGCTCTTTCTCCTTTCTTTCAGTTCATTTTCCTTGGTGAGGGGGTGTCTAGACAGTTCACTGAGAATTCCAGCCCCGCCACATCCCCAGTCCCTTGTCATCTAACAGGATCATTTCAATACTTTACTTACTACAGTTCTTGCTCTCTCACTTCCCACAGGACTCTGGTTCACATACCCCTAGGAATCCCTTGCTCCTAAGCAGTTCTGGCACAGAGAAAGCGCTGGCTTAGCTGGATAGGCTAGCCCCACTATCGCATGTTACCTCGTCGTGGTGGTCTTTCCCTCCATCTTCTGACTGTTCCAGATTTTCACTGTGCCATCATTTGAACATGTTGCAAAGAGTAAGTGTTCATCAGAGACTCTAATTCGATTTACAGCAGATTTGTGCTCATGAAGATGTGCAACTAGTAGCCCTTTAGGACGCCACCCTGAGGAAAAGCAGAGTGTATCTTAAACTGTGGTTGAAAGACACAATCATCCGTCACCCTCTAGCCACAGTTCTCAGCAATTAACTTCAGAGTACTCATCCGAACTAGTCAAGTTAGAGGTCCCCAGCCAGCCCATCCAGAGGGGTTTACTGGGCCATGACAGTTACTGACTAAGACAGCACAGCAACAAGAGCTCAGACAGCTTCAAAAAGTCTCCACCCACACAGCAGTCACATACTCCTCAGAAAAGCCCTGACTGCTGACTTAGCAGCACAGAGTGTGACCAGCCTAGCCTAGACAAACAGCTTGCAGGCCACTGTCTGAGCAAGAAAGTTGCAAAACCACAGCTTGAGACACTAGGGTGAGCCAGGCCGTGGCTGGACATCACTGAGCTGCATCTTCTCAGCCGTAACATGGAGCTATATCACTTAACCCAAGGGGTGGGTATGCATGCAAGTAACACGTGTGGTCCAACACTGCCCCAAGCCCACATGACCACTAAGAGGCTGGCCAGCAATGGTGGCACACACCTTTAGTCCTAATACTCAGGAGGGAGAAAAGGTGGGTCTCTGTGAGTCCAAGGCCAGCCTGGTCTTCATAACAAGAGCCACAGCTACTTAGAGAGACAACAAAAAAGCAAAACACCTAGACTGTTAGATTATCCTTTGCCAGCAATCACTGCTTCCATGGTATAAACACGCTAGAATTAGAAGGTACAGACTCGGACTCTACATGGACTTCCTAGAACTTCTTAAATGGCATCTATAATTCTCTGTACTTTATCACGCACATTCTTTCATGTATAATTAATTCCTCAGTTACAAGTTCTGAGACAAAAGCTCATGTTTCATCCTATAATGAAAGAACGACCTCAGTGCCCAGCACAGGTCCCTGCATAGGTCCCTGCACATAACTGTCTTCAACATGTATGCACAGCTTATATACATTAATATTACATTTTATACATTTAATATCACTTGATTTCAAAATAAACCAAAAAGCTGAAGGTCAGAGCTATAGTAGAAGTCACTGCTGCCCAAGGGGTAGCAATGTCACTTTAGAATGACTGTTTTCTTACCAGAAGCAAGAAAAAAAAAAAGAAAGAAAGAAAAAAGAAAACGAAACCAGGAATCCTGCCAAACGTGACTTACTCAATATTAAAAACACGGTTCTCGCTTGGATAGCTAAGTCATCCAGTGGGGCACCAGGCTGAACACAGTGCTAACCTGAGGGACCATGAAGTCTACATGCTCCACAGACTGGGTAAGTATTTTATAACCACTCAAGTGTGGAAAGAAGAAAAGAGTAAAAACCCAGCGGTCACTGCACATTCCTGTGACTGTTGAATAAATGTGTCACTCCATCTATATACAAAATGCTGCCTATGAAGAGAGGGTCACAGAGCAAGACTGTGTGTGGCCATCTTTTCTATGTTCCTAAGCAGATCTGGCAGGTGAGTGACACTAGCTTACGTCACAGAAACAGCTCGAACATCTCAGGATATTCATTTTGACAGAAGCATCTGACTAGACTCTGCTTAGCACTTAAAAATATTTTCTAAATCATCAAACCTTCAAGCGGCCTTGACCAGTATTTCCTGAGTTCACACAAAGCTCAGGGGGATTCCTGTGATCTTTTCAGAGTCTAAACATAAACACACTGTGCAGTTCTTCTCAGAGTTTTAAAGGTAAGTTTCTACTATTATAGCTCAAATACTGAAATTCATTAATTTTTTAAAAACCTACACATCAGAATCAAAGAGTAGCTCTGCCGCACTGTATGAACCAGGCTGCTAACACAAGGGGACCACACTCTGGTCCCAACAATCTCTCCGTTTCCTTTCAGCGCTCTCAGAATGCAGGAACTGTTTTGCCAAATTCTCTCGCGGTTTTGGGTTTCTGTTGTTGTTTTTGTTTTTTATGTGCATGGGTCTTTTAGCTGCATGTCCGAGCACCACATACATGCCCAGTGCCCAAGGAGGCCAGAAGAATGAGTTGGAGCCCCTGGTCCTGGAGTTATGGATAGTTATGGGCAACTATGTGGATGCTGGGAATCAAACTCAGGTCCTCTGCAAAAGCAGCCAGTGCTCTTAACTGCTGAGCCATCTCTTAAGATCATTTTGCCAATTAAAAAAAAAGATTTATTTATTTATTATTATATATACAGTTTTCTGCCTGCATGTACACCTGCAGGCCAGCAGAGGGCATCGAATCACATTATGGATGGTTGTGAGCCACCATGTGGTTGCTGGGAATTGAACTCGGGACCACTGGAAGAGCAGTCAGTGTCCTTAACCTCTGAGCCATCTCTTCAGCCCCATTTCGCCAAATTCTTATTGATGATTAGCTAAATGCTGATGTTATACATTATTGTGTTCTTTTCAAAAATCTCCATGTTTTCTGAATGTCTTACCTTTTCTTAAATAATATAATCAGAAAGTAAACTCTGCAGTAAGCAGAAAAGTAAAAGCAGAGGTTTGTCCCTAGAGGCCAGGTGTTCTTGCAGTAGCAAGAGGCCATCAAAGCTAAAGACCCAAGTCCACGCATAATGACTTCAGGCTGCTTAGCTATGCTTCCTGCTCTGGGCCTCTAACTAGGTTGTTCTGGCTCCCTCTGTCTAGGCTGAAGAACCCTTCCCAAGGCTCCTGTGAGCACACGTGTTTCAGGTGTCAAAGCCTTTCATGCGCCTCCCTGACTACAGCTTGTCATCAGAAATACTAACTCCTAAACTTTTAAGCTGAGGAGTTTTGAACTTTTGGAGTAGGGAGGCTTGCTCTGACTCGGGTTCCTACACTAGAGGCCAAGCTCAGGCTGGAAGCCCTCACCAGGAGGCGGTGGCTTGCTCTCCCACTCGGCGTTCTCCATCATCTGCTTGGCTATGCGCTCTGCGTTGCACTGCTCACGCTTCTGCTGTATGAGCTGCTGAAGTTCGGTCTTGCAGGTCGTGATCCGGATCTGGTAAGTGGACGGCAGGACGGTGCTGCTTACAACCTGGATCACTGGCTTCTTACTGGGGATGTGCGTGGCTTCTGAAACCTGGGAACACAGCACAGGTCTGTGTCACAGCAAGGCACATGTAAGGTAAGATGTTCCCACGCTGCAGCTATACATCACACCAGTTTCTCTCAGGTGAAAAGAGCAAGTGGAATTTCGGCTGATCTCAATCAATGCCTCCTAACTAAAATATGAATGGTGGGGGCACAGTTGTCTTACATTACAAACTCACTTCAAACACATCAAAGCCATCGTAGTACTTAACATGCACAGACCATTTAGAAGTTCACCCCCAAAGTATTTTTGCTTTTTGTTACATTAAAGTAAGAATAAAAAGATTTTAAAAGTTTTTAAATGCTCTCTGTAGCCTAATTGATCTCAGTTCAGTCTTTAACCCATTTGTTTGCTTTATTGGCAAGTGTCTCAAACGAGTGACCTTCACAGTGCTAAGTAACTGGGTTTCCCCTGGCTATAAAATTAAAGTAAGTCAATCAGAAACGCCTTGATTTCTCTATAGCACACAGCCTTTCGACATACAAGGCAGCAGAACAAGGCTCAAACAGGAGGATGGGTATTGCCTACATGACAGTACCTGTGGAGAAGTTGACAAAGGGACACAAATGCCGGCAGAGGACTCTGAGCGAGGTGGCTTCCCAGGCTGAACCACATCATGGTCACTGGTCTTAGGCAGGGCCTGTGGGAGATTCGGAGGTTCCAGTGATCCAAACATGCTTTTCCACTCTTCATTGACACTGGAGTCTTGTTTTACATGTTTTCTAGCTATGAAAATATATTAGGGTTAGTCAGTCTGAAGGCAAAGCCAATGTGACTTTACTGTCTGTCTATAAGGGATGCTATGGACCAGACTTCCCGTGTGTCCCTTTACTCAGCCATACATCCCTGAATGCATGTAGCACATATGAGTGTGTTCAGCTTACAATCTCAGTATGCGGAAATGCCTATTCACTACAGCTGTGCCAACACCTGGAACTATCCATCTATTCTCGTCCAGGTAGAAACGGATATTTTAATCTGCATTTATTTAATTATTTACATTTAATTTATATGTACTCTGATCTACCAATTATCTGCTTAAATCCTTCACCCTTTTTCCTTTGAAGTGCTTGCTTTTTTTTATTGATCTATAGGGTGCTTTATATATTATGCATGTAAGCTATTAACAATTAAATTGCAAACACTTTATCATAAAGCTTACTTCAATGTAATTCATTTGCTACCCTAAGATGATATAGGAACAGGGGGACTATTAAAGGCATATACTTAACAGTGACCTGCAACAGCAGAAAGGGCGTGCACAAGATCTTATGAACCTCATACAGTCAATGTCCCTGTCACACAGGCTGACAGTTCCAAAAATCAAGCTGCCAAATGAATAAGGATTCTTTGGCCTCTATTCCTTTATAGTTTATTGTTTATCTTAAATTTATCAGGTATTACCTATTAATAATCAAAAAACTTGTATCTGGTTTTACATAGGCTGGCCTTGAGTCAGCAGTTAAAGGATTAGAAAACAGAATTTGAGTCATTCCCTCCTTAGAGGCAGCATGGTTTTACAGGTGGAGAGCTCTGGACACTGGCCTTCACTAGTCACCTTGCTGTGGCCTGGACAGATCCCCTGGGCAGGTCCCCTGGGCAGGTCCTTTGGTGATCCCACTGCCTTATTTTCCCTCTCCTATGTCTACCTACTAAGTAACTGAGTCACTGCATTACAAATTCTATATCTGGGAAAAGAGGGAGGTATTTTACTATTTACTAGCTAAAAGCCAGCCTTATAAATAACTAATAATAGCAAGATGCACACACCAACATACTAACCCCGCTTCTCATCTGGCTCTTGCTTGGTTTTAACAAGATCCACCTGTCTCCCAGTGATGCCCAAGGCTGCCAAGTCGATTACGCCTTTCTGGCTGCTGTCGTGGAGATGGCTCTGGTCCACAGCGTTAGCTTTCGCTCTGTTTGATTTCATCATGAAGTCCCTCAGTGCCAGAAGCTTATCTTCCTCTTCTTCGGTCATTCCCTAAAGTCAAATTAAACCATGTATTTTGGGTTAATTTCAAACAAAGTAACAAGTGTCAGGGTGACTAACAAATGAAGGTCAACTCCCAACTTAAACTGAAAAATGATAAAGCGAAGCGAGAAAGCAAAGAGGAAGAGATGACTACCAGCTCTTCTGGAATATTCTGCAAGGATATTTTTTCATCATATTATCTTTACATCTCAGGATCTATTGATAATACTGTAATAAAGGTTCTGTAGCCCCAGTAAGGCAAGGAGAACACAAATGTTCAGAATGATATAAAAATGCAAGTGGCACCTGCTGTCCAACAACTATTTCATGCACTGTTCACCCGGGAATCACACAACATCAAAAGAAACAGCCAAGCAAATTATTACAACAAAGACATTTTGTCAAGTTCTTAAAATAAATATATTGTTTAGATTTATTTTGTGAGTGTTTTGCCTGCATAAATGTATACATATGTACCATATGCTTGCCTGGTATCTGTACATGACAAAAAAGGGCATCTCTTGGAACTGGAGTTATGAATGGCTCTAAGCTACCATGTAGGAGCTGGGAACTGAATTAGAATCCTGTACAAGAACAACAGGTGACCGTAACTGCTGAACTTTTATGAAGTTTTATAATGTCCATATGAAAAACTTCCACATCAGCTATGAAAAGAAAATTTTAATCTATCAAATAAAACTATATTTTTTAAAAAGCAAACACGTGACTGGAGAGATGACTTGGTAGTGAAGAGCATTTGGTGCTCTTCCAGAGGACCCAAGAGTTCCCAACACCCACATCTGGTGGCTCACATCTTGTTCTAACTTTAGCTCCAGGAAACCCAGTGCCCTCTTTTTAGCCTCTACAGGCATCTGCACACATATGGCACTCCCTCAGAGACAGACAGACAGACAGACAGACAGACAGACTCACCTGCACACACATGGCATACCCTCATAGACAGACAGATTCACCTGCACACACATGGCATACCCTCACTGACTGACTGACTGACAGACAGACAGACAGACAGACACACACACGCATGTGCACACACACACACGCACATGCACATACACATACATTAGTTAAATAGATAAAATTTAAAAATCAAACACTCAGGCTAAGAAAGGGAAATTTGCCCTGTAAACTTAGCACTCAACACCAAAGACTGTAAATTCAGTCTATCCTAGGCTACAAAGACATTCTCACTAAAAAAAACCTAACTAAACAAACACTACTCAAACACCCATAATAAACAAGGACACCGTGCAGCATAACCCACAAGACATCACCAAGGTAAGCTAACGATGACTATACCCTGGGGACACACAGCATATCTAGGGAGCAGCCGACCTAATACCACTGGCCTTCAGGTCTCCTCTACAAGCTCAAAGCAGCATCTATGGGGACTTCGCTCTGTCAGAACCACAGTTGAGCTACGCAGCAGCAGCGGCGCTCATCCAGCTTGTAGGCAGCCTGATGGAGTAACAGCATCCACCCAGCTCCCAGCATTCCACAGGCTCCTGCAGATGCCCGGGGACATTACGCATCCAGAACTTAACGTGGCCGGCTTCTGTGGCCAGCTTGAGGGGTAACCTTCCCACTTTAAACAAGCTTAAAAGTGACACTCGGGGCTGAGAAAACAGACAGCCGGGGCTACAATCCCTGAGACAGAGACAAACCCTGCTCCTGCAGCAGTCTAGGATCCTTTCTGGAAAGGCCAAAGCCATGGAAAAGGAGCTCAGGACACAGCAGACCTGAGTTCAGGAATGCTGCAAAAGAAGTTAGTGTGAAGGGGAGAGGCATGGAGGAAGGAGCTGCACACAGAGGGCTGGGGGTAAGCGGGGTATGCCCTCAGTTCTTTGGCAGACAAACTACATACATATGCATACAGAGACTGCCTATCCAGGGACAGAGCAACAACCAAGCAGGGACCAAATACTTCGCAGCACAGTCTGTGCTTCTACCTGCCAAGGGTAAAAGAACTTCTAGAAGCACACCATCCTGTCCTCCCGCACACAGAGCATCCTGTTGGTGGGGCTAGACAGGCTATGAGTGTGCCCTGGACCTCGCCTTACAAAGCTTGAAAGGCAGGCCGGAAAGGATGAAACTGATTCCAAGTGTCAGCAGACCAGGCCCAATATTATGCACAGGAATTCAGCACAACAACATAAAATTCACAATGAACCAAGAATGGTTAGATGGCCGCCAACCGGGGCACAATAGAAAAGCTTCTATCTTATTATGCATCTTCTTGGGCTCTTTCAACTTTGCAGTTGTATCTGCACTATACAGTCAAAAAGAACTAACATAAAAATCCAGCCAACAGTTTAAATTATATGACTTTTTTAAGTAAGAGTGGAATGAATCATCCTGTGTCCCTTATAGCCCCTTGTTAAATAGATACAAAGCAGAGCTCTTACAGAAGAGATAACTAAAGCATCCCTGCATGTGTCACCTCTGAGGATTCCAAGCCCCACAGGACTGCTGCTCCACAGGCCTGTTCAAGCCCCAGAGCATAAGGCCCTTGGGACCACCACGCTGTCCTGGAGAAGCCCACTCTGCCAGCAGCACACCTGTGCAAGGAAGGGCTGAGCCCCAAGATCAAGGAGTTCAGAGCTGCCAGTGGGAGAGGCTGCAACTCTTTCTTCTTAGCCGGGGCATTAGAAACAAGAACTCAAAGTCTCCCCTGGATCTAAGCCTCCGCTAGTGAAGCTAGTAACCAAACAGGGGAAGGGCCAAAACCAGGAAAAAAGAGGAAATGTGGACAAAGCGGCTGCTACACACAGCTTCTGCATGCGTCCCTCAGTCTCAAACAAGCTTGTCATCTTGGCCTTCCGTCTTTATAATCTGAGCAGTGAGTGCCAGCAGAACAGGAGGCACAGCTTAGGCTGAACTGCCAGCTCTAAAACACACTGCACCCCAGGGCACTGGCAACTGCACTGCATCTGTCTCTTCCTGTGACAGGGGTAGCAAGTTGCTCAGACTGGCTCGCAGGACAGTCGGAGAACACAGAATCACAGACACGAGCAGCAGGCTCATCACGTGTCTTCACAAAGCGGAAGCTGGTGGCTTCTGTCCTTTGTACTGAGCACTCAGATCCTGGCCTACTCTCACTTATGCTGGCAGCAAGTGTCCCTGCGACAGAGTATAAGTCTCCTCACCCTTGTGAGCCTTCTAATGCTACCAACAGCAACAGCTTAACACAAGCTAATTTGTTCCTCTTTTCCCCACTCAGACAAATGTGATGAAAATGACAAATATGCCAAACACTGCCTTTCAGAGGCACCAAAGTCAGATAGCTGAGTGATTTGATCGTGAGATCCAATTATGGGAGCTGGCACTGAGAGAGTGGCAGTCATGGAAGCACTTGGGGAAACACCAGGGAGCAGAAAGGCTAAGAGAAGTGGAGGGCACATCCCTGTTCAATTCCCAGCAACATTATCACCACCACCACTACCACCATCATCATCATCATCACCACCACCATCATCATCACCATCATCATCATCACTGAATACTCAAGGTCAAGTAAAATGCATGAAAACATTTATACTGCAAAGCTCATCAAATTCTGTCTGAGCCATGTGTGTTGTGGCACATGCCTTTAACCTCAGCAGAGGGAGGGAGATCTCTATGAGTTTAGGACTAGCCTGGTCTACATAGTGAGTTCACGCCAGCCAGGGCTACACAGGAGACCCTGCCTTTAAAAAAATCTCTAAAACTGAGTGAGTACACTTGTTCAGGTGAGACACGGCTCTATGAAAACATTCCGCAGGGCTGACACTGTCTGCTGCTTTTGTTCTGTGCTCATGGAACACCAGGCCTGGAGCCTTCATTTAGAAGCACTTTTATTCCAATTTTGACTCCAGGCCCAATGCATCCCATACAAAACAGAAAGATGAATCTAAATTTAGTGTTTCAAAAGAGCCCCTACCAATGCCAAATAAAGTAAAAGGGTTAGTTTTTAGTTTTTACTGAATTTGTTAATTGATCCAAACTCAGACCCAAACACACAGTAAACTGCTGGCTTATTCAGCAAAGACATGGCAAACCCAAGACCCTGCAGCTGTCGGCATGCAACGAGAAGCATCCGGGCCGAGAGGAGGGGGACTACGTAGCATCTGCGTTCTGGGCAGTTTCTCCTACCGCAATTGCATTACACTTTGGTGAAGTATAGAACTGAGTCAAACATGGTGCTTAACTCCAAGGTGCTTTCTATTCTCTAGCGATCACAGGAGGCTGACAGGCTCCGTGACTCCTTACTGAGGCTAGCTCAGGGTTTAAGTTTATCTGACTGTCTTCGCTTAGATGCCATATAGAGTATGTAAGATGCTGACAGATTTATTTTCATCTGTCACACTATACCTGATCAAAAACATTTTCAACTTCTAAATAGATGCTTCAATGCTGTCATGAAACGTGTTTACAAGGGAGGTCTGAGGAAGGCACACACCTGGGAGAGCAGTTTCTTTAGCAGCTGGGCGATGGCTGGGTCCTCAGGCGGAGGGCAGTCGAGAAGAGAGCCATTTCGCTTCTTTTGGCGCATGTGAAGATGTCTGAACAAGCTAGTGATGTCTTTAGACCTCAGAGCATAATCAAATATAGAGCGGCTCACGGGCTCCTTTAGAACACTGAGCAGGACAAGCTTCCTCTCAATCTGTATTAGAGAAGCAGAAACAACTGTCAGGCCACAGTACACAGAATAACCACTTCCAAACTCAGTAAGCACAGACCATGTAAAGTGGATAAAAGTATTTATTTTCTAAGAAAACAATGTGGGGGGTTTTGTTGTTTTGTTTTTGTTGTTTGTTTGTTTGTTTTTTAGGCGAAAAAGAGGGCACTACCCAATTCTAAAGAACTTAAGTATTTCCTGGTTTTTAGCATTACCACTAAAGCATCTATCTGTGTTCACCCTACAGGAAGATTAATAACACATATCCAAAGGCAAAGGTTTCAGAAAGTCAGAGCAAGCCTCTCTTGGATCACAGAGGTCTGAATACTGCCCAGACCTACCCCCACCTGTGGGTCAGAGGCCTAAGACACAGGCGCTGGCCAGAGATCTCAGGAACCAATGCCACGGGACTGCCCTTCCATTTTCACAGTTCTCCAACAGACCCAAACCTTCCTCAAAATAGTCTCTCCAGACTTCAACACTTTCATTTAGTGGCCCTAGAAACACTTTTCAGGTCAATGCATGTATAAGAAAAAGGATGGACACTCCCAGCAGTGACCAAAAGGACCCTCACTTTCCTTTCAATGTGGAGGCAGAACCAGGTGGCTTGAACATGTAGGCTCTCCTGAGCTCTATGCCAGCACCTGGTTTTGTGAGATAGGATTTCATTACGTAAACCACCCTGTCTTTGAATTCTTTATGTAGCCCAGGCTGGCCATGAACTCACAGTCTTCCTGCCTCAGTCTCTTGGGAACTAAGTGTGCAATACCACACCCAGATCTAAAGGACGTCTCTGGGTATAATTAGCTACTGCAGCTGAAGCTTACAAGGGACCATGCTTAATCTAAACTTACAAGGGACCTGTGTTTGATCTAAACTTACAAGGGACCGTGTTTAATCTAAACTTACAAGGACTGTATTTAATCTAAACTTACAAGGGACCCATGTTTAATCTAAAGTGAAGAAAAGGAAAGCTAGCTCAGCAGTTATGCGTGCTTACTGCTCTGCTGAGGACCTGAGTTGGGGTCCTAGCACTCCATGCTTGGGGGGCTCACAGTCACGTGTAACTCTGGCCTGAGTTGGGGTCCTAGCGCTCCATGCTGGGGGGCTCACATTCACATGTAACTCTGGCCTGAGTTGGGGTCCTAGCGCTCCATGCTGGGGGCTCACATTCACGTGTAACTCTAGCCTGAGTTGGGGTCCTAGCGCTCCATGCTGGGGGGCTCACATTCACGTGTAACTCTAGCTTGAGTTGGGGTCCTAGCGCTCCATGCTGGGGGGCTCACATTCACGTGTAACTCCAGCTTCAGGGAACCCAAGACCTTTCTCTGGCCTCTAAAAACACTGTACTCACATGCACAAACCCACACAGAAACACACACATAAACACAAAATTAAAACCTTAAAAGTTTACATTTTAAAATGAAGGAAGGTAAGACTTATGAAACGTGAATTAATTAGACCTGCAATTAGACCAGGCTTTGAAAAGTATAAACCAATTATAAAAGCAAAGTTTAATAAGCTAGAAAAATAATTAGCCAGGGTGCTAGAGAGACAGCTTGGGGTTAAGAGCACTGGATGGCCTTCCAGAGGACAGGGTTCCTTCCATTCCAGGCACTGACACGAAGGCTCACAACTGACTGTAACTCCAGTTCTAAGGGATCTAGCACCTTCTTTTGACTACCCTGGGCACCAGGCACACATGTAGTAACAACAGACATCCTTGTATAACACCCATACACATAAAATAATAAAGCTTAAAAAATTAAATAAGTAAAAATAAAAGCAGATACAGTTCAAGAAAATGAAGTCTGAACTTTTGAATGCCACACCGTGTGTGACATAACAGTCTCTCGATCGTGTTTCTCTTACAAGGGTGGTCAGTTCATTAACTTGAAAGGTGTATGAAAATGCTACAGACCAACTCAAGGGCTCTAGAGACTCACTGGGCAGGACTGGTCATAAGCGGGGACATGTGTACCTGTATTACTGGTTGTGTAATATAGGGGTCAAGGTAAGGCATCAGCTTGCAGTAGACATCAGCAGTACTTATTTGATGAGCTACCACTGTGATAAATCCCACTGCACCATAGCGTATCCACAGATTAGGATGACACAGGAAGGGAGCTAAAAGGGAAACAAGAAAGGTAGCATCAACCAGAGTCACAAAAGCTTAAACTGCGAGGTTATGTTACCACAATGTGATAGAGACAACAAGCCTCCGTGGTTCCAGAAGGTTCCTGCACACATTAGCCTGAAGGAGCAACTCAGCAGAACAGTTGTAACACTCCCTTATCATACTTACCAGCCAGACCAGAAAAGCAGCCTTTCTAAAATCCTCAACTTCTACTTCTCAGGGATCAGAGTGCATGGTTCATACTCATCTGTAGCACTGAGTAAAAACCAGTGGACAGGCCGGGGTGGTGGCACACACCTTTAATTCCAGCACTCGGGAGGCAGAGGCAGGCGGATCACCAGGCCAGCCTGGTCCACAGAGTGAGTATAGGACAGCTAGGGCTACACAGAGAAAGCCTGACTTGAAAAACAAACCAAACCAAAACCAACCAACCAACCAAGAAAACCACTAGACGGAGACATGAGGATGCCAACAGCGCACAGTAAGGGATCACCCTCCACTCTGCCGCGCACAGTCAGGATAGTAGCTACTACACAGGCAGCAGAGACACTGGGGAGCTCTTTCTTCTCCACACTAGAACATTGAGAAAACAATCTGATCCGTGTGATGTTTTTTAATGCAGGGTTTGGCCAAGTCTTGCATCTATCTCACAATTATGCATGTCACTGTGAATGAAAAAGTAGAAAAGTAGAACAAACACATTATGTCCGTTCTTCAACATGATCAAAACATAAGATTAACCCAGAAAACCGAATCTCTTGATTCTTTTTAGTAGTTTTATGCACTAAGCCTACATCAATTACTTCAACTAATCTATCATACTAACTTGATTTAGAGTAAAATTCAAACTTCTGAAACACAACAGTGGCATGAGCTCTAAATATGCAAAAATATACTCAGAGCTGTTTATCAGAAGTCCATGGAAACGAAGACATTAACAGTGCCACCACATACTAGTGATGCTTACACGTAAAGGAAGAAGGACATGTTCCAAGCCCCACTCTTCAGAGCCACCACCTGAGGGAGAGCCCTGGGACCCGCGCAAAGTGAAAGGGGAGAACCAACCCCAGAGTTGTCCTCTGACCGCCACAAGCATGCAGTGGCATGTGCACACACGTGCACACAAATAATAAAATTCCTCTTCACCTCTCTCACATGATCATCTCATTACTCATGAAGGCTTTGCTTATTTCTCACACTGTCCATCCACAGCTCTGATCCATCTCATCTGACAAGGGAGGGGTGGTGGTCTTCCTTTCGACACAAAGAAAGACAATGGGCTGATGACAGAGTTCACTGGCATAGTGCTTATCTACCATGTATGGGCCCCAGAGCTCAATCCTAGCGCCTTAAAAAAGAACAGTAGGAACTGGCAAAGCACCGAGAACCTCTAGAACGCAAATAAAGCCACAATGGCATGACAGGGAGTGGGTACAGAGCACAATAAACTACCGATTCTGAGCTCCCCACACGCATGCACTTCCTATGCACCTGAGGTACCTACGCATCCCGGTCGCAGCCCTTAGTCAATGGGTGTTAGCAAATGAGCCACCAAAGGGAACGTGCTGCCCAGCTAGGCTTGCTCTCCTGTGCGATGATCACCCCGCGAGAACAGCTGGGGCAGCTGCAGCCATGACAAACACGGTCCCACGATGAGACGGAGGAATCATGTTCAAAAGACAAAGGAGATGCACAGCCTGAAGCAGAGCCACCCACACAAGCCACACACAAGAAATACATGGCAGTGCTTACTAAGACTGGGGCTGGCTGACACACTGCATTATTATAGCAGTAATTAGCTAACAAAGTACATAGAATACTTAAGCCTGAGCTGAAAGAATTTCTTAGAAAATACAGCATTCGGTCTTTTCTCTCCAGTATGTCCCAATTCTCTGGTGACAAGCACGGGGGAAGCAGAGTATTGAGAGTAATCTAAGAAGGAATAATAGAGTTCTTAAAACCACCACCAAGAAAATCATTATAATCATCAAAAACACCACTGCTGTTCTAGTCTCAGAATCACTATACTAAACCAGTTTGGCAGCTCATGCCTGGCATGCTGGCATTAGGAGAACTGAAAACAAGGCAAGAGGTCATGAGTTCAAGGCCAGCCTGGAACTTTAGCGCTAATAATTTGCTTATAGATATACAATATATAAAGTTCATAAGTCACTCAGCAACATAAAAGAGGAAAGATTAAAGTATAGGGCTTTTGTATAGGTGAAAATTAAATTTCTGCAACTTAAAAGATTCAAATCATAGCACTTTAAAAAATCATCAAATTGCCAGGTGGTGGTGGCACACACCTTTAATCCCAGCACTCGGGAGGCAGAGGCAGGCAGATCGCTGTGAGTTCAAGGCCAGCCTGGTCTACAAAGTGAGTCCAGGACAGCTAAGGCTACACAGAGAAACCCTGTCTCGAAAAACCAGAAAAAAAAAAAAATCATCAAATCACAAATATACAGGAAAGTAAGACTGGTACAAGGAATTACAAAACATTAATGTGCCCCTATTAAGTATTTAGTATTTAACACATGGATTGAATTTTACAGTGAAAAACCAGAGAAGCTAAATAAGAAAAGAAATGCAAAGACACACGACCCCTCCGAAAGCTGCTTATTCGGAGGGGCACACACACCGGAGGCGTCAACAGACAACGGCCGTCAGCAGTCTCTACTCATCTACTCATCCAGGAAGAAGGTTGGTGTCTTGAATACACAAAGAAGCAAAACACTAACCAACAAGAAAACAAACAACCCAGTTAAAAATGAGGGGAAAAACTAAACAGGTCTCAAAAGATGAAACACAAATGGCTGACAAATACTTAAATGTTCAACGTCCTTGGCCATCAGGGAAATGGAAATCAAAACTGATCTGAGATTTTATCTTACCTCAGTGAAAATAGCCAAGATCAATCAAACAAGTGATGGCACATTCTGGTGAGGATGAGGAAATGGGGAACTCCATTCATTGCTAGTGGGACTGCAAACTGGTACAGCTGCTATACAATCAGCGTGGCAGTTCCTCAGGACGTAGGAATCAATCTACCTCAAGATCCAGCTAGCCTACTCTTGGGCATACACCCAAAGGACTCTACATCCTACTACTGAGACACTTGCTTAGCCATGGTCATTGCTGCTCTGTTGACAACAGCCAAAAGTTGGAAACAGCCTAGAAGTCTATCAAGTGAAGAATGGATAATGAAAATGTACATTTATGCAATGGAGTATTCAGTAATTCAGTAAAAAAATGTAAATATAAATTCCAGGAAAATGGAAGGAGCTAGGAAAAAAATAATCATGAGGTAACACAGACCTAAAAGGACAAATATTATGTTTTCTTTTGTATGTATTCTTCTTACTCTATCAAAATAAAAATATATGAAGTTACTCCCATGCCGCAAATTTCCCACTCTAAGTCTCAAAAACAGAAGCTTACCAATATCACTGGCGAATTCATAGACATGCGGTTTCTGCAGCAGCCCTAACTGGCACATGCAGGTCAGGGCATTGAGAGCTTTCACAATGACAAACTCCTCGGCGTCACTGAGGCCTTGTTGGAGCAGGGGCTTGAGGATGGAGGAGCTCTGCCAGCCAACATAGGCTGCAACCCCTGAAAGGGAAGGCAGCATTAGCATTTCTCAGCACCTGAAAGCACATGTCCCCATTAGGGAGCGTGTTGCAATTAACCCAGCAAGCAGCTCATCAAAACCAGGAAAGAACCGCACCTCCTTCCCAGTGAAATAAACAAAAAGACCTCTACCAAAGTTGACCATCCAGAATTTATGGACACCAGAACTCACAAAAGAGAAAGCACAGGTCGCCTAAAACTGTCAATAGCAAGGAAACAAGTCAGTCGCTTTAGAACGTGAAGGGCTGTGGAGGTTTACCTCCTAGACAGCCCGTCCTCACCATCCTCACAAGCTTCCTGAGACAGCGGCTATAGGCCTAGGGATTCATGGAGGGAAAGCGCTTACAGCAAACAAAATCCTCCAGCCTTAGTTAGAAGTATTTCAGGGAGCATGGGACCCAGGTTTGGATCTCTAGTCTGCAAACCCTGGCACTGGAAGGGGGAAGAAGGGCCAGAATCCATGGAGCTCACTGGCTGGCCAAGTCAGAGGACCAGATGGGCTCCAGGTTCAGTGAGCGGCCTTGTCTCAAAACAGTATGGTGGAAAGTGACCACAGAAGACACCCGACACTAACCTGTTGCCTACACACACACACACACACACACACACACACACACACACACACACACACACACAGGCAACCACGTGAAATGATCTACACAAGCATGTGCACACATGCACACACCCCAAACTAAATTTCAAGACTAACACCAGGAGGAAATGAGATGGATCCAAAGCAACAATAACACTGGCAAGAAAGAAGCAGGATGCTGCAGACAGGTGCAGAAAGACAGCAGATCTAAAAGGCACAGATCTAGAAATCCTGAGCAAGTAACGGAGGCATGTCTACATGACAGAAGTTAAATGTGCAATGATCTAGTCACTGGGAGATAGAAAGCAGCCTCAGCCGCCATCCACACACTCAAGTGCAGGGAAAGACCAAACAAGCCCGGGAGCACGTTTGTTATGATGTAAATGTAAATGTTACTCTGGTTCTTTAGAGTGAGTCTATTTGAAAATACTTCATTTTAATTATAGAACACAAAGTAAATGTTTACTCTGGCAGTGAAATTATTAACAATTCAACTGAGCAAAGGGAGGGTACAAAGGTATAGAGGGAAGGGTGTTAATCTCCTTACACTACAAATAAAAAGCAGGTCAGTAATAATATATTAAAATGAACTTCTAAAAACTGAACGACACTAGGAAGTGATCAGCACTGTAAAAACAGGGGAAATCAGATATGACTGCACATCAGCCAAGACTTCATCCTGAGCTGTGTGTGGTGGCACACACATGAACAGCATCCCAAGATTTGGGATGAGGTTGAACTTCACAATAAGACTTGCTTCAAAAACTAAAACACAACTGGGTATGGTGGCATATGCTTTTAATCCTGGCACTTGGGAGGCAGAGGCAGGAGGATCTCTTGTCTACAAACCAAGTCTAGGACAGCCAAGGCTACACAGAGAAACTCTGTCTTGAGGGGAGTGGGAATAAAACAACAACATTGATTTTTAAATGCATTTAAAAAAATCAAAACAGAAAAAGGACTTGCCCTTAAAGTGGCTATATAAGTTCCAAAAAAACCAACAAGCATAAATATAACGTCATGCAAGAAAAAGAACCAAAATAATAATAAATATGTAAAAAGTATAAACACATAAACATCAGCAAAAGGTTCTGTAGCTTGACTAGCCAGCAAAAACACGAAGATCTGTTACTTTACCCTTTTAACCAGAAAATACTAGCTAAAGCCTATTACTGGCTGGGAGTGAGTGGGGTGTGTAGCACTTAAAGTTGCTAGAGTCAAAAATAACATAAAAATGTCAATGATTTTTATAACATGTTCATTTTTAAAACATGTTCATTTGTTTAAAGAAAGAATACTTTATTGGCTGGGTAGTAACTAGAGTACTTCCTGCGAAAGCTATGTTGATATTCTTTAACTCAGTAATCAAAACAAACTGGAAAAAAAAAAATATATATATATACAACAAAGTCTGTGTTCATTACCTTTTAGTCAACTTGACAAAAGACAGTATCATTTAGTTAGAAGGAAGCTCAAGTGATGAACTGCCTCCCATCAGATTACAGGCAAGTGTGTGGGTCATTGTCTTCTTTAATGACTGATGTGGGCATGCTAGGCCACTGTGGGCAGTGTCACACCTGGGCAGGCAATCCTAGGTTATATAAGAAAGCGCAAGCTGAGCAAAGCATGGGAGCAAGGTAGGTAGGATTCTTCCATGGCCTCTGCTTCAGTTCTCATGTCTAGTTTCCTGCCTTGTGTTCAGACCTGACTTCCTTCAGTGGCAGACTGTCAGCTGTACAATGAAATAAGCGCTTTCTCTATCACACGCATGTTCTCTCTCTCTCTCTCTCTCTCTCTCTCTCTCTCTCTCTCTCTCTCTCTCTCTCTCTCATATGCTCAAGGTGCTTTTGGTCATGGTCTCAGTCACAGAAACAGAAAGCTAACTATATAAGAGTCTCTCTGTGTAGTTCAAGCATAATTCAAACTTTCTTTGTAAAATTTTATACTTCTTGCTACAGAAACTAATAAGTCATGTAATATTAATGAGGCGGACAGTAAGCTGCAATATGACAGGTATAGAATTCACTCATCTGAATGACAGTGCCCACAATGTAGTGCCATTCCTCAGAACAAAGCCTATCACCAGGGAGTGCATGACCATACTTAAATATCTAATAATCCTTAGATTATTAAATATTAGATACCTGAATATCTAATAAATATGGAAGACTCCCTACATAACATTATTTAAAATTAAAGTTAACCAGTGACCTCAGCACTTGGGTCCTCCTCCCGACTTGCTCCTCACCACCTGAGACAGGTGAAAGGCCTATCCCTGGGGTCATGAGAGCAGGAGAGCTGGCCTTGCTCCTCAGCAGCTGCAACACTCGGGAGAGTGGGCCCTGCACCTCACCTGGGCAGCACTGTAGAGCAGACCTGGTGGCAGGGGTTACCACCCCGAGGGTGTTGAGTGTGGGAGAGCTGCGCCTGTCTGTTGTCTGCTGTGTGATGACACAGACAAGGGAGAGACCCCCTCCTCCCCTGCCACCCAGAGCAGACCGGAGAGCTGGCCCTGAGTTTATGAGAACGGGAGAACTGGCCATACCCCTCACTGGGTGCAACACTCAGAAGAGTGGTCCCTGAACCTTTCCAGGGTATCAGAACAGATCTAGCCCCATTTCATGGGTTGCCAGTGAGCCAGCCGTGAGGACGTAAGAGTGGGAGAAGTGGTGGGCTGACCAGCTCAGACACCTCTCAGGCCCAGATCCAGGTTTAAATTGGCCCACAACAATGAACGGCTGAACTGCGTGAAGAGGTCCTACAGATCCAAACCTACAGAATCCCCATGGCACAGGGCAACAACAGGACATCTGAGAGGAGTTCCAGTATTGATGGAGCAGCAGAAGCCAGAGGCCTCATACTAGACCAGTAAGTCATAGCAATGAATATTTGCAAGCAAAGAAGTGTGGACAAAAGGGTGTACTGTGTGCACAATGTGACAAAATTACAGCTTCCACAGTGAGATTCTTTTTCCTCTGTGTGTGTTTTGGGGTGGGGATTGCAAGGGTGGAGGGCAGGTGTGAGGGGACGGGGAGATGAGTGGGATTAGGGTGCATGATATGAAGTTCACAAAGAACCAATTAAAAGAAAAGACATAAAAAGAAAAATATATTGTCTGCTGTAGAAAATTTGATTAATTATGGAAAATATAAACCAGAAGACAGGCATCGTGTAACCAGTACACTGCAGTCTCCGCATTAAACGGATGAATTTCTGTTCCTGCCCCATCACACCACTGGGCTCTCAACTAGGCAGACGTGAAAATCCCTCAATCACTTCTGCAGACTTCATGTACTTTCCCAGGTCACTGTTCTTAATGACCACGTGCTACTTCTTCATATTACTGCAGCACAGATTAATTCAACTGCTTCTTGATCAGTTGTATTATAAAAGAACATGTAGACAAACAGAATAGTAAGACCTCATTCATCAAACAAAACTTGATAGTATAATTATCTACCTTTAGAGCCAATGGAAGGGCCTGAGAGGGCAATTTTATAATCTTAAAGACGAATTTAAAGGGCTGGAGAGAGGGCTCTGTGGTTAAGAGTACTGGCTGTTCTTCCAAAGGACCTGGGTTCAGTTCCCAGCAACCACATGGCAGCTCACAACTGTGTGTAACTCCAGTTCCAAGGGTTCTGACACTCTCACACCAAGGCACATAAAATAAAGTTAAATAATTAGAAAAAAACAACCCACAAACATACCAACAATACTATCAAAGAAAGCTCCACGCAGGTGCCAATCATTCTTATCGTTCAGGAATGTGATCATATGGGACAACAAAACATCATTGGCTTTCTGACGTCCGAAGAAGACACACAAACGTGTGATTCCATTCTCCATTAAGGTTTGCTTCACAATATTTTCCGGGTCGCTTAACAGTGTGACAACTTTTTGCTGCACCATTTCATGTAAGGCTTGGAGCTCTAAAAAACAAAAAGAAGGACCAACACACATGTAGACCAAGCGCTTTATGTTTTGTCATTTTGATGAAGACACAATCTCACTATGTAGCTCGTGTTGTCTTGGAATTGGTTGTCCGGCCCACTCCGGCCTTGAACTCACAATTCTCCTATTTGACCTCCAGAGAGATGAAAGTACAGGTATGGCCCCCTCATACCCAGACCTGTCTCCTTTCTTACTTAGCAGTCATAGCGTGATCACAGAAACTTCGACACAAAGGCTACATTTGCTAAGCTTTTCCACTGTTCAAAGGCCTGCAGGTGGGACACTAACAAGCATCCTAATAGTAATGCTGTGATAGCAGCTTCCATGTGACAAAACATGTGTTTATGAGCTCAAGAAGAAACGCAGGAGGAAGCACCAGAAAGGAGCTCATTACCTCCCCCAGAGACCAACTTACGTGAGGCCATCAAAGTACCAGACTGGTCAGCAAGTAACTCTTGGAAAGCATTTTAGGGCAAGCTGACTATATAGAGACCCATAGACTATAAAATAAGTCCTTTATATGGTCTGAGCAGTCGTCCTCTCTGACTGTACCTCCTACTCATCCTCACGTGTCTGCCTTTCCCTGGCTAAAGTCCATGTCTGGCAGCACTGACCACAGTTGCCACTTTCCTATTGCTCCCTAGCACAGAGCTCCCTAGCTGCCTGCAGCAGAGTCATGCTTTATCACCTCTCAGCTGAATTAAAGGGGCCAAAGCTGAGCCACTCTGCCCCATGCTACCCAGGAAAAGCTGGCCATCTGGGCGGGGGGGGGGGGGGGGGCACTAAAGTGCATGTTCACACTGAAGAAAACTTCAGCTCTGCGGAAGCTGTGACAGATAAAGTCACCATCTGAAAACAGTCCCACTTCCTTTACAATTGTCCACAGCACACAGATGTATAAACTAGATTTTTTTTTTAGTAGTTCTCAACTTAAACCAGCACAGAGCACATTTAGTTCTACTTCTGAGTCTTCAGCTAAAAACCTATTAAATGATTTTTTAGATACAAAGAATGCTAAGCCCCCCCAGGCTCAGTGAGTGTAATCACAGCTGTTTCTGTATAGAAAGGGGGGACTTTAACATGTAAACCAGAGATCGTAACTACTATTTGCAAATAGCTCATAACTAAGGAAACGCAACACTACTCAGGCAAGAAGAAGAGGCTTAGGTTCTTTAGTAATGATGTTTCCATTTTTTAATGAGAACCACACATTTCAGCTAGCTTTACTGCTCACACGGCTCTGGCTAAAGCAAGTGTGGAATCCACAGGGACAAGTGGCTGGATCGTTTCTAATTTACAGTGTGAGGACAGGAAGGGTAGTGCCGGGGCCCCTCCTACCCCAATACTCATTGCTCCTTCACTTAACAAGCGTGACAGCCTTTTCAACTTAACATTGGCGATTTGCTGTAAACGGTGGGAATTCTCAGGGGGAACCACAGCACCTGTGTCGTAGTCTCCGTTCGGATGTGTGGCTTCGTCTACCTCTTCACTCTCTGGGTCGTTCTCCATGTTCAGAGTTTTTAGCTGCACTAGTTCGAGGAACCGCAGAGCTGTTTCGGCCAGCAGAGCTATGTTCTCTGTAAGACACCAGCAGAGAAGCTACAGCCACAACCTCAAGTTTTCATGTTGCTTCTAACTTTCCTCCCAAGTCCTTTAGCTTTGGAGACAGGGTCCTCTGCACCCCAGTGGCCTCAAACGAGAGCCTCCTGCTTCTACCCCCAGAGTGCTGGTGACTACTGGTCACCACTGGGCCCAGAATCCCCAAGTCTTTATACATCTAAACATTAATCATAAATTCTAGAGGAAAAGCAGGATTTTTCATGTTAGCCCTTAACTGAGTCTCTGTAACTGATCTCACAGTCTATGATAATCCCTAAACAACAAGAGTTTGCATTTGCAGAGACTGTCTGAAATGAAGTACCCAGTTCTAACGAAAGAGAGAGAGACGGTACCTAACCCTTTCGCAGCACTAGCCTTTAAAGGTTTCCTGACTAGTTAGAGTTAGTAGACCAACACAGAAACATTAGCACCAAAATAACGACATCACACGAGGCTGGACTCAGACAGCAGGGTCCATCCCCTAAGCTTCCAACCCCAATTGGTCCAGCATTTCAGACTGTCCCACACAGGACTTTTATTAAGCCTGGAATGTTTCAACATTTAGAAACTGGACCACAAATGCTATTCCTAGCTTGTTTAACCATTTCCCCAGTTTTATTTGGGCCCCTACAAAGGTATTATTCATCCTAAATCAGCCAGAGAAGCCTTAAGAGAATGAGGCCCCATCTCCCTTAAGGAGGGTTGGGTAGGTTTTTGGTTGCTTTCTTGGGCTATAGATGTTTATTTTCATTGGAGATTGGTTGTAAGTTACTATTGGTCTTATCCAGAGAGAAAACAAGGTTGGACTCAGGATGTCTCTCTTTTCCCTTATCTTTCTTTCTTAGGTTTAGAGATAGGAGTTGAAAAGAAAGAAGGGGGAACATAGACATTATAAGGATGATAGGACAGAAAGTAGATCATTGAATCTACTCTTCAACTTAAGGCCTTAATTGTTACTCACAAGGTTATTTTAATTCATTGTTATAGAATATTGTATATGATGCAAAATAAATGAAATTCTGATACACTGGTATAGAATTCAAATTTAATATTATTCTTCACACACATTATATATATTTCTACTCTAACATGAGGTATTGTATCTAGAATACAAGGTTTACCTCCAATACTGGCGAACTGTGAACACAGCCTGCGTCTTGATTTCCTGAGATAAATGAGGCGTCATGACTACCTTAAAAGTCATCATTAATGTATTTACCAGTGTATAAGACAACTGGAAGCTGGGTGTGGTGGCGCACACCTTTAATCCCAGCACTCGGGAGGCAAAGGCCAGCCTGGTCTACAAAGTGAGTCCAGGACAGCCAAAGCTACACAGAGAAACCCTGTCTCGAAAAACTTAAAAAAAAAAAAAAAAAAAAAAAAAAGACAACTGGGAATAAGACAACTCCCAACTTTTCCAGTTAAAATATAGAGGTTTAAAATATACTTGCCATATAAGACTACCATTCTTCCAATGCATGCCCTGTGCAGCCGACTCGGGCATGTGTCTATTTGCAGGCAGGGCACAGACAAGCACTTTATTAAATGACAGCAGATAGCCAGTGCCAGCCTACAGTGCCCTTTTAAGGCGTGCTCCACACTCAATCGAAAGACTCGCAGCCCTCCAAGTCAAATGAGCAGGGTCTGGTGGAGAGCCAATCCACACTCACAGTCTTCCTCCTAGAGGTACAGGAAGATGTGTGCAGCTTGCTCCTCCCTGCCTCATACTCCTCGCGCAGAGCAGGGAATCAGCCGCAGCAACCCCACCACCTGCCCCCCACCATATGCGCTGGACATGTGAAACAAGCTGCGTGTTAAGTACATGGCACATAGACGACCCCTGCCTCCCACTCTGGCATGATTTTTCAGGGTTAAAAAAGCCGTCTTATACGCTGGAAAATACAGTCAATCGAATCAGCCAGCATTAGACTGCTGCTCAAGTAATACCCTAAAGTTCTCATGGACAGAGGGTGAGACTGCTGGCCACGCTGTATACTGACTGTCTTTTCTCTGACAATCTTCAACACTCAGTATCCCATTCTAACTTCTAATATCATATTTGCCGCTATTTATATCTGTTCTCCACTGTCATTCTTCTACTCCTACTTATTCCTTCTTCTGTTTTCTCTTGCCTTCTGCTTCTGTGCTTTGCCTGTGACTCTAAATAGCCAAAAACTGCACTCTTCTTTCTTAGCAATGAGTAGCACTGACCATATAGTAACTACCTTAAACTAGAAATGAAGGCTGGAGAGCAAATCCACAGCCTCATCCATTTCCTTACTTTGTAACGTCTCTGCAGTCAGACCCACCCTACTGCAGCTGAGCCTATCAATAGAGCAATTCTCTTCGCCTTAGGGTCCTACTGTATCCCACAGGGCCAGGTTCAACACTACAACAGAGACTTGGGCTAGGAATATGGCTCAGTCTGTAGTGCTTACCATGCAAGCATGACGACTTGTGTTCAGACCCCCAGCAACCTTGCAAAAAGCTGAGTGTGGCAGCACACGCCTATAACCCCAGTGTTGGGAAGACAGGAGACGAGAGGATCCCTAGGGCTTGCTGGCGAGCCAGTCTAGCCAAGTTAGTGAGTTCCGGGTTGACTGTGAGACCATCTCAAAAATTAAAGTAGAGAGATAAAAAGATACCCAACATTGACCCCTGGCCTTATGTGTACACAGATGCACTGCGCTCGCGCGCACACGCACACACACAAACAACAGAGAGAGAGAGAGAGAGAGAGAGAGAGAGAGAGAGGGGAGAGGGTAGAGAGGGAGTAGGAGAGACGGAGAGTAGAGAGAGAGAGGAGATGGAGAGAGGAGAGGAGGGGGAGAGTGAGGGAGATGATGAGGAGAGTGGAGAGAGAGCGTGGAGAGAGAGAGAGAGGAGAGAGAGAGGAGAGGAGGAAGAGACGAGAGAGCGGAGGGAGAGAGAGAGAGGAGGAGAGAGAGGAGCGAGAGAGAGAGTGAGGAGAGGGGAGAGAGAGAGAGAGAGAGAGAGAGAGAGAGAGAGAATGAGAGAGAGAGAAAGAACTATGTATGCAAGATGTTATCCCACAGTGCCCTAACACAAGACACAAGGGGCTTAGGTGTAGTTCAGTAGACTACATGTCTACCAAGTAGCACAAAGCCTTGGGTTTGATCCCCAACACCAAACAAACAACAGATGGAAGATTTCCAGGTCATACCTGATAGTAAGCCACACTCTAAATCACTACTTCCCCTTCCTGAGTTCCTGTGCACTGTCCTCAGCATCCACGGCCAGGAGACGCTGTCGGCCTCCCCTGCCCCCGATGCCCTTGCAGAAGAGCCACTGCACGCGCACACTTCACACACATCTCTCACCCACTTCCGACCATCTCCAGACAACGCCACAGCACCTAGTACAAAGCTGTGTAAACAGCTGCCACGCTGCGCTGTTTGGAGAACAAGCCTACACATTTCAAGGGAAGATGCCTCCCAAGTATTTTCAATCTTCAGTTTGATGAGTCCACAGATACAGAACTCACAGACATGGGGGGCTGACCATACATCTTTATTAGAAAAGGCTCTTTCTTTCCTAGGCCTTTTAAAGTCTGGGTGATTTAATTCCCCATGTAAGTCTATAAAACAAGACATTTTTAAGTTCTCTTTATACAACATGTATCTAGGCCAGCATCTTTTGATGCAATGGAAAACAAGGGGAAAGTTTAGGCTTTTATACTTACTGCTATAAATAATGTAATTATACTTAACTACACAGTTCAAAAACATTCCTGGCTCTAGTCAGGCATGTATTTCTCACTGAAAGGTGCTGCCTCTGAGCCTGAGGTATCACAGACTCTCAGAGAAACCAAAGAAAAGCAAGACCATTTTAAGTCCAAGTTCTAGTCCCACAGCTCTAGAAACTAAACACTAGACCAGAAACAGCTGGTCACAGCCATGTCACTTAGCCTTTCTCAGCCTTTTAAATGAAGGCAATAGAATAGCTCACTCAAGGCTGCTTGCAAGAGTTAATGGCAAAGCCTCATAACCAATTCTTGCAGCACCCTTGAGGGATCGATGCTTGACGTCAGGCAGAGTTTTGGATGCACAGCAGCTGTTGCTTTTATGCCAGGGCTATCAGTAACCAAATGCCAATATGTTAATATGGCGCCTGCACATCAGTGCTTTACCCATGTGACAACAGGTAAGACACGCTCCACCAAAAGCAGAGTCACAACATTGAAGTAAGAATGATATTCATTATTTTTTAAAACCTATGTTTCTTGTATGTTAGTTAATTTACTTGATTCCCAAATGAATTAGAAGCAGGCTGTTACAGCTAATAAAATCAGATGTGTCTTAAAGAGATCCCAGATTTCTAGGCCTCACTTTAAGCCTCCACAATACACAAACAAGAAAGACCAAGAACAATACATCCATGGAAAGAAGCCACCCAACAATCGGTAAGCCTTTGGGGTTGTGCCTAGACTTAGTGTCCAAAGACCAGTTTTCATGTATTCTATTAATAATGACAAGCAAATACACACAAACTAATAAGCAAGTTGCTTTAAAAAATGTGGCAGTATCATCACTACATGTGTGCTATACATTATGTATAAAGCTTTCCAAACAGAAGGTCCATTTGTCATTAGATCATAGCTATAAATTATGGATTATGTAAATGTCTCAGTGATATTTTCCATGGTGAAGTAAGCATTCAGAATTAGTTTGAGGAGCTAAAAACATGAATCTTCACTGTTAAGCTTTGTGGGTGAGAATTCTAAGCAGAAAAAGTAGGTGTTCATGACAGGCCCGGCTCATCACGACGCACGCATCCTGTGCTCTAAAGCAAGGGGACAGGGACTCAGCCTTCCATCAGCACCACCATTATTTTCAATAGGAGCAGAATATTCTACCCTGAAATAAGGGACACTCCAGATCAGGAGCAGGTGTCTGTAAACATTAGTCCTTTTCCAGACAAATGTGCTTGCTATCTTAGGTCAAACTGTAAGAGTCCACACCGCACACTTCTTCACTGATAACTCTAATCAGTGTAAATGCAAAAGAATATACAAAAGTTGAGCCCCAGGAATAAGTTAGCTATATATACTCATAATTCCAGAGCAAAGTGCATACAAGGAATTCCCAAAGAAATCTACAAATTAAGAGCTATGAGAGTCAGTACTTGGTAACAAGTGCAGGACTATGGCTAGGACAATGAGCTCTTACCAGCGTAGGCCAGTCTCACAATCGTAGCGTCATCTTGGGCCAGGTGGGCTATGCCTGGGAGAATGTACTCTGGATAGATATTGATGTCATTCCGAGGGACCTCTTTGACAAGGGCAAGGACTTTGGTGAGCGTCCTCAGGGCCTCGGCCCTCACTCTAGGAACAGAATCATTGCTGAAATGCAACAAGTAGGGAGTGATGCGATCCAGAAGGATCTCCACACTCAGCCTCGGGGCCAAATGGAGGATGAGCTCCAAGGCGGCCAGTTTGGAGTCGCAGGACTTCAGCGTCTGCAAGCAGGATGTTATGACGGACACCAGGACAACCAGCCCGCTTTCCTTGGGCTCCCCTTCTGCTTTTTCTGGCAAATCATGTCCACAGAGGTTATGAATAATGTTGCCCAAATCTTTCCGTATAACCAAAATCCGCTCATCTGCCGAGAGAAAGGTTTCCTTGGCAAACTGAGCCATGTAAGGCTGAAGGAAAGTATAAAATATCTCAGGGAAAGCATTGCCACGCTGCTGCTTCAAGTAATCTTCGGCCTCCAAACGCTTTTCTGGCTCACACTGGATCATCTGAGTTACCTACATGAATGGAGAAAATGGTACATTTTATAACATGAAATGGAAGCCAGATGGGTCACCCACACTGTAACATACAAGGCCAGCCTCCTGGGCTACATGCCGAGTTCAAGACCAGCCTCCTGAGCTATGCAACGAGTTCAAGGCCAGCTTGGACTACATAAAATCCTGTCTACACACACACACACACACACACACACACACACACACACACACACACACACCAAAATAAACCAGATGAAAGTTACAAGAACAATTACATTAGATTTAAAGGATTTCTGAGGTAATTCTAATTATTCTTTGTCCAACCATTCTTTGAAAACAAACAACAACCACAAGGAGAAACAACAATAACTAAAGAGTGTCGGGACCTGTTGCCCTGGCTGTCCTGAACTCAATATACAGGCTGGGCTGGCCGCCTCTGCCTCTCCTGACTACTGGATCCTATGCATGCACCACCATGCCCAGCCACCCTTTCTTTTTAGAATTAATCACATCTCTTATCATCCTTGAAGGCAACAGGACATTACACAGTAATGTGCACAGATAGCCTGGTATATGAGAGGCCACATCCTTTTTGATATTTGTTATTAAAAAACAACTAACCTTCAGAAAAAAAACAGGTAGACACAGTTGCCCATGCAAAATTACACATGAATCTGGAAGAAATTATAGAACTCCTGAGATCATTTGCAGAGCCACAATTAAGAGTTCTGGTTTAAACTACTCTACCACAAATCCAAAGGATTAGCATGTGCTTTAAGTGTAGTTCGGCTGGGAGGAGAATCAAAGGGCTGAAAGTGTAGCTCAAGGACAGAGTGCTGAGACAGACGTGTGGGGTCCGTGTTAGATCCCAGCCCTTCACAGGTAGAAAATACTAGTGTGGAGCGATGGCTCAGCACCTAAGAGCACTCGCTCAGCTCCCAGCACCCACAGCAAGTGGCTCGCTACACTTACAACTTCAGCTCCAGGGGATCTGATACACATGTTTACACATACACATGTAACTGTAAAAATATTTTAAAATGTGAGAAAATGTGAACATTAGAAATAATATACCGGATATAAGGACATGAACTCTTTCAATATGTAACAGATAGTTCAATGTTTCCACTAGCCAAATACATAAAAGATGATTAAAATGTATCTGCAAGTTTGGCTTTCTTTTTGGATTCTAAACTAGAAATTACCACTGAACTTAGGGAATCAAATGTACTATATGGAAAAATGATCTAAGAATTACTTTTACATTTGCATAGTGCCTTAAAGATAGTGCCTTAAAGATTAATAAACAAATTGACTTTCAAATCAAGTAAATGTAGGTCCAAAGACACGGAGCTACTCCGCTGAAGTGACAGGCAAGTCTCAGCTCTGAGGGGGAGCCGCGGGGGCGCTTCTCACTGCGAGCTCCGCTGGCTTCCCCTAGAGCAGCAGTCGCATTACCTCACACAGCCCTGCTCCTGCCTTCCTCATTCAGCAAACACACCCAGGCCCCTGCCGACCCCAGCTGCAGCCCAGCACCTCATAAGCTTCATTTATTTTGAGATAGGGAATTGCTAGGTTCACTAAACTGGCCTTGAGCAGTCTGTACTCTCAGGCAGGCCTGGAATTTCAAGTCCCCTTTCCCTAGTCTCCTAAGTAGCTGGGACTGAAGACCTACACCACCAGGCCTAGCAGCACCTGCCATGGCTAAGAGAAGACACAAGTATTTCCCCACTTAGAACACTGCAGAGTATTCTAAACACACTACCACCTCTTACAGGACGCAGAGCCATTATCACAGTGTCAGTTACTTTGAAAGTCAAACAGCGATGCAGACACCCAATCAGATGGCCTCGCACACACTTCCCCAGCCCTGTGCTACCATAACCACGTGACTGTGCAGCTCCCTTCCACAACAGGCCATCTGCCTCCATGGGAAGACGCCCCGCCACTGTGTTCTGCTAAAGCTGGTGCCCCCCCGCCCCCCACTGTAGATGTCCCTCACGAGCAAGCTCTCGCCAGGACAGCCTCTGCGGACCCCACAGGCATGGCCGACTTCCAAATCTGCCCTAAGCAGGCAGTTAAGACTATCATGGAACAATACATAATGGACTCATTTTCTGCCCTTTTTTCTCTTTTTTTTAATGCCAAATGTACTTTATGCCTGAGAGGGAAACGCAGTATATTTCTTTCTAATAAGGTATCAAAAGTGTGTTTATCAGTACTAGGTTTTATTCCAAATTTGTTGTGGGGGAGAGCTGGACGTCATGCCTGTCATCCCAGCACTCGGGAGGCCGAGGCAGGAGGCTGGCCCTGAGAGGGCTAACAGAGTGAGCGCCAGGCCAGCTAGGACATATTCAACTAAAGCCGCACGGCAAATATTTGTAGCATAGTTACCAATTCTCTGATACTGCGATCTTCAATTTTATTTAGCACTTGTTCAGGAAAAAAATGTCCATTTCTATATGCCAATAGTTGAGAGAGATCGAACAGCGGCACACCTTCCGTAAAAAGCTCTGCTATCACACAACCTGGAAAATCAGACACAGTTCCATTAGAATGAGATGAAGAGATCATATCATACATATTAGAATTCAGAAAAGTCAGAATCCTCAATGCGCAAAACCTAAAATAAAGTGAATTTAAGTATGTAACGCAATATACAGGCCAGGCTTAATTGCCTGATCTGCAAGCGTAACGGCAAGCACTAACTTCTTCTCTTCCTTAAAAACATATACACAAATAAGGAGTTTAAAAGCCACAAGAAGCCCTTTGGACAAAAGTATAGCATTAAGTTCATAAGAACTGCTAAGCAAACAACAAAACAAAACAAGACAAAAAAACTCCTTTAGCCAAGAGTGGTGGCGCACTCCTGTAATCCCAGCACTCGGGAGGCAGAGGCAGGCAGATCACTGTGAGTTCGAGGCCAGCCTGGTCTACAAAGTGAGTCCAGGACAGCCAGGGCTACACAGAGAAACCCTGTCTTGAAAAACCAAACCAAACCAAAAAAAAAAAAAAGAACTGCTAAGCACTATCCAGCCATGCGTCCATCACTAAACAAGTAGCAGGTGCTGCCTGTAATAGGTGCTACTAGCACACGGTGGTAAAATCCCGCCTTAGCCAAGTTCCCCTCCTAAAAAGAAGACAGAACACAACCAGTGAACAAAATTCACTTGTAGTGCTAAATATTACAAACACATATAGTGCTAAAAAAATATGTGGGAGTAAACTAGAAGGAAGGGAAAATAATTCAACCATTTTGCACTAACATGATTGCCAACCAATAATTTTTTAAAGTACCTACATTCCCAAAAGCACAAAGCAATTTCCATTTTTTGAACAAAGCAATGTTATTGAATCATCATCATAGGGTATGCACTGAGCAAATCTTACATAAAAACCCTTAAATAATTACATCACAGCATTTGTACCTGCTGGTCCCTCTACAAGAATACTCGCCCTAGTAGATGCTAGTTAGATTCTCCCACCCCTACCCCGCGTCAAATCCTTGTCAACAAGCAGTAAATATTTTCTTAGTTACCTGTTGAAGATTGCAAGAGCCAAGCCTAGCACTCAGGGAGAAGCTCTGTGAGTTCGAGGCCAGCCTGGTTTACAGAGAGTCCAGTGTGAGTTCGAGGCCAGCCTGGTCTACAAAGAGAGTCCAGGATAGCCAAGGCTACACAGGGAAACCCTGTCTCGAAAACTAAAAGCCAAAACCAAATAAACAAAAAAGACTGCAAGAGGCACTGGGCACTGACAATGTTATGTGAGAGCCCATGTTCCATTCCCAGTGTTGAGAGCAAAAACACACACACACACACACCATAAAAACTTATGGGGACCCTTTTTAACTTAAGCCAGACAGAATAGCTCCTGCAAAGGAAGGCGGCAAGAAAAGAAAGGGTCATTCTGCCATCACAAGGTGGTGACCCCAGAGTCCACTGTCAACACTCATACGTGCATCTGTGGCGTGGTCTTCCAGCCGGGCACTCAGAGAACTCCACAATTATGCCATGAAGGTCACGGGACGCCTGGTATGTGCACTGACCAGCAAAGCAGCCATGTACATTTATTTGTCCAGAAAACATGATGAGGAGTCACCAAACAAGCTCTACACTGTGGTGCTCTGTGATCCTGTTACCTGGTTCAAAAATCTACAGTCAATTAGGATGTGGTCTGATTGGCATTCTGTGGGCCTCGGTTTGAATGCCACTCTACTTGAGGCCTTTTCTGGCACCGACTCTCTTCCTATCACTCTCATGGTGACTTATTTAACTATGTTTCTATAGTAACACCTGTGCTTATCACCACCATAGCAAACACAAGGTGAAACATACTTTTTTTCTGTCTTAAGACAGACATATATGTAGCATCCTTCTATGTTACCAGCATTGTGAAGCATATGTTTTAAGTGTTTAATTGAATAAAAAGTACTCTGTATTTTCTTTTCACTTAAGCCTGTCCAATAAGGACATGCTGAGACAGTATATGAGAGCATACCAAGGAAAGTTTGAAAATCTGGCAACTCACAAGCTACATTTCTATGTTTGACATTTAAAATACGCAAATTAGTGTAAAGGAATTTTAATTCAGAACATGGCTGCTCTGGCAAGACATCACATCCAAAGACCTTCTAGGTCTGTGAGATCAGGCTAGAATACAGGCACGGCTTTAGTCCCAGAAGAGAGAGGCAAGCAGATCTCTGAGTTCAAGGACAGCCTGGTATATCAGGTAAAAAAGCTTAGGCCCTATTGTGGTGGTACAAGCCTTTAATCACAAACAATGAAGGCAAAGCTAGTTTGTGGAAGGAAGCACCTATGTTTGAAAGTGATGTCTGAGTGGCAGAAAAAGTGATGAATCAGAGAAGATTTGACAGAATAGGATATACCCACCTCTCAGGAGGAGAGAGAGAAAAGGGAAGCTTTTTCAGGGAGCAACACAGAGAAGGCAGAGGAGAGGAGGCAGTTTTATAGAGAGAGGAAGAAAAAAAGAACAAGCTGGGCACAGGTGAAGACAGAAGATTAGAACAGATGGCTACAGTTAGTTTGAGGCCAAGCAGAGACATTCAGTGAGAAACTCAGAGAAGCCAGACTGAATCAGTCAGCTGAATCAGTTTGACCCAGAACAGCTGAGCTGAACTGGCCAGCGAGAGCTCAGAAAGAACAAGAAAAGGGCAAGCTTATTTTTTTATTTTTTTAGGTTTTTTGAGATAGGGTTTCTCTGTGTAACAGTCCTGGCTGTCCTGGACTCTCTTTTTTGTAGACCAGGCTGGCCTCAAACTCACAGAGATCCACCTACTTCTGCCTCCCGAGTGCTGAGATTAAAGACATGTGCCACCACGCCCCGGTGATAAGAGCAAGCGTATTAAGCAGTAAGTCTCAGAGGCTGAACACATTCTAGGCCTAGATTAGATTGCATGGAGGCTAGAAGCTTCCAGAACTAGGCCTAAGTCAGCAGACGGGAGGCAGCAAGCCTCGGGGACGACATTACATCAGGCGAATAAAAGTTAGTTTTACAACTTAGCTAATCTGACTGACTCAAATACCTGCTGAAAAGATGTCCATGGCTCGCTTCAACTCTCCCCGTGTTCTCTGGTTGCTGTTTAGGTCTACAAGCGGCGTTGAGGGATCTCTCATGTATTCTAACTCTGTGGCAAACATACCACCAACGAAGCGTTCAGGAGCAATGTAGCAAGTCCTCCTCCGTGAGGTATCAAAGAAATAGTTGAAATCTGCTGGGTTGTCCTCTGGAAGGTAAGTGGGCTTAAAACTGGCGAAGTCGGTTAGAAGAACCCAGTTCCAACTGGTGACCATCACATTCTCTGTCTTGATGTCGCCGTGGCGGACTCCAGATTTGTGCGCCTGGTCCACAGCGGTCAGGATCTGGAACGCGATCCAGCGCTTCTCCATGTTATTCAAGAACGGACGGGTGCTTATGCGATCGTAGAGGTTGTCTCTCACGTACTGCCTGAACAGCATGGCTGCTTTCTCGGAGGCCTTTTCCGCCGCTTTCTGGAAAGGGAGGCAGTTCTGTGCGGAATGGAGTCTGATTTTCAGTTCCTCCAGCTCTTGTTTGTAACTGGTCAAAGGCAACGTGGGATCCTGAATCGCAAAGACCTTCACGACCACCAGGCCTTCCCGGTGCTTAGCTCGAGCAACTTTAAAAAACCGAGTGCTTCCTAGGCTCTTGTCGTACTCAAAGTCATGGATGTCGGAGAAGTAGCTCTCTACAGAGAGGATCTGGGAAGGAGCAATGCCGGCGAGCTGATTGCCCATAGTGGCCGGCACCTCTGGGTCAGCACGTTAACACACTATACCTATTTAAAAGGATGGCAACAGGGAGAGACAGGATGAACAGCGAAAAGGAAAGAAACAAAGAAAGCAATGAAGTCACCACTATTTGGCCTTTTCAGAAGAGACAGGTGCACCATTTCCTACTGAGTGTAGAAACGTGTGTCCCGGAGCAGTCTCAAATTCAGAAAAGTTTATCTAAATAGATTTTTTTTTTTACTATTTTTATCTAAAAAGACGGTGCTATTTCATGCCAGCCTTTCCAGGAACTGAACTACATTTAAAAATATATATATACATGCCTTCAACATTGTGATTTGGTGGTGGTGGTGGTGTTTTGTTTTGAGATAAGGTCTTGTGTAGCCCCAGGCTTGGCGTGGAACTCTCTGTGTGGCCAAGAGTACATCTGAACTTCAGACCCACCTCCCAAGTGCTGGGATTCCACCATGCCCGGTGTGATCCCTTCAACATTAAGCTAAAATGTTTTTTAAAAACACACACACACACATATTCACTGTTATTCTGATTTTAAAGTATGACTGCACCTTACTGTGTTCAGTACTGTTTGGTGCAAAATAAATAAATGAATAAATAAAAGTCGCCAAAGTACTGCATGACTCAGTCCTTGTCCAACAAAACTACAGCTTAGCTGCAGCTAAGAAGCACATGAAACGCTTAAAAGTAAGAGTTACCTGAGACACAATGGCTCATTTAATTCTAGAGGGTCGGATAAAGAGCTACAAAATTAGCATCCTCTGGACCCTTCCAGCCTCGATGCAGTGTTGCCTCCCACCGCCTAAAAGCAAAGCAAACTCCTTGGTTTGCAACAAGAAACCCGGCCAGAGACATTCAAGGCAAGGAGGCCGAAAGCACACTGCCTCAAGTTACCTAGCCCCATGTTGGCAGGAACTAATCTCCCTACCCACGGTTTGGCTAGCACTCAGGGAAACATTTACCCCAGGCCTCCGGGAACTCAAAACTCGCTGAAAGATCCCAGGGAGGTCTCGGCAGAGCTCTGAGGGGCTTGGGCGTGAACGGGAGTCGGCGAGGAGAATGTTTTCTAAGAGGGGTCTTCTTTCTGACGCAGGACCGGGGTAGTTGGGGGTGGAGCGCAGAAATGTCCGAGAGCTGGGGCAACTAGAAGGGCAAGCACACTCGGAACTCCGGACACCCAGCAGCTTTGCCACCGGCTCCTCCCCAGCCGCCCTCGGCCCACGGGTGTTCCAGTTCCCGGACCCCCGGGGCTTTGCACCAGCCCTGGACGGGGACGGTGCCGGCGCCCGTCCAGGAAGACTACTTCACCTGCAGCGAACGCTGAACTCCCGGGAAAGCCGCCGGCTGACCTCACTTCCTGTGGAGAACGGAAGTGACGGAGGGAGGCTTGAGGAAGCCTACAGTAGGAAGGCGGTTGCTAGGTAACGAGGGAAGGGCGCGTGCCCTAGGCAGAAGGTACATTTCTTTACTAAAAAGCTGGGGCCGCGGGCTCCAAGAAAATTTGCGCGCGTGTTTAGAAAGCTGGGCAGTGGTGACGCACGCTTTTAATCCCAGTACTTGGGAAGCAGAGGCAGGTGGATCACTGTGAGTTCGAGGCCAGCCTGGTCTACAAAGTGAGTCCAGGACAGCCAAGGCTACACAGAGAAACCTTGTCTCAAAAAGCAAAGAAAAAAAGAAAAAACAAAACAAAACAAAACAAAAAAGCTAGTACCCTAAGCAAGTTGGATTTCAACTTTATTGAGATAGAATTTTTTGTGTCATAAAGATTGTCCGTTTCAAAAGTGTACAATGGAGCCAGACGTGGAGATGCACTCCTTTAATACCAGCACTCTGAGATGAATCTCAGCACTCCTGGAGGCTAGGGCAGGCAGATTTCTGTGAGTTCGAGGCCACCCTGGTCTGCAAAGGGAGTCCAAGACGGCCAGGACTGCATAGAGAAAAACAAACAAGAAAGTGTACAATTGGTGACACGAACCTTTAATTCCATTACTCAGGAGACAGAGACAGATGGATCTTTGTTAGAGGCCAGCCCGGTCTACAGGCCAGCCAGGACTATAAAACGAAATCCTCTTTTTAAAAAAATTATGTATGTATGTACATTTTGTATGTACAAACACAAATTATCTGGGTGTGGCAGAGCCCACCCAGTCATGACCTCATCAGGTGTAACTGCTTGCAATGAACCTACACAACACTGGGCATTTTAATAGTCATGGGTTGAGGAGGGATCCATGCCCTATCTCTCCATGCTGAAGTGTTGGCTTCTAATGTATTCTATGAGAGAAACATTTATTTTCAATTGAGTACCCACTGTGTGCCCACCAGGCTCCAGTGGATAGTTGCAAACTCATTGCCACAATTACGGTCCTGCCTAAACTCGGGTCTTGGGAAAAGAAAAAAAAAAAGAAAAGAAAAGACATGTTTAAAAGTGTATGAGGAGCTTAGATAATTAGAGTAATCAGAATGTACGTTATACATGTGTAAGATTGTTAAAAAAAAAAAAACAAAAACCAGGTTAAAAACATTTTTTCAACGTGGCAAGATTCACTGGTTTTAATTTTTTATTCATTTTATTTTTAAAAGCAAGGTTTCATCCCGTATGGCCTGAAACCAACATCCTCCTGCCTCAACCTCCTGAGTGACTTATAACTGTGAATCGTGGTAAATAGAATTTTACCTGTGGCTGTGTCCTAATTTTCTTTCTGTTCAGTTGTGGTGTCTGAATGAAAATGGCCCCCGAAAGGCTCATATACTTGAATGTCTAGTCCCTAGTTTATGGACTGTTTGGGGACAGGTTTGGAATATGGCCCTGTTAGAGGAGGTGCGTCACTGGGTGCAGGCGCTGAGGTTTAAAAAGCCTATAGGGTATTCCTCAAACTAAGGCACCAGCCAAGGAGAATATAGACATTAAACTCGAACCCCTACCAAGACCTAGCCGACGAACATATTCTCCACCGTTGAGTGGAGAGTGAGATCTGACTCTCACACGAACTCTGGTGCCCCTTTTCTGACCATGTCCCCTGGATGGGGAGGCCTGGCAGCACTCAGAGGAAGGATAGCAAGTTACCAAGAAGAGACTCGATATTCTAAGAGCATATATAGGGGAAGGAGGTCTCCCTCAATCACAGACATAGGGGAGGGGAGAAGGGGGGAAGTGGGAAGGAGGGAAGAATGGGAGGAAACAGGGGAAGGGCTAACAATTGAGATGTAATATGAATAAATTAATAAAAATAAATAAATAATTTAAAAAAAAAAAAGCCTATGCCAGGCCCAGTATTTCTCACTTCCTGCTCACCAGGGTGGAGTCCTCAGTCCTTCTGCCTGCCTGCAGGCTGCCATGCTCCCTGCCATGATAATAATGGACTAACCCTCTGAAACTGTAAGCCAGCCCCTGGCTAAATGCCTTCTTTTATAAGAATTTCTATCTCCACATCAGTGCACAGGTATATGGGGAAGAGGGCGGGGCCTGTGAGCAATCACCCTCATTCCTCCCTCCCTCCCTCCCAGCATTAGGAAGCATTCGTTTACGCTTCTCTAAGACTCTGCCTGTTCTGGATATACATTTCATATGTGGAGAATAAGACATTCAGTCTCTTTTCTTTCCATGGCCAAATGTTGGATGTTCTCATGGCTGCCGTTTTTCAGCGCTCTATTTCTTTTTCTTGCCAAACATTGCCCTGTGTGGATATGCCACACTTTGTCAGCCTATTTGTCAGCTGATAAGTATTTGTGTCCACTTCTTGGTTATTGTGAATAATGCTTCTAGGAACATTAGTGTATACGTCTTTATGTTGTAATGTGTTGCAAATGCAAATGCCAAGGAGAGGAAATGTACACTCATATCAGAACCTTGAGTCTAACATTTTTGTGAAACTGCCAAATTAGTGTTTTTTAAGCTTGGTTTTGGCTTTTTTGAGACAGGGTTTCTCTGTGTAGCCTTGGTTGTCCTGGACTCTTGAACTCCCTGAGATCTGCCTGCCTCTGCCTCCCAGAGTGCTGGGGTTACAAGCATGCTCCACCGCACCTGAAAAAAACTGCCAAATTGTTTCCCAAAGTTCAGGCAGCTGTGCATTCCTACCAGCACAGTGTGAGGCTTCTGATTCACTGTGTCCTTTCTGACAAGGAGTTTGTTCATCTTCCATTATTGTAGCATCTTAGTTGGTGCAAAGTGAAGTTGCCTTCTGATTTGATTTGCATTTCCCCAAGGACTAAGCAGCTTTTCATGTACCTGTTGGCTAGTCATTTATCTTCTCTTGAAAGATGTCTATTTAAATCCTTTGTCAAAGTCTAGAGATGTAACTTGGTGGTTGATTGCCTTGTATGCTCAGGATCCCTAAGTTCAGCCCCCAGGAATCTCAGAATAAAGTCATAAATACTTTGTGTTTAATTGATTTTTCTTTTCTTTTTTTAAAAATTTTTTTGGTTGATTTTTTTTTTAAAGACATGGTTTCTCTGTGTAACCTTGGCTGTCCTGGACTCACTTTGTAGTCCAGGCTGGCCTCGAACTCACAATGATCCATCTGCCTCTACCTCTCGAGTCCTGGGATTAAAGGCGTGTGCCATCACACCCGGCATTTCTTTTAAAAATTTTAAAAGCTTTTTTAGGTTTATTTTACATGTATGGGTAGTTTGCCTGCATGTGTGTATGTGCACCATGTTCGTGCCAGGTCAGAAGAAAACATCAGATTCCTTGAAACTGGAATTACAAAACAGAGATGATTGTGACCCACCACATGGGTGCTGGGCTCAAACCCAGGCCCTCTGCAAGAACAAGTGCTCTAACCCTCTGAGCCAACTGTGCATGGTGGTGCATTCCTTCAACCCCAGCACTTGGGAGGGAGACAGATGGGTCTCTCTGAGTTTCAAGGCCAGTCTGGCCTATATTGTGAATTTCAGGCCCACCAGGGCTATACAATGAGACCCCGAGTCAGAAAACCAGTGTTTTTATTTATCAATATTATTATGCCTACCACATTGGGTGCCACTTGTTGTTTTTTAATTATCTGTACGGCCTAATAATTGTTTATTATCAGACCTAATAACTATGATTACTTCAGTATGCCCGGCTAGCAAGCAATCAAGACACAGACACTTGTTATATTTTAAAATAGCCTTAGTTAACCTGGGGCAGGGCAGATATTAATCCTCTAAACTACCTCCTATAGTGGGACAGGTATCACATACCTGCTCCAATCCCATGCCATCGGCTTCTAATAATTCCTATCAAGCTACCTCCCAGCCATAATCCCAAATACTTGCTAATGATGACGACATCTGGGCAGAATCTTCCATCCACGCCGGCCATGTGCTTTTCTTCCACCTAACCCATGGCGGCCTTCCTTCCCCCCACCCCCAACCCCCTTCTCTTCTTCTCCTCAGGTCTTTCTTTCCTTCTTTCTTCTTTCTTTTCCCAAGATTCTTTCTGTCTCCCAAGATCCTTTCTGTCTCCCCTAGCCCGGGAACCTCAGCCACACCTATCTTATCTGCCCTGCCCAGGTGGAATGGCTTTTTATTAATTAGCATCAAAATACATTAGACCATCCCCCAACAAACCAAAGCCAAACACCAACACTGAGTCATATCTCTAGCCCCAGGCATTTTAAATTTCAAGAGTGTTTGTTTGTTTGTTTTTGAGACAGGGTTTCTCTGTGTATCCTTGGCTGTCCTGGATTTGCTTTGTAGACCAGGCTGTCCTCCAACTCACAGAGATCTGCCTGCCTCTGCCTCCTGAGTGCTGGGATTACTAGGATATACCACCATGGCCAACTCTCAAGAGTTCTTTATATGGGGTCAGGCATGGTGGCCTGTGACTGTAAGCTCAGTTCCCAGTGACAGCTGTGACAGAATCAGAAGTAACGAACATGGAACAGCCTGGGCTGCATGAGGCCCTGTCTTTAGAAAAAAAGAAAGAAAGAAAAAGTTATTTATGTATCCAACATACACAGATTTTAATCCAAAGCTTATTTTCTTTTTATAAATGCTCTCGGCCAACATCCCTTTCTTTATCTCAGTAGGCAATACCATCCATTACACACTAGGTCCCTCAAACTATAAATGTGGAAGCTGTTAAGTCATTAGGTCAGCTGTGATGCCTTCCTGACAGGCCAAGGTCACCAGATATGGCCGAGAAGAATGAAACCAGGCCAGTTGGAGGATCCACAGCAACACTCAAGCAGTGGCAATTTTATTGAGAGCAATCAGACTTTTTATACCCTTATCAGAAACAGAGTACAGTGGCAATTGCCAGGATCAATACAGTTGCAGTTGCCAGGATACAGGATGTTTGCAAGCTACACATGGTACTCAAGATTAATGTCTAAGGCCAGTTGTCCTGAAAGCTTCTGTGCTTCCTTGACTTCCAAGGGAACACACAGAGAAACACAAAGCGGCCCAGACATTTCACTGCCTGAGGGAGTGCGTCGGTCGGTCTCCTGGGAAATGGAAGGCACATTGTGCCCCAGGAGCCATGGACGCTAACCTGAGAAACCTGTGACACAAAACTCTTAAGGTAGCTAGGCCAACTCCACGGGGTCCTGCACCTTCCCTCTCTCTTCTTTGACCACTGCCCACCCCATCATCACTTGCTCCTGGTGAAATGGTCCAAGATATGCCACTGCTCCAGGGTGTAAGTGAAACACCCGTCATCCCATGTTTAAACTTCAGCACCTCCATAGGGAAGGCATTCTCCAGCCAATATTATTTTTATGTTTCTCTCATGAGTTCCTCGGGTCTTTTATGGTTTCATTTTGCTTCCTTAACTTACTGAAGTATACATCCAATTTGAGTTCTTTTTGTTGAGAGAGATGCTCAGTTATCCCAAAATGTCAACAGTAATTTGTTCTCCTCACTTAAGATGGCACAATTACCACATATAAGTTACCTATATATTTGGGGTTTCTGAACCTCCTTATTATATAATTGCTGTTTTGTTTTTAAGACTTATACAATGTTTTAATAGTTGATAGGATTAGTCCTGGAGTAATCTTAAGAGGAAAAAAAAAAAAAAAAAAAAAAAAAAAAAGGAAGAGAGGGCTGGTTGTGGTGGTCCATGCCTTTAATCCCAGAACAGAGCAGTAGATCTCTGAGTTCTAAGGCAACCAGGGCTGGATAGTGAGACCCTGTCTCAACAAAACAAAGCAAAACAACAACAGCAAAAACTAAGAGTAGAGTCATAAGAGACCCATGTTTATGGCATTCTGAAAGTGCATGCTCCCTTTGAGGAACCGCCTGCCCTCATCTTTCCCCACCTGTATCCTTCAGCATCTTTCCTAAATACCGCATGTAATAATGGTTGGGAGAGGTGAGTTAATACTCAGGTGGGGGTCCCGTGGCCCATCCTAACCCTTCCTCCTGTGAGTGAACATTGACAGTCAACAGGTCCAATCATGCTGATCTTTTCTCACTCGCCCAGGAGAACTCCTGGAAATGGTGACAATTTGGCTCCAAGGGCTGCCCTGTATAACACTTACGAATAAAAATTTTAAAGTGCCAGGAAGCATAGGTCTGTTCTCTAGCAAGCAGCCACCCATATTCCCTGAAGCAACGGACCCCAAATGTCCCCATCTGCAGAAAAGAGATTTTTTTCCCGAGAGTTGCTGTTCATGAAGGACCATCCTTGGCTTCTAAGTGGGCCCAGTTGACTGGGTTTTGCTAGTATATGTTTAACTTTCAGGTCAATGTCATTAAGAGGTGACTGGCCTCCACTTTCTCTTTTCCCTTCCGCTGAGATGCAGTGAACTTCAAAGCCCTCTCGATGAGGTGCTCCAAGGTGTCAGGAGCCTGGGTTTGTGAATTACAGCCTGGGGGAAAAAAGACTATCTCTTAAATAGGCAAAATTATGCAAGATTTTTACCTAAGCAAAAGCAAATTATTAAGTGAAACATCTGAGATCTTGGAGCTTATTTTCCTCAGCACTCAGCCCTGCCTCCCCACGTACATGCATCAGATGCAGCCCTGTCCATTCCGACCTCTTCTTGGCTGCTTACCCAGCAGACCAGGGCATGTCTTGCCCTATGAAGTATCCAAAAGGACTCTCTGCTCTCTTTGAATCCTAAGAAAAAGGAGGTTTTAAAAAATTACCTCTGAGCTCAGCGTGGTGCTGCATGCCTGTGATCCCAGCACTGGGGAGGCAGAGGAAGGCAGATCTCTGTGAGTTCAGAGCCAACCTGGTCTGCAAAGAGAGTTCCAGGGCTATGACACAGAGAACCCTGTCTCAAAAAACCAAATAAATAAATAAATAAATAAATAAATAATCTCTGTTGTAAGCACCACATGTAAACAATCCGACATGTTAAGCTGTCATATATCATTACTGCCTTGTAGCCTGTAGCATAATAATTGGTTCCCACAAAGACTGTCAATAGTACTGTAAAAATAATTAAAGATTACATTTTATGTTTCAAAGGGTGGGATAGGGATATTTTTTTTTATACTGGAAAACTATCAAGCATCTATCTAGGAGACTAAACAACATCACTTAGAATAGTGCCCAAATATTACAAGGGCTCCTTGTCTAGTGCAATGGGAAGTGTGCTACCTCTCATGAAATGTTCTTGTCAAGAGTATCTAACCTGAGCCGGGTGTGGTGGCGCACACCTTTAATCCCAGCACTTGGGAGGCAGAGGCAGGCGGATTGCTGTGAGTTGGAGGCCAGCCTGGTCTACAAAGTGAGTCTAGGACAGCCAAGGCTACACAGAGAAACCCTGTCTCAAAAAACAAACAAACAAACAAACAAACAAAAAGAGTATCTAACCTGAATCTATTTAAGCCCCCAAACCTCACTGGCCACTTGCCATGTTTAACTGCAATGTGCTATCTCCCAATTGAGACATGCTTTCCTGGGGACAGCCTGGGCTACAGAGTGAGATGTGCTTTCAATGTAAAACAAAACAAAACAAATTATACCAAAAAAGAAACAAACAAACAGAACCTCGGTTTTTTGTTTTTGTTTTGTTGTTTTTTAAACACAAGACAGGGTTTCTCTGTGTAGCCTTGGCTGTCCTGTAACTCACTCTGTATACCAGGCTGGCCTCGAACTCACAGAGATCCGCCTGCCTCTGTCACCACGCCTAGCTAGAACTTCAGATCTTTAGGGAGGTTGCTCATATACCGAAGTCCTGCTCTCACTTACCAGCTCTGGTGGGGATTGAGAGGGACGGTGGGCGAGTCCGACAATAGTGGGGAAAGTGGGTCTGGAATGCGCACCCTTGCCGTTTCATCACTCTGGCTTCTGTCGTTTGCCACCTCTGCCCCTCCCCCAGTTCTCTTCTTTGCATTTGAAATGACACGACAAAATTAACCCAGAACAGGATAAAGATAGAAACAACAGCTGTCTTTTTTTTTTTTTTTTCTTTAAAGCCAAGACATCGCACATGGGATTAGTGACTTGAACTGCCGCGGACTCTTCAAGTTAGCTTTGCAATTTCCCCAGCTAATCCCAGCAGGTAAATTTGTGGCTCACATAATTCTCGTTGTCCAGCAAAGGGACATAAACCAGTTAATGTGGGCAGTTTCTTCTTAGATCAATTCAAAGTGTGAGCTTCCTTCGTGGACCTGTTGTCCAAGACGCTGATTAAGAGCCAGCCATGAAAGTGTATGCCTTAATCCCAGCTACCCGGACTGTTGAGGCAGAAAAATTTGTGAGCCCAATTGCTGTATTGTTTGACTATGTAGCAAATGGAAGGCCAACTGGGCAACTTGGTGAGACCCTGTCTCAAAATGAAAACTAAAAAGGAGCCGGAGTTACTGCTCGGTTGTAGAGCACTGCTTGCCTAAATATAGTCAAGGGCCTGGGTTCCACGTGCGAGTGCATTATCAACGTGTCAATCAGCAGGAGTTAAGTTTTTCTGTGGAGTGTTATAGGCAAGCAGTTCGGCAGTTAGGCTGCCCACCACTTAGGGTCAATTTGGTAATTTGCTTACAACAACTTGTTCTGTTTTTATTATTACTCGTTCTCTTGATGTTTGGTTGTGAGCTAGCACTTTAAGGGCTGAACCGTCTCCTAGTTCCTTGGTCCCCACCCTACCTCCTCCCCTGTGTGAGGCACGTGTTGTTAGGCCGCTAATCCTGCTCATGTGTGTGTGTGTGTGTGTGTTCCTTAACGTTTAGTTTCACTTTTTGTTTTCTTTTTCCTTTTTCAACATACGGTCTGCTGTATGGCTTTCCCTGGGGAGTTGCAAAGGAAAGTCACCCCCTCCACACACAGGGCACCCACACCACGCTAGAGAAAGGATTCCATCTGGTAGCTTAGTAAACCAATGAGCTTACCGGGGTTTCCTACAGAAGTCTGTGTACAAGAATGGGGCTTGCTCCAGGGAGGCCTCATCACCGCAAAAGCCCGGGCCACTGTGGCTGACGCTAGGACGGCTCAGAAAACTGAGAATGGAGCCACCTGCACCACCTGCAGGCAGCTTCCCTGGCTGGATACTCACTCTCCACAGCACTTGCTCACTGCTCCCACAAACCAGGCAGGAACCTTGTAAATCTTGTAAGCTCTAGATTTCTGAGACTTGTAAGATTTGTTTATTTCATGAATCACATGAGCCCCCACCCTCCTTTCAGGAGGGAATGAAACAGCTACGCAGCGGGGTCTTACTGTGTAGCCCAGACTAGCCTTGAACTCCTGTCCTGGAATGAAACAGCTTTGCATCAGGGTCTTACTATATAGGCCAGACTAGCCTTGAAGTCTTGGGCGCCACCATGCTGCGCCCTCGCTAACTTTTTTTTTTTTTCTTTCACTCATACTTTTGCATGGTCTCTGGGCTCATTTTTCCAATATCTACTTGGCTTTTATGTACTTGGGCATACAATATTAACTGAATTTTTAACATGTATTTGTGTGTGCATGCACATGCGCATAGTCCATGGCATGTATGTGGAGATGAAAGGGCAACTTAAGACAGTCAGTTCTCTCTCCTTTCACCATATGGATCCCAAGGCTCCAACTCATGTAGGATTGGTGGTAAGCACCTTACCTGCTGGGCTAATTTGCCAACCCTGCAATATTAATTTTCTTTTTAAATTTTTATTTTTATGCAAATGTGGGTATATTTCCTCCATATATATCTATGTACCACGCGTGTGGGTGGTGCCCAAGGGCGCTAGAAGAGAGTGTTGGATCCCTTGGTACTAAAGTTGCAGATTAATGTGAGCCACTATGTGGGTGCTGGGAATTGAACCTGGGTCCTTGGAAGAACAGCCAGTACTCTCAACTGCTGAGCCATCTTTCTAGTCTGCAATATTAATTTGTATAGGACTTAAAATATGCTAAGCATTAATTCACTTAAGCTGCACTCCGATTATATGAAATACATGTTCTTTTAAATTTTTTAAAAATTTATTGTTGTGTGTGCATATAATGGGGAACACACACCACACACACACACACACACACACACACACAGACACACGGGTGGGTGCATAGCATGGCACATGCGGAGGCAGTTCTTTCCTTACAGGACCCTAGAGTGAACTCAGGTAATCAGTCTTACACAGCAAGCTCCTTTACCTGCTCAGCCATCCTGCCGGCCCAATAGAAACCTTTTCTATTCTCATTCCCCAGCTGATAAAATGAGGGTACAGAGAGTTATTAAGTCATAAATTATATACAAGTTATTAAGTTACTAAGATAATCTACCTGGTATGTCACAAGTAGTAGTTAGCAAACTCAGAAGTACTGATGTGCTACATGACAGTGTGTGATATACCTAAGGTAACAGGTGCTAGATAACACACACCCACACACACACAAACATACACAGACACACACTCATACACATAAACACACAGACACACACATACCTGTACACACACACACACAGACATACACACAGTCATCGCACACACTCACCCGTACACACACACACACATGACACATACTCACACACCTATACACACTCACACTTTTCATAGAGTCTGAGTACAATGATTATAAAACACACACACACACACACACACACACTCACACACATACTCACTTTTCATAGAGTCTGACACACATAATACACACACACCCATACACAAGACACACACACTTTTGAAAAAAGTGCTTTACTCACTCTGCAGTCAGACTGGCCTGGAACTCTATGTGTTCAGGGCCGGTTGTTAATGCTCCATGATACTCCTGCCTCAGTTTCCCAAACATGAAAACTGTAGGCATGAGTCAACAGGCCGAGCTCCCTGTGCTTCCTCATCTGACCGCAGAGCTCCAAGCAATGAGCAACGAGAAATCTGCCCATCACCCATTTTGTTAGTTATCAATTATTATGGTTTTTCTGGTCAGGGTTTCTCTGTGTAGCCTTGGATGTCCTGGATGCTCTTTATAGATCCGGCTGGCCTTGAACTCACAGAGATCCACCTGCCTCTGCCTCCCTGAGTGCTGGGATGAAAGGTGTGCGCCGCCACGTCTAGCTTTGATCATCCATTTTTATTTAGTCTTCCGCCTGTCTTGACTAGAGTACAATGCCCAGAGTTGCAGAGTGATGGACTTAAAAGCCATGAGGACAAGGAACGGCAGGAACAGAAACACTGAAAGACAGGAACAGAAATGCTGGCCCTGACGTAGACAAAGCTCCAAGAAGTCAGCAATCCTGATCTCTATGCTGTTGTTTGTACCTATAGATCTTCCTTAGCTGATAAGCTGCTTAGAAAGAAAGAAAGAAAGAAAGAAAGAAAGAAAGAAAGAAAGAAAGAAAAAAAGAAAGAGTTAACTCTATCTTGTTTTAGACCTGTTAAAGTCATTTAATTGCAGGGGCCATCATTGTGCAGAGTTTGCAATTATCCTGGAGATGGCTTTTAGATTACAGTCTGACCTTTACAGTTCTCTTGTTTGTAGCAGGTGGTTGTACCCATGTGGCTTGAAAAATAGAACTAAACCCACGGCCTTTAGTTCATGTGTCTCTGGCAGCTGAAAGTGGTTTGCTGGTGGGAACGAAAATGGCCCGGAAATGTTAATTGATTCAGTTTGACAGTGCTCGCAATAAGTGCGCTGTTTGTGGGAGCAAGTGATAAAGATGGTGACATGGCAGAAGAAGAACTTAGGGGATGGGATAGTGGGTTTGATAATTTTGTTTGGTTTCTAACATACCTCTGGAGGGTTGGGATTTTTCTATCCTCACAGGATGCCTGTGCGTGGTGGGGAAGGTAGGGTGGCATCAATATTGTGGACTAATTCCAATCAACACCAGGATTTTCTTAAATTTAAAAAATATATATGAATAGATGATTTCACCTAAATGTTATTATTTATTACTGTGAAACAAATCACCACCCAAACTTAGTGACTTAAAGTATTTTTTATTTGTTTATTTATTTTGAGTCAAGGTTGCCCAGACTGGCATGGAATTCATGATCCCTGTCTCTCTACCCAACAAATGCTAAGATGATGGACATGCGTCACCACGCCTGGCTCTCTCAGGACTGAGGAGATGGCTCAGTTTGTAAGGTTATTGTTGCATACCTTTGAGGTCCTGTGTTTGGAATCCTAGCATTCACACAGCTAGCAGGGCACAGTGCTGGAGAGGGCAAGGAGGAGCGGGCAGGAAAAGCCTCAGAGCTCAGTGGTCAGCCAGTCCAGCCAAACCCATGAGCTCCAGGCTCAGTCAGAGACCCTGTCTCAAAAAATAAGATCAAGCCGGCCGTGGTGGTGCACACTTTTAATCTCAGCTCTCGGGAGGCAGAAGCAGGCGGATCACTGTGCGTTCGAGGCCAGCCTGGCCTACAAAAGTGAATCCAGGATAGCCAGGACCATTACACAGAGAAACCCTGTCTCAAAAAAACTTAAAAACAAAAAAAGATCAAAAGTGCCTGTGGCTGACACCTGATGTTAACCTCTAGCCTCCTCATACACACACAGGCACATGTACACACACCCCATAAACATGAATAAATGCATGTACACACAGGAACATGCATATGTATGCATATGCACACACGTGTACATGCATGCATACATACACAATTTTTTCTTATGGTTTCTGTGTATCTGGGGGTCATACAGAGTTAGGGTGTCTCTGCTCCACCATGCCTACGTCTTTAGGTAGACACATAAAAACTGGAGTTGAAACCATCTGATAAAGATTTTTTTCATAGGTTTGGAGGTTGGTGCTGTGTGGAGAGAGCCCCCATAGTCAGAATTGTCAGCTGCAGTACCCACACATAAACGTCCCGATAGTGGGCTTCCTCACAATGTAGCAAATAGGGTCTGAAGGTAATCACCCAGAAACAGGAAATTGGTAGAAGCATAGAGTCTGCATTGCTTTCTATAACCTAACTTTGGTGACATGATGTCACATCCACTGCCATGTAGTAGGGGGACCGTTTTAAAAGGTATTCTCAGGCTCAAAAGAAAGGAACACAGACCCTCCTTTACACACTCACGTCTCACACACACACACACACACACACACACACACACACACAAAGACACACAGACACATATGCGTGCATGCGTGTATGCATGTTTGCCTCTCTCTGTGTGTGAATGTATGTGTATGTATGTGTATCTCCAGATGTGTGTGGTAGTGCACATCTTTAATCCCAGCACTCAG